>NC_092644.1:62266831-62587331 GCF_039555335.1 Amphiura filiformis
CATGACAGGGTGACTTTGTAGACCGTGGTTATTTCAGTCTTGAATCCTTCACAAGATTACTCACATTGAAAGCCAAGTGGCCTGACCGTATCACACTACTCAGAGGCAATCATGAAAGCAGACAGATCACACAGGTCTATGGATTCTATGGTAAGAAGATATTAAATAGAGGTCCTGAAATGTTACCCTGGGGTATGCAGTTTTATTTTAATCTTGAGATGATGATCACACTATTGTGTTATCCACTTGATGAAGTTAGCCCTGGACAAGTAGCACTTGTAATTTTGAGAACAAAGTATTATAAAAAAAAAAAAGCCTCATTCCGCATTAAATTTTTGAAGTCAGAGGTGACATGAGACAAAGGGCGTGATCACATCAGGCACTTTTGATGTAGGGACGTGGAGTCGACCCTACATCGAAACCACTTCCCGTGTAGTGTGAACACAAAGTAAGTGGATTCGACCCTACATCAACAATGTGGATCGAAACTACCTGGTTGAGGTAGTTTCGACCCTAGGAGGTGGGTTAAATTTCGTAATGTGAACGGATCGACTCCACATATACCGGAAGTGGCTGTGGTTGTACAGGCCGAAATGGTGAACGTCAATGGAACAAAACGAACTGTATTCACTGAGAATTGACTTCATGACATTTACATGCTAAAAATATTTCAGTCCACAGCATGCTCAACATAAGCTTACATAAATTACTTGTTTTAAGATCAAACAGGCCGTGTTACGGGCAATCCCAAATAAATGGCATATATGGTTCTGTTTTCGGCGTTTTAGCCGCCACAATGTTACCGCTAATCGCTTCTCTGGGGTGATGGTTTTTACGAAATTTGGTATCCATGCTGCGTGGTAACGGCGCTTTACTTCCGGGTCGTTCTAACATCGGGGTATGTGGATTCGCTCCACTTACGTCATAACCCACTTTCGATGTAGATTAGCTTGGTAGTGTGAACGCGAACTCATGTGGATTCGATGTGGATCGACACCACTTCACTACCTAGGTACGAACCCACATTGTGTAATGTGAACACGCCCAAAGAATTAATTTTGTTTGGCCTGATCGACCATGTTCCATACAGAGGTGTTGAGGACATATAGCATATTAAAGTGAATTTTTGTCGTTTCAGATGAATGCCAGAATAAGTATGGTAATGCCAATGCATGGAGATACTGCACCAAGGTGTTTGATTTACTCACAGTAGCTGCAGTAAGTAAACAAGATAGAACATTTAACTTTCTTGTGAATATGTTGTGAATATAGTTTAAGCAATGAATTTATTGATTTTAAAATAGGTCTAAAGTCATTTATCTGAGACAAGCAAAACAAGTGTCAGGCAACCTGAAATGGCATTGAAGTTTCACAATGGACAATACACATGACATGCTAGTGCCGTACTATTACGCTTACTTTCCTATTCGGAGAGGATGTCAATTTCGACATCCTCGTCTGTTTACAAACAGAGAGGTAGACAAAAGACCGTTCCGCTTGTCCAAACACACAAGTATCAGAAAGATGGTCCACAATAGCGTGATTCACGTAACATGAATAGGGATTAAAAAGCTGTCAAGTAGAACCATGTGCTTCTTTTGTCCAATTTGCCATCAAGATTTCATATGGAAACAGTTCAGACCCAGAACACGATCATGTCAGAAATTAATAATTTGTTCTGGGACTGATTATTCGGACTAATGACATGCCTGTATTTGTGACCATGTACCTTAAATTGGGTTGGAAAACTAGCAATTAATGTACCTTTTTTAATTTTTAGCAAGCATATCCTGACAACTTGATACCAGGGGCAGATACAGGATGGTACTTGGATTAGATAGAGACTATAATTGGCTAAATTGGACTTTTGCATGGTTCTGATCAATTTTTTTTTTGGGGGGGCAGTGCCCACCTTATATACCCCTTTTCACACATAATATGCACAGTAGTGTAAGTAACCCATCATAGCTCTTAAAATACACATATTGTGATTATATTTTGCAGATCATTGATGAGCAAATTCTCTGTGTGCATGGAGGTCTTTCACCAGATGTAAAGACATTGGATCAAATTAGGACCATAGACAGAGCCCAGGAAATACCACATAAAGGAGCCTTTTGTGATATCCTTTTAATATTGAATTATTATCTACAACTGTGGTCTAGCTTGCATTAGCTTTATGTACATGTATCTTGTGGTTTTCTCAACAATTATCGAGATTCTTTTGTTAAATGTATCCACATTCGTGTACAATGTACACTGTACATGTTAGACAGCCTTGCTGGAGAGTGATTGTGACATTTAATGCAGAGAACAACATTTGGAGATTAAGCAAAAGGAATTTTTGTTTTTTCTGTCCTCTATGGTGTCACAGAGGATAGACAGATCCAACTTTCCTTTTCAGTAAATCCCGTAAGCCTTTGCGGGGAGATGTTTGATGTCATGCCGACATGTACATCGTTATTGCCAACTTCACAGCTTTCAAATGTGCACTAACGATGTTCACTATTATGATGTGCACATTAGCATGACATCAAATGACAACATCTCAAGTCTATCCACAAAGGCTTATGGGATTTACCAAAAAGATGAATAGATGAGCTTAGCTACACCCCCACTGACTAAGAAAGTGTAATAAACAATAGATTGGTGCACTGCAGGAATTTTACTCTGGCATGCTGGGCTGGCAATCACATTTGAACTTAAGGCGCCGTATTGATGTGCATTCAACAGGTTGCTGTCACTGACTAAAACTATTTCATTAGTTTATATTCATGTTGTTGTTGTTTGGTTGTTCCCCTGACACTGCTGGGTGATACCACAATTTGAATACTAAAAATGCAGATTGATTATGTTGATAACAAGATTTGAAAATTTGTAGATTATCCTTGACTATTCTTACATCTTGTTTGGTCTGATCCTGAAGATGTAGACACATGGGCCATTAGTCCCAGAGGAGCTGGTTGGCTGTTTGGGGCAAAGGTCACCAATGAGGTAGGTTATAAGTTATTATCTGAGTGTATGCCATTGTCCCAAATGATTCGTAAATTTCTTAACCTTTCATTGGTGTCTAGTTTTGGTTGAATTTTATTTTCATAGAAATCACTGTGAAAATTAAATTTGTTTGAAATTTGTTTAACATTTTAAAATGTTGGCCATTTGAATAAAATTAGAATGCTATGATGATCCTTGTATTTACCTGAATATATTGCACCCAGACTTGAAATCTTTACAACTTGCAAAGTTTTGCTGAGTGCAGTGTTGCTGAAAAGCTGAATAGTAATGTGTGGCTTAAAGGTAGTGATGACATCACTAATCTACGGACAACTTGCAAAAGTACCATCATTGAAACAAAACCATGAGACACTGCACAAGATAGTATGATTACACTTTAAACAGATGTAATATACTTAAAGGAGGATTTCGTGATCCTAGCATCCTTTTTTTATGACATTTTTCAGTAGATATCCACCAAAAAAGCTTATTTCCAAAATTTCAGTTGATTCCGATTTTGCGTTTGCGAGTTATGCATGATTATGTGTATTACACTGCTCCATAGACAATGTGTTGTAATTTCGTTCTGATGCACCAGAACGAAATTCAAATTTGGCGATATTTTTGCTAAACGAATTAATCTGCAAGAAATATTTGGTACATAAACATTATGTAGCCAGAGGTATCCAGTGGTGTAAAAATCTCAACTTTTTTTGGGAAAAGTGGGGGATGAGGCTGTGGATCACGAAATGCCCCTTTAAAGAAAGTAACAAAATAAAAAAAGTTAATATAGTTTTGTAGATGCATCAATTTATTCTACTACACACTTTGGTGTTCCACTTGCTACTTTAATTTCTCCAAGTCATATTTATTTGTATGACAAAAGGTAGAATTTCAAGAATGACAAATTGACATTTTCTCCAGGCATACAAGCAATGAACATCATGCCCATCACCCTGATGTAAGCCTTTTCAAATGTTACTAGAAGCACTGAAGGAGCAAGGCTAAATTTGTTATTTATCTGATCTTTTGCTGTATGTCCAGACCTTAATAAAATAAAATAATATTAAATTAATGGTACCAAAATAGGCAGAACAAATTTAATATGTGATGCGATCAAGCAAAATCAGTCGGAACTCGGAAATATTGATTTTGAGATATAGCCAAACAAAGGAAATATTTCCTTTTGTTTCCTCTTGTATTGGAAACTCTTTAATTGCTCATATCTTTGGAACTGATTTTGCTTCATTGCATCACATATTTAGAACCTTTTAATTTTTCTGTAAGTTTTTTTCTTTAAATAATTGCTGCTTATTTTAAGTGCAGCAATACTTTTTGCAATATCTTATAGATAAAATTTGAATTTCACATGTTCTGATTAATACTAGAATCGTTATCTGTTTTTTCTCTTCATAGTTCGTACATATAAACAACCTGAAATTGATTTGCCGAGCTCACCAATTAGTCCATGAAGGCTACAAGTACATGTTTGATGAGAAACTCGTTACAGTATGGTCAGCGCCCAACTACTGCTATCGCTCATGTAATATCGCTTCAATATTAGCTTTCGAGATGCTGACACCAGGGAACCCAAACTCTTCCGGGCAGTCCCTGATGCAGAGAGGGTTATACCAGCCAGAACAACAACACCATATTTCTTATAGAACTTGTTGAACTTGTTTAGGGATATTCTCTTCTCTGTGGATATATTGGTCAACAAAAAGATGAGACAAAGAAAATGTCAGATATGATATAACCCCAAGTGATAACCAACTATTTTATCTGCTGTATTTTGACACAACTGTGCATCATTATGATGACATTGTGAAAATTGCAAAATTTTAACATCGCAAAGATCAATTAAAAAGCCTGATATTTTTGTTATTATTAAATTCTAACAAGTATGGTCTGGCCACATTAACTTGTATTGTATTCAACAAGGCATGATATTGCCAGTCACAAGGAAATCCAATTCAATAATTTGGGCCTATTAACTGAACATCAAAAAGTTGATTTGTGCTGTGTTGATGTGATTTACAAATAACATGCCTTCATGTTATAATGGATGCCTTCCAATCCCAACTGATGTTCAGCCATCAACATCCTAGGACTAGGAGAACTGGCAGTTAGGTTTTGATGGCACCCCTAATTGCTACATGTACTTGCCCAATTCTCATTAAAATGCTCATGCTTTTTGAGACGATCATTCAAAGCCAGGCATTGATAGTAATGCATAATCTGTTTTTTTCCTACCTCTTGATCTTGTGTTAAAACCCTGCCTAGTGGATTACCATAGCAAAATCATGATTGGGCCAAAAAGTTCCACCTACATGTATATGAATGTTCCCATGTGAATTAGTGTTGAATATTTGGCCACATTATGGGTTTGCCAGTCATTAGTAATCGGACATGTCACCCTCAGCCATTACAAAATTCATTATATTTGTTGGCCAAATTTTTATAAGTTTTGTATTTTGTTCGAATTTCGGCATTCCCCAGAAGTCCTTAACAAGATTTAATTGAAACTTGGTTAACATCAGTGTGAATGCTCAATGCCATTTTCTTGGGACTCGCGTAATACAAATGTGTATGCCCGAACATGAGCATTGGTGTTTAATAACATAATTTCATGCAAGATTATGGGGATGTTGAAATTGGTGTAGTATTAAAAGGGGAGACTAGAGTTCTGCTAGTACCCCTACATGTTTTGTTTGGTGTATTTTGTGTTCTTTTGACATTTTGATATATGCAACAAAATAGTTACCATAGCTTTTCATGTAATAATTGTATTCCCTAAAGGATCAAATTAGCCAATCATTCCATTGAGGGAAAATACTGGGGCAAGATAATGAAGCCCCTTTTTGCAAATACCTGTAATTTGAAATGCAGTAAGTACAAGTTTGCCCATGTTTGAAATATCAAAGCAACCAATATCTTTTAATGTGTATGGAGAAGGTAACTGAGGTGCATGTACATGATTAGTTATTATAATAAATAAATGATTTAAAGTCACATTTTGTGTCAATTGTTTGTGTATTGTGTATACGAATTGAGCCATGTTTACTAAATTAGTCTAGGAAACCAAGCAAATCAGAGACAAATGAAATGTTGAAACCATCTTTTAATATAACTTGCGGCATGTACTATGCAAGGCACTACGGAGAAGATGCAAAGTAAGTTCCCCCTAATACTTTTTAAAATAAGTCACAAAATATTTTACGAAATGTAAAAAGGTATGTATAGCCCTATTTGTTTTACACATGTGGACCAATTTGTAGCGTCGCACATTATTGCGTTCAATCACAATGGCTAATTGTGTAAGAAAAGAGGCCGTTTTAAAAGTTGCACCTGAGTGCATAGCAGTCAGGTTTTCTTTAAGAAACACATGAATAGGCTGACTGTATTGTTTGAGAGTTGAATCCTATGGACTCAGATGCAACTTTTAACACTGTTTAAAGCGGCTTCTTTTTTACACAATTAGCCACTGTGACTGAACGCAATGACATGTGACGCTATATTTTGGTCCGTATGTGTAAAACAAATAAAGCTACCCATACCTTCTTACATGTTTGCATTCCTTCAAATATTTTTCTATTTATTCTAAAAAGCATTTAGGGGGAACTTATAACTTATGGACCCTACAGGAATCTATCATCCACTTGACAACTGCAGATTAGTCTACAAATTTTCCATGAAAACTTCCAGTACCCACTACCATTGCGCACAGAACTTGACCTCGAGACTGTTGTGTGTGCAGTAGTGTAGCAGGTGAGTTCCCCCTGGAATTGACAGAAAAGTACACCTCTGGCAAAAGATGAAAGAAAATTGGGAAGGCAAACAGCACAAATCTAAAATTCACCCAATCATAGGCCAAAATATACATTTGCATGCACATTTTCCCAATAAAGTCCTTTTTTGGGAAACTCACTTTACATGGACAATCTCTCTTTAAAAAAACGCTATACATGCAAATATATATCCCACCGATAATACCGGGTCAAAATAATACAACCGGGATAATTTTTTGTCCCCTGGGTGTGCATGTTTTTTTATGCTATACGTCCGAGGATTTGGCATACCAGTTTTCCCAAGGACCTATATATATGCACTGTCTTGCATTATGTTCTCATAAAGTAGCCTATACTTTTATTCAGAGTACAAGTATTCGCTGTAGATGTTATGATGTAACAGGATTAACTACCATAATGCTTTTGGAATACATCATACTTCACTAGTATGTTCACGCTGTACTTCTGTATTGAACCATAGATGTCAAAGAACATGGATAATCGTATTTCTATAGAATATTCATACCATCCCGATTACTCGCACCTTTAAGATTAATATCTTTGAAAAGAGTGGTATTGTATTCAATCTATACATCTAGGTGATGAGTGCAACCTGCTTGTAATGCAGGGCGATATATTCCAAATCTGTTTTAACCTATTGCTATGGTAGTTAATCCTGTTACATCATCACATCTACAGCGAATACATATCAAAGTATCACAGGTCACAGGCACCCCCTCCTATTCTGATCTCATGCCAAGGACTTGCCCAGGATGTGCCCAAGGACTTGCCTACGATGTTTCAAATTTGGTCTTCGGAAAAGTAGATATAAGAGAATGAGCAGAGTGCGAGTGTCTGATTATGTCTGCCAAATGTATGTTTTAGAAATGTATTTCTGTACAAATTGAAATGATCACAATACCAAATATAAATAAAATTGCCCCAAAGCTTTATTTTTTCTCTCAACATTTTACATTCAAATATTTTTGATACATTGTAGTAAAGAGACATTTCTTTCATATGCCTTTGTATTCATTCAGATTACTGAGCCATGTAGGGTAGTAGTGACATCTGTAACGTTTGGAAATGGCAAAATCTACATGAAGCACTTAACATGTACATGTTCATAATGAACTTTAATTTTACATGCAATTTGCAAAATAGGCTGGCAACACAAATTGTGATACATAGATCTGGGTAAGATAAAACACACACACACATGAATGATATAATTACCAGATGCTTGGTGATTTAACTGTACAGAAATTTACATTGATGAGAAAAAAATATATTGCAAAATGGCTCAGGTGGATATATGATACATTATAAATAAAACAAATGTTGTTCATTTGTAATCATATTGTGGTTACAAAATGTTCCAACCACAGCCACATTTACAATCTGGTTAAATTAATATGATAGAAGTTGTGAAAATAAATGTAAATTAAATATATAATAATACATATTATAAAGTTTGTACTGCATAACTTTGAAGTGCGTCACCGTGGTGACTGGTTAACTGGTTCTTTGATATAGGTAAGAAAGTGTATTCATAGTCGTACTATTTGCAATTGGCACATAAAAATTACCTTTCTGGCATTGCCCTTACTTACAGAACTAATTAAGATGGATCTTTTCCATCAAATTCAAAGTGTATTTACACAATCTTTTAATTTTATAATAAGCAGACCAAAATATGTAATTAATCCCCTTGCCCATCTACACTTTCCTTTTAACTGTACTGCAATCACTAAAGTAGCTCATATTGCAGTGAATTCTTTTCCTTGCTTTTTGTTTTCAGTGTGGCAGTGTTCAAATGCATATTTACAAAGATGTCAGTGCAAATGCAACTGATAACCCAAAGAAGATTTTTTAAATTATTACTTATTATTTATTACCCAAAATTCAAGACTGGATATCTACCTTTTTTCTCCAACACACTACTTCAACCTACATCACATTACTTGCATATTAATCCAATTGGGTCTTTGTACATGTAGCGCTTAATTCAAGAGATCCGCATTCCCATTGAACAAAAAAATCATACTACACACTATTACAGTTGTATGTGTTCCAATTAACTTAGACACAAAGTTTTAATTGATTACTTGACCAGGTTACTTAAAAATGTGATCATGTTTTCTTTTCACTGAATCTATTTATATCTATTTATAGTGACACCTTCTGCATATTGTCTTGGGTATAATTAGACTTTATATTCACTGGAGGGACATGAAAACTAGCAATTCATCCTGATATATTAATTACCTCAATTTTTTCATGAGAACAAACAAGGCCTGCACCGGGTCTCGAACTGGTATCGCCAAAGGCCAATAAACCAGAGTCTAATTCTTTGAGATTGAAATTGAATCGAAAGAACATTCAAACATGTGTGGCTACTATTGAAAATGGGAACACATGTTATGTCCCAAGTCGTAATGTTCTTAACATTTTTCTTTCATGAAATTTTTAAAGATCAAAACAGTTTTCAATAACACAATAAAAAAGTTAACTGAACACATAATATATAGATTGCTGCCACCCATATAATCCCTTTGAATCCATTCTCAATATGGCATATTGACCCCTTAAAATTCCTAAAGACATATGCTGCTAGGAAATGTACATCACTTTTACACAATCAATCTACAAATCTATAAAATAAAACAATGCTAAAGCGTTTCTTTAGTTTCAATCTCTATTTTCCTGTCCAATTGTCAAATCTGTTATTTTTCTTTATAAAAAAATGCACATTTTGTACAATGCCCCTTAATATTCATTTATATTTTTTGACAAGTAAGTTGTCAGGCATAATGAATGATCCCTTTTTAAATGGGTTTTGTCACAAAATTACTACAAATAAAGACATACAAAAAATGCTAATATTTAACAAATTACATTTACACAAGGTCTATTCCTTAAATCCCATTTACCAATTCCAAGAGGTACATTTAGTATCATGCACAAGGTGGACTCAATTTACAACATATTTTATTTTGGTGTGAATCTGATCTGAAGTGAGAGACAACAATGTATTGTTGTTGGGTCTACAATAATGTAGACATTAGGTCATAACGAACAAAAAGTTTTTCCCTGAAAACTTTCTTTTCACAAGCCATGCTAGGTAACCAAATAACTTTGCCTACATTTCAATATTTTTGTTTGTTAAATCAAATGTTAACAGATTCTATCAACAGAAGTCCATATCCACTTGCCCAGTTTGGTACAGTGTCAGTTATTATATAATTACATTGTTTCAGAGACAAAACTACTGATAAAGACCTTCAACAAACTGGGTATAAAATCAAACCAGTGTGACAAATGACTCCATTAAATTTTAGATAAAAATTAAAAACCATGATAAATCTATTCAATGATTATTGCAACATTTCAACCACGTCACAATCATTAGATTCATCATGTCAAGCGGATTCCTGTTATCAGCTCTGGTATTCAAACCTTGGACCCATTCTATCATAAGCTATAACAAGTGCTACATTCGACCTAATAAGTGCCTCTCTACTAATAAGCACCTCCTACAATTTTCCAAGTGACACCTGTCAGAAGCATTCCCTTTTCAAAGCACCTTTATAAATAAATTCCATCAAATGTCAACATAACATCACCATCTGAACCTTCCTGCTAGACAATTTTGACTTCGGACACGCTTTACATTATTAATTCCCAATTTTGACTTATAAAGCTTAAGCAACGTTAGCACCTAAGGAGCTTATCAGGTCAGATATATTCTATACAATGATAGGCTCCTGTCATGAGAAGAAAAGATCAGGGTAAAATTATTCCTAAAATGTTAACATCCTGAAAGCAATGATATCAGACCCTGGCATTTGTGCATGGGCCAGCAATCCTATAAGGTTTCCCAGTGATTATGTAAGGTTTCCCACTGGTACCACATTCATTGCCATACAGTTGTATTGTTTACTTGTACATAAGGTATATATGCAGGTGTAATATAAAAGCACCTGTAGAGAGATGGACAATCCACCTGTTGTTTAATATCAATGATGATATATTTTGCCATCGTATGATTAGGAGCAGTCATGTTAAAATGCATATAATTCACTTGAAAATTCTAGTTCTGTTTAATATACTCCCAACAAAGCAGGGTCCTGCATCACATCAAAGGTTTGTCAGATGATACTAATCATAAATATTAATCTTTAAGCTGCAATTATCGTACTTGGTTAGGTATAATTAGGTGAATGAAATGACACCAATGTATAAGGTTACATGTATAAGTTTTATGGTTGATGTGATGCTGATATACAATGTAATAATGAATGGGTGTGTGGTACAATTACGCCAAGCGACTATAATCTATGGATAAAATTAATTATCCTTTTTAAATATCAGGATAATATACCGTTAGCATCTCCCTCATGTACAGTTATATTATTACTTGTAAAAGATTTATGACTTTATGTAAAAGTAAATAGAAAACTTGAGGTACAGTGTATGTTTAATTATGTGCATTTTCCACCATGTTTCCTCTTGTGATTATGGCACATCATTTTTTACGCAGATGCTTTTTTCACTTGAATGAAATTAATAAGCGAAATTTAAAATAAATATATTTAGAGCTTACTTTGTGAACACCAATGTGACAGAATTGCTCTACATGTAAAATATAAATGAGCAACAAGACAAGGAGACCACACATAATATTGTCATGTTGAATCTTTCTTGAAATTTTGTTTTGCAAACATGAAAACTGTCACCTTTTACTTTACTCTACAAACAGAAATGTCATCATTATAAAGCTTGCAATACATTTAAAATTCTCCCGGCTATTCTTGTATCATTGCAATATTTGCACACTATTTAAAATAGTAAAATAATTAGCAATAAATTTGCTATTAAAAATGCTCAAAAAGATAATTAGAAATCATTATTCATCACAGATATATATCAGGTGCTTAGCGGCCTCAAATATAATATACAAATTCCATTTTAAATAGATATACAAATTGTTACCAAAATTACTGGTATCATTTGGTATTCAAAATATTAAATTGGCCCAAATTGAAATTAAAGGGACTTTCACAGATCTGTCAAAAACAAAATAATACCATAATATAGCTTATTCATTTTAGGGTTAGTTTTAACTATATAAGTTAATATTCCAAAGCTCATTTGACAGATCTGTGAATGTCCTTTTAAATTAAAATCCTCCATACAAGATATTGGAACAAAATGCACTGATAATAATTGATATAAATTTGACTTTATCATAGCAATCCTAAAGCGAAGTTGCGTATTACATCAGGTGCAGCAGCGTCAAAGCCGACTATATCCATCATGCCCGCATCCTTGGGATCTGCTAATGTGAAACCATTGGATGTCATGGCAACCACGATGAGCTTGGCATCGATACCCGTCTCCTTACGGTAGCTCCTCAGTGCTTCGGCTGGTTGGATGTTCCCTGCCCACGTCTCACAGTCAGTGTAAATGATGAAAACATCCACAGAGATTTTCTTTTGGCGTGCGTATATCATGGGTTGGGCGCAGTCTGTGGCACCCATTGGAATCTGAAATAAAACCAACATATTTGTTGTGAATTCAATGAGAGGTTTATTACATTACAATCCTACTTGTCAATTGTCATTGTGTTGTTTATAGTTCGCTAGGACTGCAAACCTTGCTAAAAAAATTCAGATACAATGTGTGGTGTACATCATGTTATATTTAATCTTCTCCTACATGTATGAGAGTACATTACTCGGGAGCATTTGTGTACAATGTATGTGATGTTATTGCTTATGCCCTGTGTAGCCAATTATGGGTTCAGAAATAACCTAATTGAGACAATTGGCTTTATGGCCACAAAACAATGCCCCACAAGGAAAAATGTACCAAAGGGCATTAGAAATTGCTGTAAATTGATTGGCCCAAAAACAATGTCTCCAGGGGGTCTATCCTGTAGAGTTGTTCTGTGATGTGTGGTCCCATTATATTGCTAATGGCATGTGGAGCCAATCACTGGGTTCAGGTGCAACCTTATGGAAATAATTTTGCTCCATACAGAAAAAGGACACAGTGGGAAGAAACATACATGTGTGATCTTCAGTAGGGAGGGTATTTGCGTAGTGTGTTGTGGCTGTGATACCCATATTCAGGATTCTATCTATAATGTATGTGAGCAATAATAGGACTCAAGCTGACCACCTAGCATTCCAAGCAATATCAGGTCTTGCTATCCATCACAAAATGGAGAGAATAATATTAACATGTTTTTCACTAAAAAGTTGTAAAATGCCACCTACTTCAATACTGGTCATTTTGTAAGGTATAGCTACAACAATTAGTTAATTATGGTGACTATGTGGTTACGCTGTGTCAATGATGTCGCAGGCTATAATTGCCCCACTACGGATGGAGTAGCCTATGCTTACATAGGCTGAATAAGACTAATGCCCTCTGTGTATGACGTCCATGTCCCAAATTAACAAAAGGTCTTAACTGAACATGTGCATATTGTGTGTGTGAGTGATACCCTTGCTTTTCTTGTACTTTTATATACAATAAATATCATCAAATCTTACATTGCTACAAATCCTGATAACTTCATCCATCCTCATCTTCTCATTGATTGGTATATCCACCAGCCTGTTTGAAAATGCCACCAGATGATGGCGCTTCTCTGTGCGCATTGTGACCATTGTCATGGCAGCAGCAGCCTCCCGTGCCGTTACATTGCGTGCTCCATTGACACCGCTGCAACTCATGGACCCACTCACATCAACTGCTAAAAGGAAACGTTTTCCTGTTGGTTCTACAAACTGAAATTGGAATTTGAAAAAATAATACAAGTTTGTACATATTACAAATAAGGGATTATTATCCTAGAAGCTTAATTTTCCATTTCCTATTACTTTCTGTCAATGTATGTGCAATTATATATAACCATGCTAGAAAGTACAAGGTGTCAAAAATCAGAAAAAAACAATATCAAAAAATGTTAAAATAATGATTGTTTTAGGGTAGTAGATGCAACCAAAATGTGTGTTTAGGTTATTATGGATGCCCTGGCAAAGACTTGTTTATGGTTCATTTTGAAAGTGCATGCATGAGCAATTGAGCACGATATCCCCTTCAGAATACACCCACTGGCCTTTCATACAACACACATACCTTGAAAGACTTGTAGAAAGCATCATCTAAGGCATTGAGAACAGTTTGCTCTGGCTCCCATGTCAGTTTCCCCTTGTCTCCTTTCTTAGCCTTATATGTCTTGTAGGCAAGCAGGATACTGAATGGGTGGATGCGAGCTTTCTTGAGACGCTCGTCACTCTGTAGACGTTCACACACCAGGTTGGCCTCATCTGAGAGTGGAGCTAAGAGTTCAATTGAGGACATTTTGCCAAGGTTTCTGATCATTGCTGTCATAGGCATCTGTTGTAAAAGGCTGCGCCAGATCTGTCCAGGAATACAAACACAATAATGTTATGGTTACACAGATATCAGATATATTGAGACAATCAGAGATATGGTAAGAATGGTCAGTAGGGCTAAATGGGGACTAAATAAGGTTTAAAGAGCTAAGATATCTAAAATTAACCAGTCAGAAGCATTATAAAAAGGCAATATAGTACCCATGGGGTTAACTCTTTTGGAACTTAAATAATTCATAGAAAGATTTTAGTACCAGCCAATTTGAAGTTGAACTCACAATTATTGTATAATTTTCATACACTCTTAGAACCACATTGCCAATCAGAATATGCCCTTAGAAAAATATGCAGAGTGCATGAATATTGCATAATGTGTATGTACTATGTGCAGTGCGTTCACATCTTCCAGGATTTATTAATTTCTCTTGCAAAGGTAGACTAGATGCATTGTCAATTGATGTATGTAATTGTTCAAATTTGCTGAAATTCTTAGTACATATGTATTTGTTCGCAAAAAGTGCAGATTCTTTGTCTTATCACTTGTTGCTCACAAAATTGAACTCAATCATGCATGCACGCTGAAATGTTGGTGAGTCTAATGCACTTCCCCTGCGGGTCTCGTACATTAGACTCATCAACATCAGATGTGCAGCGTGCATGCATTAATGAGTCCAACTTTGTGAGCAACAAGTGATAACGCATTCATCAGCCTAAAAATCAATTGTGTGAACCATTTTGACAATCATAAACATTTGCAAACAGGATTCCCTCCCTACTACAGAGGTATCAAAAAGCATAGATTGATACATTCAAATTGGCTTTACTTGTTTGGAATCAAACTACTTACCAGCCCTTGAATTAAGGATCTGAAGGGGCATGGCAACTTTTTTAGGGCAAGTTGATAATTGCCTTGGATTTTCACAGAAAAGGCAAAGCAGCACGGCAGTTTGTAATATTTCAAGAGGGCATCATGGCAATTGTTGAAAATATGAGAAGGGCACCAAGGCAATTTCTCAAAAGTGAAGAAAACACACACAAACATAGATTGATGATTTTATAATGAAGGGGCAGGGTTGGGGCACCGACGGCAACTTCATTAGAGGGCACGGCAAGTGACTGCCTTGGGTAAAGGACATATTTTGTGAGGGCATTACGGCAGTGGGGATGGGCACCCACGGCAAAATGCTATGGGTGCCGTGGGTTAATTCGAGGGCTGCTACTTACATCTTTCTCTTTGAGGAATTTGGTTGGTATGTGTTCCCTGACAAGGTTGTGTTCTTCAATGAGTGTCATGATTTCTGTTTGATCATCCGACACTTTGGCATCTTCCACAGCTCGTAGTAGCATCATCACAGACTTCTGTCTATCATTGGGTTCTTCTATCTTACCAAATTCTTCCAACAATGCTTTCTTCCCTTTGGCAATGTATTTCAATACCAGTGATGTGGCTGTGATGAGAAACAAAATGAAATGTTGTGTGGTTCAATTCAAGCAAATATTTTGTCCATGTTGGTACAAGTTTCCTTAAATCTTACTCAATCCTTATTGTAGTGATTTTTTTCTTTCCAATAAATATCTCTGAAAATTGAATCTTCTTGACTGAACCCTAATAATTCAGTAATGCTGGCTTATCAAATTGATAATTAAAATCTAATCAACTGGTCTTACTATTTTGAATGGTGCTGCCGAGAAATCAGACGGCTTGAGGAAGCAGCCAGGATAGGATGTGAAACGTTGCCAGTCAAAAATAGTAAGTCCAGTTGACTAGATTTTAATTATCAATTTGATATTTTATATACCTGAATGACTGAGAATATGTATACACAAATATATAATGCTGGCTTATAAAATCTGGATGCAAAAGCCACCATTTTTACATTGGTATATTTAGAAAGGTCTGACATAACTCATAAAATATTCAGGATATTTTAACTACCCAGGAAGGTTTATAAAATAACTACACTGTCATCTTCATACAACTTACCATCATTTTCTGGTTTCACATGAGCAAGTCTGAGTACATCTCGATGAGTCCATCCATTACGTTTTCTGTACTTGGTTATTTGGTAAGCAAGGTCATTGGGTTTCTTATTGTTGTACCATCGGCTTATTGCACGTCTTTGCGCTCTGCCCCAGCCTGTTCCTTCACTGAACTTTTCAGAGTACTCTATGAACTGAAACAGATGGGTTGGTATGCGACACACTTTGCTTAGCGCATCATACGCTGCTTTTTTAGTCTTCATGTCTGTACATCTTGCACACTGTACCAGAGCTAGCATTATTGGGTTCTGTTTGGCAGCTCGGCCTTCGACGCTGAATTTCACAATTTCTTTCACAACTTCTTCTCCAAGGCCATCGTCAATTAGCTTCTGAATACAGTCTATATTTTCAAGTCCTAAATCTTTGCTTTGTATGTAATAAGTTCCACCTTCTGTGCCAAGAACCATGAACCTTCGCAGGCGGTTCATGTCACTTACAGGCCACACATAGCCTCCTGCGCTGTTGCACACTTGGTCTTCGGAGGCGGGCACTTGCTGACCGGGTTTTTGGTCACCCATCGTGACCTCTTCACTTGCCGCGCCTGAGAGTGATTGAATAAACTGAAAATAACAAAAACAGTTTTTTCATTAATACAAACATGGATCTATTGTATTTTTCCCAAACTTCATCTTACATGTGGCCCATTCCATGTCAACTCCAGGGATGTGCACCGCAGCACCTCTTCAATTTTTTTCTTTTTCTGTGTGGCGGTAGATATTGATGAGAAAGTAAAATCCTGAAAATTTGAGCTTCATACTCCATTTTTGATTTTGCATGGTATAATGACTTTGTACAATTCTATGGGAGAAGGCAAACCTAACTGATGTGTTGAAGCGATCGTCCATAAATGTATAAAGCTAATATCTCTCAGAAATGTTGTCCAAGAATATATCTTCAACATATCTGAAGTTGATGGTGGGGCAAATTGTCTGACATTGGTTTTCAGGGGGTCAAAATCAAAAAAGTGGTTTTGCATGGGTAATATCCCAGCTAAACGTATTCTAATATGCTCAATATTGATAAGAGTAATGTCCTACCAAAGGGCTCTGACTGGCAAAAAATGGACAATAAAATTTTTTTACTTTTGGAGTTCTGGCCCCCCCCCCCCCAAAGTTGGTCCTGGTTGGACGGTTTATCAATTTGAGGGCCCTATATCATTTTAAAGTAAAGGAGTTACAAGTTTTCTGATAGCAGATTTGAATTCTACACCAAAAAAGTACCCCAGGATACATACATCAACTTTTTCAAGTTTTAAAGGGTTCCTTTATACATTTATGGACCTCCAACATCTTCTTTAGAGCGTTGTACACATTTTTACGCTGACCCCCTAAATTTCAAATTGATGCCACGGGAAAACTTCTAAATGGAGTATGAAGCTCAAATTTTCAGGATTTTACTTTCTCATCAATATCTACCACCACACAGAAAAAGAAAAAATTGAAGAGGTGCTGTGCACATCCCTGAGTTGACATGGAATGGGCCATGTGACCTAATTGATAAATTCAAGGGTCTTGCTTACTATGAAATGAGCAACACTTTATAAGACACTTTTTATCTAAAAAAAAAAAAAAAGAAGCTTAAACAAGTGTACAAGTTTCAGAAGTCTGCAGCAGTTTTAGAATCCACAGCCTAGACAATAATATTATGTTGACCTGTGGTGTTAGCCAGCGACCAGGCCACCCATCTTATGGATGGGCACTTCTGGACAAACAATGCATGGTCAACTTGTCTGATGAAAATCCCAGTTGAGATCAATTTATATACAATTCCCTTTAAAAAAGGTATAGCAAAATCACTAAAAGTCTCTACATTTCTGGCAAATTCTGATGCATTGCAGCCGCAAATTAGCATAACAGTCGCCATTCTTTAGCAAAATATTAATAGTCGTAATTTGACATGTGATGGCTCATTCATTGGCAGCTTGAATCCAAGGTTGGAACGGCCTTCAGTCAGGTCGGTGGACGGGTTATTTAGAGAATAAACGATAGGAATTTTTATTTTGCCTAGTATCCTCTACCGTGTGATAGACGACAGGCAGGTCCAATATTTTGAGTAGCGGCTGCTGGCACTATGATAAAAATATTGGACCTGCCTGTCGTCTATCATAGGAGAGGATAGGCAAAATTAAAATTCATATCGTTTATTCTCATTCTTAGTCAGTTAAATATTATTTAAATAACTGCAAACTATTTTTTAAAGCAAAAATTAAGTTACCGTCATAAAAACTCCCTTTTTTAAAAAATGAACGAAACTGGATACATGTACGGTAGGCCTACCGGTACCTCATTTCCTATCATACATACAGTGTTCGATTTAGAGTTGTTTTACATGCACAAATACCTGTAACTTTAGCTCTGTGCATGTAGAATTTTGCCTGTGCATGCAAAATTGTGTGTTATTCAGCCCATTTTGAGGAAAAAATCAGAGTTGTGCATGTAACCCTGCATACATGTACATACTGAACAGTTTGTCTTGAATCACTAAAATTTTAAATTTTGAATCACTAAAACTTTTGTTACCAATGTGTTATTATTTTTTTGAGAAAATGCAAAAATGGTCATAAATTTACCACAGGGGTGTACATGTACCCCCAGGGTTGCCAAACCCGCGATTTGGTAGCCCAATTGGGCGACTTGTGAAGATTTTCCCCACGACTTTTGACAATTTCCTGTCCCATGGCATAGAAACCAATGGTTAAGAAAAAATTTGGGCGACTTTTCAACTTTGGCTCCCGCGACTTCCGATAGTTTCCTGCCCCATAGAAACCAATGGTAAAGAGAAAAATTGGGCGACTTTTCGATTTTTTGACCCGCGATTCGGGCTGAAATCTTTTGGCAACCCTGAGTACCCCCTTGATAGGCGTTTTGGGTCAAGCTGGGAGAAAAAAATCCCAGGTCGACCAAAAATAGCGTATCGTACACGATAGACCACCTAAGTTATCGTAAATCGGTTTCTCCCAGGTCGACCGTAAATTTTGGGTTGCCACATTCGCCCATAAGCGCCAGGATTTTTAGCCCTGATTCGACCCATGACAAGCATGCAAATAGCCCTACACGTGCCCCCACCATGGCGATATACATGTGATGAGTATAAACCATATTGTACGGCATTCATTCATAACTTTGTGCGAGCGCCGGTGTGACTTTTACGAAATCAGTTTCAGTGTCTTGGCATCTAAATTAATTCAGTCATAGGCCTACTCACATTTTCGTATTTATTTAATACAGTAGGACCCTATTCTTGTTTGCAAAATACAGAGTCAGATATATTCCCGGGATATAGTCATACTTCCAAGTTTTCTACTTTCTTGAATTTGCGTCAACATGTAGGCCACTGCAATTTAAGCTTACATCCAAGTTTCGCGTGGACGGTACTACGACTCGATGTTTCAGACTTGTGAGAAAAGGAAAGTAATGAATTTTGAGAAGAGGTCACAAATAGGATCAAATAAAATAATCCAACAAAGAATCACCCTGCTTATAGTGCCAGAAATAAGCTAGGCCTACATGTTTTAAACTTTTAGTATTATTATCCACCACGAATGAAGTGCCAATAGGTTGTCTTTCTATCAACAAACGTGGAATCTCCCAGCTTGACCAATTTGGCCTTAATAATCGGGAGAAAATCACACAAATCTCCTTGTTGGAGACATTCACATTCAGATGTGGCGGGTTTTTAAAAACACGAGCCCTGATCAAAATATGATGTGCGCGCATACCACCAGGCCCAGACAAAATACAATGAAAATTGTGATGATGCGCGCGCATACTGCCAGGCATTCAGAAGTCTCATTTATGGTCATTTTCACGGTAAAGGGTGTAACTTTTGATTTTTAGGGTCAAAATTTCGAACCACTTAAATATGTTTCTGTTTACTGAAATCATGCATAGAAGCAACTTAAATTCAAGTAAAATAATGTTTCAAGGCTTAAACCTTTTGATTTCTAATAAAAAATTAACATTTGCATAACATTTTGGTTAAAATCTAAGAAAAAATGTATTTTACATAACCTCAGAAAATTTTGACATGAAAGCTGGAATACATGTGAAATTCCATTCCAAAGTAAGTCAACAGATATAAGTTAAATTTTACACCATGTTTTGCTATGTTTGTAATTGCAGTTTTGAAAATTTTAACATCAAGTGTCATTTACAATGGAAATTTCCAAACCTTAAACATATTTTTTAAGTTTTAATTGGGTTCCTAAAATAATTTGAATGTCTAACTTCATGTACAAATACTACTTGATGAAAGGAACCTCCCAGCCAAGTTTCACAGAAATTGGAGTTATTTTTTAGAATTGGCAATTCAAGCGATTTGTGTTTCGGAGGCTTCAGTTAACAACACAGGTGATCATAAAAGTAAAATATTTAGCTAACTACTACAAGTTGACATAAAAAAATAGGTAAAAAATATCACAATTACCAATTTTCATGCTTTGCTTCTAAGTATTGAATTTCAGTTGTGACAAAAATTAAATTATCACAGCAAGTCATTTTTTTTTGTTTCGAGGCTTCATGTTAACAATTGTTAAACATTGCAGAAGTAGTTTTTTGAAAACAACAGTGTTGGGATCATCTAAGCTGTTATTTTCTTGTGTGTATTGAATCAATGATTCTATGCGGCAGATATTGTAGATTTATCACACATTATTTTTTTCACCCATTTGTTAAGTGTGGTGTTTTTTGCATGTGAAGCCTCCGAAACAGGCTTTTTAAGGTATCAGTATATTTTTCAAACATTAACCATAATGTCAATTTTTTTAAAAATTTATGACATTCTGCACATATCAAGTAATAATTACAATGCAGATATCAGTATGAAACACACCAATTTAGATATATGCATAGATGATAATTAAGTTTACTGTTGTTTCGGAAGCTTCATTTGTTTCGGAGGCTTCAATTGTTAACGGAAAGTTTGTATTGGGTCCCATTTTCAAACGGTGATATATATTTCCACGATTTAAAAACATGTGACTTGAGGATCTACTTTGCTACATTTTGATAAATAGATTGGATGAGCTCTTTTATTTATATTTGCACAAGCTTGCTGAACAGTTTGTTTCGGAGGCTTCAAAAAGTTAACGGAAAAACGGCTATTTGAAGTCAAGATTTTATAAAAATTTTAAAAGCTTGCAAATCGGCTAATTTTTGTTACCCATTTCAAGTTAAGATAACAACTGTTATAAATCAAGAAGAAGTGAAGAAATAACCAAGAATTATGAACCAAAGCTACACCCACAAAGTTTGTTAACAATTGTTAACGGAAAATGAAGCCTCGAAACGACAAATATCGAAGTCCGGTTCTCAAAAATACAGGGCTGTTCACAATTAAATCTAATGTGGCAGTGTTTACTGAACATATGACTGTACTTTCAGGATAAGAAAAATTATCCATGAACTAACTGAAGAAAACACAGGGTTTTACAAAAATGTTACTGTATTTTATAGTTTTTCAAAATGGCAATATTAAGTACATTTAAGCCTGCTAAAACTGAACGCAGTAACTCCCAAAGCTGATTATGCTACCCAAGGTAGCTGCTAACTAGATGACTTATGTGGCCAAAAATTATGGAATTCTGTGGCTTTATTAGAACACTACAGATTAAAATGTTAAAAATCCAAAGTTACACCCTTTACCGTGAAAATGACCTTATAGCAAACGCGTTAAAAATATAACTGTCTTACTTTCCACATGGAAACTTGATGCTTGATCACACTGTAGTAACACAAAAGATAGTAGATCCCTGATCACATGCAGAATTCTTGTTGGATAGACTTGGCAATCAATCTACAACATCAAATGATGATCATTAAAAATCAAGTCTAAGCCTAACAAACTAAGTAAAACACAACACAAATGTTTGTAACATTATCATCAGCAGTAACTGAGTAAGCACTATTTCACAACAGTATGACATACGCTGGCCTTGCTAAAATACTACAACTCTGGGATTTCCCAAATAACGCAAACAGAACGTAGGCGTATAAACGAGTCGCCAAACGACTAGCCCTAGACGGGGTCATGTCCGTGTCATGCATTGTTTGCATTGCAGGTTTGTGCTTTCATACACACAGTTCAATGTACACTCAATATATCAGATCCATACAAACACATAGAATTTGACTGAATATGCTTTTCGATTTAGCAGCAATTTTCAACTTACCACACGATGTCACGAATATCAGAGTCAATCAGTTGGAAGAATCATACATAAATACGATCCTTCGCTAGGTCTGATTACTTCATAAGATGTGAGAAAGTCACTATTTTCATGTAATAAACAGGTAATTTACAGAGCTACCAAAGATATTAGTTCCTCTTTCCTGTGAAAATAGCGCCCTCACAGGCAGCAATCACCAATCGGTACACGTCACGGTGACGGTTCCTGAGTAGATTGGAAAAATAATGAAGTTAAAAATGAAATTGTTGCTTTCATTTTCATTTAGCAAGCCTTTTGTTTCGTTAGGCCTATTTTAATGTTTGCTCACAGTGAATGAAAAGAGCTATAGCTTGTAAATAAATCTATATTGACACGTCACATGAACATATCGGTCAACATAGGCCTACCCCGGGGCCAATCAATCAACCAATCAATCAATCAATCAATCATTCCATCAATCAATAAACGCTTATCAATATATCATCATATCAATCACATTATCAATAATTCAATCAATCAAACATAGGCTAATAGCAAATGTCAATCAATCAACAACTGAAAATATTGGAATAAAATCAATCAATCATTTATATCAATAAATCAATATCCATCAATCAATCAATCAATCAATCAATCAATCAACATATCAATCCGCTTATCAATTAATAAATGTCAACCAAGCAGCCAATAAATAAGGCCCCGCAATGAATCAATATATATCAATCAATCAATCAATAAATCAAGCCGATCAATCAATCAAGAGCTTAATTATGAGCCCTGAGGAGCAAGAATTTTAGGCCAGTCGAGAGGGGTGGGGGAAGTAATTTCAAGTCAGGAGGGGGTGGGTGCAATTTCCGTAGTCATGGGACGCCTTTTACAGCGATGGGTAACCTGATTGACGCTGTATTAGCCTAAATGTCAGTAATTCCATAAAAAAAATTGTCGCATTTACAAGGAACTTTTTCCGGGAACATTTACATGATCTTTTTGCATGAAAGGGACAACATTTTATGTTATACATAAGTAGTAAAGAATTTGATTTTCCAAATATATATCAGGTCACTTTCCTTTAAATAAAACGCTCTACTCCCTATTCCAGAAAAATACAGCACTAATTTTATTAGATGAAAAAATATTATCCCGGGAATATTATCCTGTTTTGCCAAATGTAGCTAAATCCCAATTCTAAATTGACAATGTCAATAGTCAAATAATTAATATTTTTGCAATGAGGTCAAATGGGCAAAAAACATCAATTTTGCATGTCACAGTTTTCTTCATACAATTGTAATCACATAACTTGGCATGGCACAAGTCTAGGTATTTTAAGTAGGCTAGCTCAAAATGTAAATATTCTAGTAGTGTTATTTTTGACAATTGGTTTATGAAAAAGATTATAAATGTTTTCTAAAAATAAGAATGCATAACTTAGAATTCGTCTTTGTACAAGTCTTTCAGCTTGATTGTCACAGGATACGAAAAATACCTTAAAAACGTATGTTTTGGCCCTTATTTCAAACTAATATCAATAATTAAAATTATAAAAACTTTTGTTGCCAGTTAGAATTAAATAAAGGATTAGGGTTTAGCTATGTTGCATTTGGCAAAACAAGATGATATTTTTTTAATTCAAAAATATTAAGCGCTGTATTTTTCTGGATTAGGGAATAGGTTTATGAAAACAGTGCGAAAACGCTTAAATTAATATGGAACTTTACCTGCTCGCTGCGCTCACAACCTCACATCACAATATCTATATAGATCACTTAAAGTTTGCAAATTGGTATCCCAAAAATTTGGCATGTGCAAGGGGGGGGGGGCCAAAGAAATTTGGCAGTCCGAGAGGGCGATTTCTGGCAGTCCGAGTCTGAGAGGGGGGGGGGGGGCAAGCATTTTGAGGCACTTTTTTTTGAAAATTTACCTCCTCGCACAGCCGCTCAAACATCTTAAGGGAAAACAATGGTTCAAAAACTGTATTGGTCGCAAAAAATGTCATAATTGACAATGCAAAGGCTGCAAGGCAACAGTGTTTGCTGAAACGTACACAAGTAAGACTTTTAATGCATTACTCTTCCGATCCTGATGGATTTGTTCAACATTATATAGGCCTATATAGGAGATTATAAAAACTACAAAACATTTTCAGTTGCAGATGCAGATGCGTCTTTACAAAGGAGAACTAAAACAAAGGTGTGACTATTTTTTTTTTCGGTTTTGAGAACAATCAACATTACTTGCTCCCCGCCTTTAATCACAGCTATGCCAATGGGTATTTTTCTTCATGACAAAAAGTATCATCCAGAAAGCATGATGATTACAGACAGTGGTTTGCCCAGAGTGACTACCCCGAGGGTTTGAAAAAAGTACTATAGACATGATAGACCATAGATTTTAAATACCCTAGGCCTATCATAAAATGGCGAGTATATTGGCGACCGAAGAAAGGTAATGTTTAAATATCCTATGCGTGCCCAATTGGTATCTCGGGGTCCCGTAAGTCGGCCCTCGACTTAGTAACTTTGGGTACGAGTTACTAAATCTGGGCCACGAGTTACCATGTCTGGGCCCCGATCGAGTTACTAAGTCGGGCCACGAGTTATTATCTCGGGGTCTGAGAAACGTAACTAGGGGCCCGAGTTAATAAACTCGGAGGCCCGAGTTACTATCTCGGGGCACCTAGTTACTATCTCGGGCTCGAGGTACTTAGTCGGGCCCCGAGTATTATTAAGTCAGGCCCGCAAGTTCTTGGGCCCCGAGTAAATTAATATCTCGGGGCTCCGAGTTACTAAGTCGGGCCCAGAGTATACTATCTCTAGGCCCCGAGTTACTAAGCCGGGCCCTGAGTTACTATCTCGGGGCCTCGTAGTTACTATCTCTGCCGGGGCCAGAGTTATACTGTCTCGTGGCCCGAGTTACTATCTTGGGGCCCGAGTTACTATAACTAGCCCTAATTTCTAGGTTTAAACCCTAATAAAACAACTTTTGTCTAGATGCTTATTTTCACTTCGTATAATTTTCCCCATGCAATGAAAACCAAAAAAAATAGATTTTCAAACCCTAATAAAACAAAGTCAAACATAAGAATAACTTTTGTCTAGATGTTTGTTTTCAATTCTCATAATTTTCTCCATAATAGAATGAAATACAAAAGAAATAGATTTACAAACCCTAAACATAAGACTAAATTTTTTCTATTTTGCTTATTTTCATCATAATACAATGAAAACACAAAAGAAATATATTTTCAAACCCCAATAAAACAAATTCAATCATAAGAATAACTTTTAGTTGCTTTTTCCAATTCTCATAATTTACCTCACAATACAATAAAAATCAAAAGAAATAGATTTTCAAACCCTAATAAATAAAGTCATACATAAAAATAACTTTTTTACATGCATATTTTCAATTTTCATAATTTTCCTCATGATAAATGGAAGTTATTCTTATGTTTGACTCTGTTTTATTGGGGTTTGTTCATCTATTTCGTTCGTTTTTATTTTGTATTATGAGGTTATGATGAAAAAAGTTCTCCTATCTTATGTTTGACTTTGTTTTATTAGGGGTTTAAAATCTCTTTCTTTTGTTTTTCATTGTATTATGGGAAAAAACTATTAGAATTTAGATTTACAAACCCAAATCATCATTATATAAAAACAAGTCAAATAGTACATGGTGTTACGTAGAATTCAGTCAGTGCAAAATTTGCTACACTAGTGGAACCAAGGTTTTTTTGCACCCTTATACCCAAGGTAACAAATACCTGAGTTGGTTCCATTTTTTTCGAATGTGTCTTCGGCGGCCATTTTGAAATTCAAAATGGTCACTATATTTAGCCTTTTTTAAGCCGTATTTGTCCCGAAAGCGCACAAAGTCATATTTTTCTTAATGATTATTTATACTTTTGGTTGTCAAAATCCACTTAGAACATAATTAGGATCATTTTCTAGAATCCAAGATGGCTGCCAAATCCAAAATGGCCGCCAAATTGTCTAAAATGGTCTTCCAGCTGTAAGGACATTGATTTCTGTCCTTTTTTGCTGATTATTTTCACTACTTATGTTTCTGAGAATCCACTAAGAACTAAAAACTTAATTTGGTTCATTTTCTCCAATCCAAGATGGCCTCTAAATCCCAAATGGCCGCCTGTTATCAAAATATGGCATACCGCTTTAGGCAATTACTATCATTGAGAGTAAAATACATGTATCTCATTTCTGTCAGATATGGATAAGAAAATGATTCTAAACATCTTAAAGTAGTGCAACAGCATTGTTTAAGGAGAACATAGGTGCATTTCACCTTTCAAAATGGCTGCCAAAGTGTCTTGAAATTGGCTAAGATTATTTTTTCAGCTTTTATGCAATGAAATGCAGAAAAGCATGTTTTTAAAAGTTGAAATCTCAATATTGTAATTCAATTTTAGACATTTATGATAGAGCTGACCTTGAGGCATTTAAATGCCTATAGTTGTCATCATCTATGTTATCAGTTTTTTCAAGCTCCTCAGTTTGGTGCACAGCTGTATTGGTACGCTCTTCATCTGCTCCACAAGCACATGCTTCTGTACAAGTCAGATTGTGTCGTCCGCAGAAACATCTTCTGGAACATTTGCTTATTCCACATCCGCACCTAACAAGCTCGACAACAGACGCGGGAGATACCCGGTATTGCAATGTCTGACAGGATAGGTACTGGAATGTTATCTGCATCACTCGACCATTCATACTGCAGTTACTGTCCGTTTTCCTATACACAATACACAGTGCTCGACGCGTGACCTCTACAAATAGCCTACGTTAAAAAGTTCTAGAAAAATATAGTTTTGTAACATGTCCTAAATTTTAGCTAATTTAGATGTTTGGAAATATGCGTACTTTGGTGTTTTAGTTAATGTTATAGGTAATAGTACATTGCCTAGTTAACGTCGCTGTGTGAAAAATAACCGGCCAATATTAAAAGTACTCTTCTAAAATTCTAGACAATATAGTTTTGTAACATGTCCTAAATTTTTAGCTAATTTAGATGTTTGGAAATATGCGTACTTTGGTGTTTTAGGAAGGATATGTAAACGACAGATAACACCAAAAATATGAAGAAATTATTTCTAAACCGTGTTAAGTCTGCAAACCACCATGTTTCTCATTTTCAAGAACGCTGGTTAACAATAAGCACGTATTGTCTCATTTCGTAAACAAAGACCACACACAATTGTTCTCTAGCGCTCGCTTTATAATCGTTCACCCAACTGAAAGTATAATCCCAGCTCATTGCTCCATTGTACGTGTAAAGCAGACACATTATGTTGTGTGTATTTAACCAGAGAAGATATGATTTAATCAGTTGAGCTGTTTTCAATGAGTGTTATCTTGGTTTAATAGCTTTTAATGGGGTTTAAGTCCTGCAAAGGTCGAGTTGAATTCTACTGTAGACATGACTGCATCATGTCTAGCTTGATCCGGAAATTGAACGGGTCTGGAATATTTGGATTTACCACAAGGTCTTCACTCCAAACATATGCTTGCATATGCGCCCGCAGAATGTGTTGATGCCACACACCAGAAGTTGGAGGTATTTTATCAATTCCCCCTGGTTGGCTCTTGAAGCGTTTTCATCTCAGTTTTTCAGCTGTGTTGGCATGTAGGTCATTTTTGTGCCCATGAGCGCCTGCACAAAAACCTCTCACCTAAAACAACACTTTGAGAAGGCATTTCTGCATCACCAAGTTGACTGTGCTATGAGTTCTTCAGGTGTTGCTTCCGTGAAGGCCTTGCAGGCAGTCTTCTTGGCTATACCTCTGATATGTCCACTATGTGTCGCATCCTGTTAAACAATGAAATCCTGGAAGCGCTGCTGCTTTTGATGTCCCAAGACGGATATGTATTGGTTTCAGCAAGTTTTCCTTCTGTTGTCACCTGTTCCCATAAGCATGGTTATCTGAAGACAAAGAACCGTGAGTCTTTGAAGAGCAAGGATCATAACATCTGTATCTTTGGTCATGATGTGGACATTCTTTCCAGCTCCAGAAATCTCTGCTGCATGTAGCATGATTAGAGTGTCTGCTTCCTCTTGTGGACTATATATAACACATGTCGATGTCTAGCTTTTATAGCTGCATAAGAATTCACCATTGAAGAAGATTGAAGATGGCTGAGCATCATTCATGTTGCTTTTCACAGTTATGATTGTTACAGTGACTATGAAGGTTGAAATTAATTTTTAGTTCTCAGTGGATTCTCAGAAACATAACTAGTGAAAATAATCAGCAAAAAAGGAAAGAAATCAATGTCCTTATAGCTGGCAGACCATTTTAGACAAATTGGCGGCCATTTTGGATTTAGCAGCCATCTTGGATTCTAGAAAATGATCCTTATTATGTTCTTAGTGGATTTTGACAATCAAAAGTATAAATAATCATTAAGAAAAATGTGATTTTGTGCGCTTTCGGGACAAATACCCAGCAAACACAAAACGTTTTCGACATCATTCGCAAAAGGTTATAAAAGGTTGTCAGAAAACGTTTAAATGTCGGGTTATATAAAGGGTATATTAAGAGTATAAAACGTTTTCATAACCTTAAAAATATATTTTAATAATCGACTGCTCAGCAAACAAAAATGTTATACAGAAAACGTTTAAATGTCGGGTTATATAAAGGGTATTAAAACGTTTTAATAACATTCCAAAAACATTCTTGAAAACTTGATACAGAACATTCTAAACAAAATGTTATTTTGGGGTTGAAAAAATATTTTGCGAAAAATGTTTGCTCAAAATATTTTCAATAACGTTTTAAAAACGTTTACATGACCTTTATATAACCCGACATTTAAATGTTATTAAAAGGTTTTGAAAAAAACATTTTAAGAACATTTCTGTGGTTGCTGGGTTCAAATATTTTAACATAATGTTATTTAATTATTGACACAATATTTCGCAAAAATGTTTGCAAAAATAGTTAACAATAACATTTTTGAGAACATTTAAAAATATTGTTGTAGTGTGTTTTCATACAAAACGTTTTAAAACGTTATCATGACCTTTATATAACCCGACATTTTAATGTTATTAAAACGTTCTTGCCTAAACCAAAAGCCAAAATATAACGTATTTAAAACGTTTTTTAAACGTTTTCGTGTTTGCTGGGTACGGCTTAAAAAAGGCTAATAGTGGCCATTTTGAATTTCAAAATGGCCGCCGAAGACACATTCGAAAAAAATGGAACCAACTCAGGTTTTGTTCGTAGGGGTATTCAGAAGCTAAAAAGCATTGGTTCCACTAATGTAGCAAATTTTGCACTGGGTTACATAACACCATGTACTAAAACATAAGAATAACTTTTTTCTAGATGCATATTTTCAATTCTCATAGTTTTCCTCATAATACAATATAAAAACAAAAGAAATAGATGAACAAATCAGAGTCAAACATAAGAATAACTTTAAAATTCCATTTATTTAGTTTTTCCTTATATCATGAGGAAAATTATGAGCCAATTGAAAATAAATTTTACATTCTCATAAGAAATATATTTACAACATAAAACAAAGTCAAACATAAGAATAATGTTTGTCTAGATGTTTGTTTACAATTATCCCCAGACACTGAAATGACGAAAACGCTCACACCAAATTTTGGGCCTCTTGTCAGCCATTCAGAAAGAACGCATAATTTATTCAAGCAATGTTTTTAGACAATTCCCTGGAATCAGCCAATTAATAATGATTTCTGGACAACTTTTTTCGCCCGAAGTAAATACCCGACCGAGCATCCCAACATTTACTGGGAAGCTAGTTGCGCCTATAACCCAAGAGTTCCCCTTAACACACTGGGAACTATTTTGCTAGGCAATCATCTAGCGATCAACTCCTTATCGAGGAGGAAAAGCTTCATATACAAATGGACAAATATTTCGCTAGGCAATCCTCTACACGATCATCTCCTCGCAGGAGGAAATAAAAAGCTCCATAATATACCAATGGAGAGAATATCAAATGCCGCGGACTTACATGAATTCGCTAGGCAGTCATCTAGCGCGTCAAAAGAAATTAAATGGCTGATACCTTTCTCATTTTCCTATTATATTCATATTTAGATTCCATAGTGGACATCGGTAAATACCAACGCCAAATTACCCAGTAGGTAGATGCCTACGGATATTGGAACTATTAAATAGAATTTATTAATGTAGTATAATTCTGTACATTAAATCGATCATTTTAGAAAAATGATCCAAAAACTGCCACGAGGACTACTTGTTAACATCCGTACCCTGTACCATGGAATAAGCTATTTCCGATCCCCTCATTTCCTTTGCTAGTAAATACCGCTCGATCCACACTTGTGATCATTTGAAGAGCCTCTGAATTTTACGGTTGAGGCCTCTTCACCACAGTGGACCATTAACCCGATTTTTTTTATATTTGAACATGTTGAAGGAGTTAATTGCAAAACCCGTTATTTTTCGCTGCCAACGCCAAGCAAACACAGTGCCATGCTCCTCACATTTATGAAATCGGATACATAACTAGGATACCATGTCTACCCTAAATACAAAAGGGCAGCCTTTAACAGAAATTAACGCGATAACCAGCCGGCTGCGCAACCTCATAAAAACTTGAACCCAATATTTCATTTTTATTTATATTTTGATGAACAAGAAAATCTGAGGGCATAGTACTTGGCCCCTGTCTAGCTATCCCATGCCAACCTGGTGTTAATTCGTTCCTTCCTGCTATAAATATAATTACTCGACCTAAGACTGAAGGACATTAGCACCTAAGACTGAAAGTGGTACCAATTTTCTCAATTTTGTTAATGCTTCTGAAGACACAGAGTGAACACACCTATACAAAATAGAATTAAAAAAAATACAACTGCGCAACAGAATACAATGTGTTGTTGAGATAGAAACTGAACCTAAAGTGATCTACCCACGCACCCCCACACCCGTATACAATAGTCATACTACTATGCAACTCAAAAAACCTCTGTCAATGCAATTAGAATATTATTCAAATTCGGAGAACTCTCAATCGAATATATTTTCATTTCTCCTTCGTATTTCATCTCATTCCTAATTACCTTTTAACTTGAAGACAGACACTTTATATGTACTTGTCTCACTACTGTGAGACTCAAATTTTATGACACACTATCAAACTCTTTAAATCAATTTTAAACAGATATCAAATATGACATATGGGGAGTGGTGGGTGGGATAAAAAATTTCTGCATCCGTTCTTGCTGAAAAACTGACAGAGAATGACCTTAGCCAACAAAATGGCCACTGACGGCCACGAGCAAGGATGCCCGTGATTCGCCCTCCTGATACCAAACAAGGCACCCAATTGGCTCCCCATGAAAACATCGCGTGACCTCACGAGGGCGATCCCATTTCAGTCGCAGGGATAATTTCGTGTTTCATTTGATGTACAAATTAAACTGCATTCCCATAATTTTCCCCACAATAGAATGAAAAATAAAAGAAATAGATTTACAAACCCTAATGAAAGAAAGTCAAACATAAGAAATTTTGTCTAGATGTTTGTTTTCAACTGGCATAATTTTCCCCACAATAGAATTAAAAAAACATAAGAAATAGATTTACAAATCCTAATGAAAGAAAGTCAAACATAATAACTTTTGTCTATATGCGTATTTTCAATTCTCATAATTTCCTCATAATACAGATTTGACATTTAATATGGAATATTTTTTCTCAAAATTCCGAGACTGGTCTGGGAGGGGTCTGCATAAACCGCACGGGCTAAATATTAATTGGGTGTGTCGGGAGATGATGTAAAATAATTGTTTCATAGAAAATCTGCTTTCCATGACTTTACATTATGGAGATAATAATATAGCGAATTTGCCAAAAATGGCGGATTTCGGGAGGCTGAATTTGAGCTTTGTTAGGGACACAATTTCGGACTTCATGCAACATTGTTCTGTTATTATCAAATTTATAGGTGTTTGAGGTGATATTTCCTCCGTATTTCCTAAACTTCGTCAGCAATTGACATTTATCACAGCTGAAATACACTTGCAATGTAGGCCTACCAATTTTTTGAACATGGGAGGAGCTTAAAATATGGCTTTTAAAATTGTAATACGAACTCAGAAAGTTTGAATGGCCCCATGAGGTCACATGTTATGAACTTACGGTAAAAAAACAACAACTTCGCAGATTTTTGGTTGTCCAATGAACTCACGCTGTTTATTTGTGTACAGTAACTTTGTAACATTTCAGTGGCGTACCGTGGCCGCCCCACCCCGGGGGCTGAAGAAGAAACAATTTTGCCGCCCCTTCCTTAACAGCCCGAAAAGGTTGACCCAATTTTTTTCACGGTCGTTTGAAAAAGTGAAGAAAAAAAAAATAAATAAATAAATAAATAAATAAATAAAAAAGGATTTTAGGCGCTAGCGTCCCAAAAACAACCTTTTTTCGATTTTTTTATGCTTTTTCAATTTTGGCGCCCCTTTTTCTTTGATAATTCGTTTTGCCGCCCCTTCGTTTTTGCCGCCCCTGTTTTTGCCGCCCCTTCTTCTTCCGCCGCCCCTTCATTTTTGCCGCCCCTACTTTTGATTCCTGGGGCTGGAGGCCCCAAAGCCCCCCAAATACGCGCATGCATGCATTTGGCCCCAGGTGGCCATTCAAACTTTCTGAGTGCGTACCACTTTTCAGAGCCATATTTTTAAAGCTCCTCCCACTTTTAAAACTGGTAGATTATAAGTGAATTTCAGATCTGACGAACACTTATTGGTATTTAGGTTCAGTAAATATCACCTCAAACCTCAATAAATTTGAAAATATTAGAATAATGTTGCTCAAATTCAGAAACTTTCCCCAAAAATCAAATTCAGTGTCCTTAAATCCGCCATTTTAGGCTTATTCACTACATTATGAGACTCATAATGTCAACTAATGGAAAGCACATTTTCTGTCAAACAATAATGCTTCAGACCATCTCCCGACACACGACAAACCGTGCGGTTTATGCAGACCCTTCCAGACCAGCCTTTGAATTTTGCGCAAAAATATTCCATATTAAATGCAAGTCTGTACATGGTAAAAACAAAAGAAATAGATTTTCAAACCCTAATAAATAAAGTCAAACATAAGAATAACTTTTTTACATGCATATTTTCAATTCTCATAATTTTCCTCATGATAAAGGAAAAACTAAATAAATGGATTTTTATTCTTTTAAAATTATTCTTATGTTTGACTCTGTTTTCTTGGGGTTTGTTCATCTATTTCTTTTGTTTTCATATTGTATTATAAGGGATAACTGTGAGAATTGAAAATATGCATCTAGAAAAAAGTTATTCTTACGACGTATGTCTGACTTTGTTTTTATATAATATTTGGGTTTGTAAATCTAAATTCTAATAGTTTTCTCCATACTACAATGAAAAACAAAAGAAATAGATCTACAAACCCTAATAAAATAAAGTCAAACATAAGAATGATATTTTCTAGATGATTATTTTTCATTCTCATAAGAAATACATTTACAACCCCTAATAAAACAAAGTCAAACATAAGAATAACTTTTTTTCCAGATGCTTATTTTCAATTCTCATAATTTACCTCATAATACAATAAAAATCCAAAGAAATAGATTTTCAAAAGGAGGGCGCAATGAGGGTTTTGTTTTTATTGGGACACCCTGTACAATGAAAACAAAAGAAACAGATTTTCAAACCCTAATAAAATAAAGTCAAAAAAATTATGATATTTTTGTATATTTTATTTTCCTCTCTCATAAGAATGCCAAGTCAAACATAAGAATAACTTGTTTTTATTTCTCGTAATTTTACCCATAATAGAATGAAAAACAAAAGAAATAGATTTACAAACCCTAATGAAAGAAAGTCAAACATAAGAATAACTTTTTCCTAAATGCTTATTTTCAGTTCTCATGATTTTCATCATAATAGAATGGAAAACAAAAGAAATATATTTTCAAACCCTAATAAAACAAGTCAAACATAAGAATAACTTTTTAGATGCTTATTTTCAATTTTCGTTATTTAGCGCATAATTCAAATAAAAATCAGAAATATAAATTTAAGATGTTTGTTTTTATTTCTCGTAATTTTACCCATAATAGAATGAAAAACAAAAGAAATAGATTTTCAAACCCTAATAAACAAAGTCAAACATGAGCATAACTTTTTAGAAGCTTATTTTTAATTCTCGAAATTTTCCTCATAATACAATGTAGAACAAAAGAAATACATTATCCCCAGACACTGAAATGACGAAAACACATACGCCAAAATTTGGGCCTCTGGTCAGCCATTCAGAAAGAACGCATAATTTATTCAAGCAATGTTTTTAGAAAATTCCTGGAATCAGCCAAATAATAATGATTTCTGGACAACTTTTTCGAACGGAGTAAATACCCGACCGAGCCTCCCAACAATTACTGGGAAGCTTGTTGCGCCTATAACCCAAGAGTTCCCCTTAACACACTGGGAACTATTTTGCTAGGCACTCATCTAGCGATCAACTCCTTATCGAGGAGGAAAAGCTCCATATACCAATGGACAAATATTTCGCTAGGCAATCCTCTACACGATATCTCCTCGGAGGAGGAAATAAAAAGCTCCATAATACCAATGGAGAGAATATAAAATGCCGCGGACTTACATGAATTCGCTAGGCAGTCATCTAGCGCGTCAAAAGAAATTAAATGGCTGATACCTTTCTCATTTTCCTATTATATTCATATTCAGATTACATAGTGGACATCGGTAAATATACCCATGCCAAATACCCAGTAGGTAGATACCTCCGGATATTGGAACTACTAAATCGAATTTATTAATGTAGTACATGTATAATTCTGTACATTAAATCGATCATTTTAGAAAATGATCCAAAAACTGCCACAAGGACTACTTGTTAACATCCGTACCCTGTACCATGGAATAAGCTATTTCTGATCCCCTCATTTCCTTTGCTAGTAAATTCATTCATTCATATTTCATTTTCATCAATCATCAACATCAATATACAAGTGATACTAATAGCTCAACAAAGTAATAAAATTAAATGTAAACAAGAGTGATTGGTATATAAATAAATCTCAATACATTTAGGCAGTAACAATTAAATCAATATAATTAAATTAGAATAACATTACTATGTATGATTGACCAAGATGCACTTTAAATGCATAATGATATTACGAGCGTGCTTGTAGTGGTTTATCACGGAAATACCACACTGCACTGGCAAATGATCTTGAAGTACTTCTACGGTGATAAGCGCCTAACTGATAAGCTGGCTCTCTACAACCACGCTCAGTGAATAATACATACATACATAATAAATACCGCAAGATCCACGTTTGCGATTATTTGAAGAGCCTCTGAATTTTACGGTCGAGGCCTCTTCACCACAGTGGACCATTAACCCGATTTTTTTTTTTTTGAACATGTTGAAGGAGTTAATTGCAAAACCCATTATTTTTCGCTGCCAACGCCAAGCAAACACAGTGCCATGCTCTGCACATTTATGAATTCGAATACATAACTAGGATATCATGTCTAATACAAAAGGCAGCCTTTAACAGAAATTAACGCGATAACCAGCCGGCTGCGCAACCTCATAAAAACTTGAACCCAATATTTCATTTTTATTTATACTTTGATGAACAAGAAAATCTGAGGGCATAGTACTTGGCCCCTGTCTAGCTATCCCATGCCAACCTGGTGTTAATTCCTTCCTTCCTGCTATAAATAAAATTACTCGACCTAAGACTGAAGGGCATTACCACCTAAGACTGAAAGTGGTACCAATTGTATCGATTTTGTTAATGCTTCTGAAGACACACTAGAGTGAACACACCTATACAAATAGAATTTCAGAAAATACAACTGCGCAACAGAATAGAATGTGTTGCTGAGATAGAAATTGAACCTAAAGTGATCTACCCACGCACACTCTCACACCCGTATACAATAGTCATACTCCTATGTAACTCAAAAACCTCAATGTAATTAGAATATTATTCAAATTCAAAGAACTCTCAATCGAATATATTTTCCTTTCTCTTTCGTATTTCATCTCATTCCTCATTACCTTTTAATATGAAGACCGACACTTTATATGTACTTGTCTCACTACTGCGAGACTCAAATTTTATGACACACTATCAAACTCTTGAAATCAATTTTAAACAGATATCAATTATGACATATGGGGAGTGGTGGGTGGGATAAAAATTTCTGCATCCGTTCTTGCTGAAAAACTGACAGAGAATGGCCTTAGCTAACAAAATGGCCACCGACGGCTCCAAGCAAGGCTGCCTGTGATTGGCCCGCCTGATACCAAACAAGGCACCCAATTGGCTTCCCATGGAAACATCGCGTGACATCACGAGGGCGATTCCATTTCAGCAGCAGGGATAAATTTTTGTTTCATTTGATATGTACAAATTAAACTGCATTATCCCCAGACACTGAAATGACGAAAACACATACGCCAAAATTTGGGCCTCTGGTCAGCCATTCAGAAAGAACGCATAATTTATTCAAGCAATGTTTTTAGAAAAGTCCCTGGAATCAGCCAAATAATAATGATTTCTGGACAACTTTTTCGAACGGAGTAAATACCCGACCGAGCCTCCCAACAATTACTGGGAAGCTTGTTGCGCCTATAACCCAAGAGTTCCCCTTAACACACTGGGAACTATTTTGCTAGGCACTCATCTAGCGATCAACTCCTTATCGAGGAGGAAAAGCTCCATATACCAATGGACAAATATTTCGCTAGGCAATCCTCTACACGATATCTCCTCGGAGGAGGAAATAAAAGCTCCATAATACCAATGGAGAGAATATAAAATGCCGCGGACTTACATGAATTCGCTAGGCAGTCATCTAGCGCGTCAAAAGAAATTAAATGGCTGATACCTTTCTCATTTTCCTATTATATTCATATTCAGATTACATAGTGGACATCGGTAAATATACCCATGCCAAATACCCAGTAGGTAGATACCTCCGGATATTGGAACTACTAAATCGAATTTATTAATGTAGTACATGTATAATTCTGTACATTAAATCGATCATTTTAGAAAAATGATCCAAAACTGCCACCCAAGTTCCTTGTCATCACATGCAAGGAAATTGCCAAACCACCCCCCCCCCCCTCGAGATTTTTATGCTTTACAAATAAGGCGAGCTCTTGGCTGTCGTTCCTTCCTTGTTTATGATCTCCATTATAGTGTTCTTAAAATAGTTTGTCCCAACTTATAAACCTGCCATTGTTGGTGGTGACGAATGTTGGTGCTAAAAAGTTTAGGATTTAACTTGACTGATTGGATCAACAGTCCTACCTAGTGAGCATTCTTATGCAGTACTAGTGGAAAAGAATGCCTGCCAATGCTTTGTTTTGGCCATCTGGTACATTCACGTACGAGAAAACCCTGAAAAGAAAAACAACAAAACCCACTGACTATTATAACTTCAAAAGGATTGTTTTGAATTATTTGAATTTCCTTCCTTCTGAATTTTTAATTAATTATGTTATATGAAATTCTTTTTGCTTCTTTAAATGACTACCCCTGGTCTATCAGTGAATATCTACTGGGACAAAAGGTGCTTAATTTAACTGCAATTTTAAAGGTTAATTTGCCGTAATTGGAACGAAGAAATAATAATAATAATAATAATACATGGATTTATAAAGCGCCCCACGATGTAAAAAACATCCTCAAGGCGCGGCGCTGCACAGAATCTTAAAATAGGGCCTACATGCTGAACAAAATAGTATACATAAAAATACGCATGATAGAACTCATATACACACCTTAATATACTAAAACCATGAAAACATAATAATAATGTACAAGAGTTCTGGACTTCGTTTGATAGATACGAATAGGAAATCATTTACCATGAATTTGTTTTTATAATTTCATAATAATCACTCTACTCAATGTAGCCATTAACTATATGTAATATGTTATATGCATATCCTTATGCCTCTGTTAGTAACTACCTACAGTCTATAAGCGAAACTTACGAGGCGGTGAAATTATAAGTATGCTATAATAGATGATACTGTAATTCAATTAATGACAAATTATTCTCTTTGTTTGATAGATACAATTATTACAACATTTAATCACACACACATGTTTAACTTGATGATAATGAAGATCCAGTCTTTGTTTGATAGATACAGAAAAAATTATTTGCCTTATACAATGCAGGTTTGTTTTACCAAATTTGGTAATAACCGCTCGACTAGCCATTAACAATAGGTAATATATTATATGCATTTCCTTCTGCCTATGTTAACAGACTACCCCCAACATGTGTCGGAGAATAGTTAGGTGACAAAACGTATAGTGTAAAAGGTAATTTGATTGAAAACATTGCCAATTTGCAATAATTTAATTGATGAATAATTTTTCCCCCAGTAAATAAATTTTATTCGGACTCTGCACCTGCGCACCCCTATCTGCAAATACACAAATTTCCCTTGATTTATTAATATGACCATCTATAAAAGTTTGATATGATGACCGATATTTCACTTCAATTTGAATTCTACCCCATAGCATTTGGGGTTATTTCTCCAACTAGCAAAAGTTTGCCGTTATTTCTCCAACTAGCAAAAGTCAAGTTGTCGGATGTGCTATGACACCTAAAAGATAATTCATGCAGCAACGAGTTTGGTTAATTAGCTCCTCCGAGATAAATCCACTCAATTGCCTTCAGATCGCTTCAGCATTTAATGTATGACATTTTATCACTAAAATGATCCATTGATGACACCAAGATAACTCTGCAGTTTCCTGCAACCGCTTCCTTCATCTGTTTCTTGTATTATTTGACATGGACATATTGCCCAAGAATAATATATGACCAATCAGTGGTACAAAATAAATTTTGACATTTCCATCAAGCTATGGAATGATCTTCCTCTTTATTGCAGCTCCATTCGTAGAAGCATTTTTGACATTTTATCACTAAAATGGTCCATTGATGACACCAAGATAATTCTGCAGTTTCCTGCAACCGCTTCCTTCATCTGTTTCTTCTATTATTTGACATGGACATATTGCCCAAGAATAATATAAGCCCAATCAGTGGTACAAAATAAATTTTGGCATTTCCATCAAGCTATGGAATGGTCTTCCTCTATCCTTTCTTGCTACCGCTTCCTTCATCTGTTTCTTGTATTATTTGACATGGACATATTGCCCAAGAATAATATAAGCCCAATCAGTGGTACAAAATAAATATTGGCATTTCCATCAAGCTATGGAATGATCTTCATCTATCCTTTATTGCAGCTCCATTCGTAGAAGCATTTTTGACATGGACTTGTTAGCATACAGCTTCCATAATTGCTTATGCTATTTTTTACTCGCGTGAAGAACTGTATAATATATAATCTTCCCGTTCACAACTAGCATTTTGGTTCGCCTCCTCGCCATATTGAGGTGCAACAATACTCCATTTGAAGGATACAATGTATCTAATGTAGATGAAGATTCTTCATTATCTGTACATGCTCTAAATGTAGTTAGCCGTTATACACAATAAAATTTTTCACCATGAGAGAAGTTACCGTTTCCATCATGCTTGTGCTCTAACAAAGATCGTTCCTCCCCATAGAGCCAGGTTACAATTCAAAATATACTCCATCCACTGTCATAGGCATGGTAATTACGGGCTTTCTGTTGCAGATCCGCAAGATGTCCTCCTTCTACCGCCTGTCTCGAAGTAACCACATGACCTGCAGTGAATTAAAAGACAGAAAAAAGAGAAGCAAATTCTGCCAGCAAAAGCCCTATTACTTTGTGTATAATTCATGCCTGTCTATAAATGACATCCAATATATTCAACAATTCAACTCCTTTATTAATCTATTTGAACTCCGACAACCTTGGATTGAACTTGTAATAAAGGTCAAAAACACATAATTAAACCCATTTTTTATTCATATTTTAAAATTTATTTATTTATCTATTTATTTTTAAAGGCCATTTTGTTTTTCATAGACGACATAGACGATAGAAAACCCGGATGGCTTCCAAAATTAGAGCATCATGTGTCCACGTCATGATGCTTGCGTATAAAAGTTTGAAATTGACAATTAAATTCACTCACATGGCTTTTATATACCAAGAGAGAGAATCACGCGTCTACGGCCATGATGATGATTGCGATAAATTGACCATAAAATTCACTCATATTATGACTATTATTATAATTTTACCCAGAGAGAGCATCACGTGTCTACGCCCATCATGATTGCGCTAAACGGATTGAAATTAAAATCACTCATATGGTTATTATTATACAAAGACACTGATTTTCCAATTCAGAACAAAATGTTTGAACCATGTTGCCAAACTATTGAAATTGACAATTAAATTCACTCCTATGACTAGGCCTATTATAATTTTACCAACAAAGCATCACGTGTCCATCCCATGATGATAACATGTGCTAAATTCACTCATATGGCTATTAAATACCAAGAGAGATTTTCCAATTCAGAACAAAAATTTTGAACCGTGTTGTTATACAACTTTCAATTTCAAACCAGAACAGAAATAGATTGTGTTCCTTCAGACTGCCTAATATAATTATGATGAACATAGAAATGGTTCAACTTTGCTTTCCTTAATTTCAAGCATTTTCCATTCTCCTACCTGCATGATTTATAATTATTTATGAGGTCAAAAACCCCTGATAACCCAGTGACCCCCCCCCCCGGCTATATACTGCCGTGATTCAGTAGCCTATGTTAGTAATGTACATACATGTAGGCCTATACATGTAGACGACCATGTTTGACAATTTTGAAAGCAAATTTCTCACCGTGTTATTCACTGTTGACGCAAAATACAATACTCTATTTGGCCATCGGCTGTTGCCACCGCTTACAAGCATATGATAAATAAAGTCTCTCTTCTGACAAATGCAATAGCGCTAAGATATCGCCTACAATATTTCCACACATTAGAATTATTCCATACCACCAGTCCGGCAATCCCAATCAATAGTACTCGTACATGCATGACTTCCTCAGATCACTGTTTAGACAATCGACCACGAAAGTTTTATCGAGTTATACATGTTATACAAACAACTCCAGACTGTTCATTGTACCGTCACAATTCATTTCATGTGATGTGATGTGGTGTAAACTGTAAGCTTACTTGCTTTTTTTCTTTCCAGTTGTTCATATTCGAGGTATCCTTGATGTGTTTTGTTTCCACATCCGTTGGCTTCACCACTACCCACTTTTTTGTAAGCTGTGACGGCCTATTCATTGTCTTATAGTTGAATAAAAAATTTCTGCATCCGTTCTTGCTGAAAAACTGACAGAGAATGGCCTTAGCTAACAAAATGGCCACCGACGGCTCCAAGCAAGGCTGCCTGTGATTGGCCCGCCTGATACCAAACAAGGCACCCAATTGGCTTCCCATGGAAACATCGCGTGACATCACGAGGGCGATTCCATTTCAGCAGCAGGGATAATTTTTTGTTTCATTTGATATGTACAAATTAAACTGCATTTTAAAACTTTAATAAAACAAAGTAAAACATAGGAGACATGAGAAAAACTTTGTGCTGGATGCTTTTTCTTCAATTCCCATAATTTTCCTTATAATACAAGAAAAACAACAACAAAAGAAATGGATATTTATGTTTGACTCTGTTTTTGTTATTGTATGAGGAAAATTATGAGAATTGAAAATATGCATCTAGAAAAAAGTTATTCTTATGTTTGACTTTGTTTTATTAGGGTTTGTTAATCTAAATTTGAATAGTTTTCCACATAATACAATGAAAAACAAAAGAAACAGATTTACAAACCCTAATAAAACAAAGTCAAACATAAGAATAACTTTTTCTAGATGCTTATTTTCAATTCTCATAATTGTCCTCATAATACAATGAAAACAAAAGAAACAGATTTACAAACCCTAATAAAACAAAGTCAAACATAAGGATAATTTTTGTCTATATGTTTGTTTAATTTCAATTCTCATAATTTTCATAACACAATGTAAAACAAAAGAAAGCTATTTTAAAACCCTAATAAAACAAGGTCAAACATACTGAGGAATCATAAGAAAAACTTTTTTTCTAGATAACTATGCTAATTTTCAATTCTCATAATTTTCCTCATAATACGAGAAAAAATAAAAGAAATGGATTTTTATTCTTATTTTTGAATCTGTTTTATTGGGGTTTATAAAACTAAATTTTAATAGTTTTCCCCATAATGTAATGAAAAATAAAAAAATAGATTTACAAACCCTAATAAAACAAAGTCAAACATATTAAGGATAACTTTTGTCTAGATGTTTGTTTTCAATTCATAATTTCCCCATAGAACTAAAAATAAAAGAAAATAAGAAACAGATTTACAAACCCTAATGAAAGAAAGTCAAACATAAGAATAACTTTTTTCTAGATGCTTATTTTCAATTCTTACCATTTTCCTCACAATACAATGAAAAAACAAAAGAAACAGATTTTCAAACCATAGGGGTCTAATGAAACAAAGTCAAACATAAGGCCCATGAAAGTCAATTCCGAGTTTATCGTCCCTTTTTTTTTCCATGTTGATGAGGTGACTTTTTCATTTTTCATTATTTCATCAGATTTCATTATTGACCTATAAAATGCATGTTGATTTAAAGCCAAACTCATACGTGTGAGTTATAAACATGTTTTTATATGGGCAGGGACTAGAAAAGTTAGATAAGAGCCTGGTTTTGCTTCCAAGTTATGAATTTATATGTTTTACAAACAAAAATATGTTTCCAATTGCTAAAACTGGTGAAAACACTGATAATTTGAAAATAATGAATTATTTTGGCATTTTTGAAAATTTGACGCGGGTATTTTTGGTTTCCAAAAAGTGACGCGGGCGGGGGACGATAAACTCGGAATCGACTTTCATGCGCCTAAAGAACAACCTTTTAAATGCTTTATTTTCAATTCAATTTATAATACAATAAAAATCAAAAGAAATAGAACACTTGTAGCACACACCCCCTAAATAAGGTACAATTTAATTTTGTACATGCAGTGACTGTTTAGTAAAATCCCCGAATGACGTCATAGCTTATTCCATTCCCGCTGCTATTGTTATAATCTATTGTTAAAATTTTCACCCTCACTGGTGATGGTGGCAGTATTGTCACCTGAAACAGAGTCGGGAACGTAATAGTTCATATATATATATGTATATAAAAAAATATAGACACAGATATTAATACATTTCACAACACTGTGTTTCACGCCAAAGCGATCTTCAGGTGAATAAATTAAAAATAGAAAACACGATGATCAAAGGCCTTTCCAAAAAACTCCGTAACCGTAACATTATATACTCATAATGTGAATAAGGAAAGTTAATGGGTGAGTGATGTTTACCCTGAAGCTGAGGTCAATTGAGGTGCGTGTCACAGGTGCATTTACTGCTGTTTTTCATCACATGAAGTCAGCAAACTGGGTTATGCTACTGGACGGACAGATCTTCTTTTTTTGAGTCTTCTACAGTATTTCGGTGTTTTTGTTGTATCTCCACTGAACCAAAGGATTTGGCTAGAATACTTTGACTGAACACTGCAACCTTGAGCCGATGGAATCATATGATGCAGCAGAAAAAATCAAAAAAGGTTTATTGCCTGGAATTCATGCACGCGAACGAAATCAATATTCATAATAAATGCAGTGCACGACATAAAAAACCAACGAGTGACTAAAAGGGAGTTTTTTTCACTTGTCTCATGTATGTACGGAAAATTCAGTTGGGCAACCAGGCAACAACGAGCCGAGCATCCATAATCATGATAATGCAGATAGCATACCAGAGAAAATACATCATCGAATCGCATATCCATGAATGAAAGAAGCGAATGTCAACATACCCGTTGGCTATCTGATGCACGATATTAAGTCAGCAGTCAGCTCATGATAGCAGAGTGAGACCGTCATCTATACACAGCTGTCTGTCTACATGTACGAGCTGAAAATTAAGCTTACCGATATAAATAATACTCTCTATTACAAATTGTAGCGACTAGACTGAACGCTTGACAAATCACCAAGATGGCTTCATGTATACACTGCATATCATCAAATTTGCCAAGGATTTTACTTATTGGACTATACAGTTTCGCCATCTATTTGACACCTTCATCAACTGCTCAAAGCAACGATTCAGGAAACTCGGCACAGAAAGACACTAGATCGTTGGTGACACTACAAAATAACGGATATACGAATCTTGTAATTGCCATCAATGAGAGGGTACCGGAAGACCCAAATCTCATCACTAGGATTAAACAAATCTTCGAAAGCACATCTAAGTTTCTATACAAAGCGACAAAGTAAGTATATGTATGTGTGTTCGACGTATATATTAAAACATGTGTATTACAGTCTACAGTATGAGCGCAAATATTTGATTGTTAATACCAAACGTTCAAAACCAATAAACGGACGTAATACATAGAGAAAATTGAAACAGTGACAGTCTCATACACACACAATTTTCAGAATAAAAACCAATATTTTACACGGGTCCAAGAGTTAGATGAGCGGGTTTGATTAAATATTTATAGCTAATATTTCCCCCCGGAATATTTTACAGGTGCTTTTCAGCAATTTGGTAAAACTCCAAAACAAGATGAATAAGCTAGCTAAGACCATAGAAACCTATGGTATAAAAGTCATACTTTGCATATTAATTTATATTGGAACAATTATGTTCATATTCATTAATTTATATGAATAAATTAATTTATGAATAAACAATGTATGTAAACATGCATGTTAAACAAATACTTTTTATGTAAATCATAAACATCTATTATAAACTTGTTCTTTTCAAACTTGTAGTTGTACTAACTATATAGATGAGGAAATAAAATTGGTTTGCGTGTATTCAGAGGCATAATTAACAAAGGTAATTAAAGTACAATGAAATGATGACTCATTATGTTAAACTTCTGTATTTTATGGGTTTTAATTTCCGTATTTACAGTATAATGATACTTGTTTGTATTGCCATTTTAACAAATGCATTTAAAATAGAAACACATTATTTATCGAAGGTTTAATCATAGGTGCTTTCTTTTTAGGATCAATGGTTTTGTATTTATTGTTCATTTCACCTCAACATTCCAATGCATATTACCTACCGACGTTTGGTTTTGCATTGGAATTATAACACACAATAAGCACGATTTTTCTATTAGACTATAGTAAGTATTTTTTACCTTTATACAAGACATGTCAATAAAAAACTTTTCTAAACACAATAAATGGCAAACAGGCCCGGGACTTTTTGTATACTTTTGCAAATGGGGTGGGGTGGGGGCGGTGCGGCCGCACAACCGCCCCCCCCTACTGATGGCAAACATGTTTTACGTACTAAGATTAAGAAGCTTTAATATATTGTTTTTCCAGTAAAAGCGTTTAGGGTTTTTGAGGGGAAAATCAGATTTTAAATAAATGGTCAACCTCTAAAAGCTTCAAAACTACCTGCTCTAAACAGATAGTTTCATTTTTGAGAGTGTAAACCTTTAGGGACCGTTCACAAACACTTGTTAGGGGGCCTGATGCAAAAAGAGGGGCCCTGAAAAATTTTGACCCTCCTAAGTGGGGGGCTGAAAAAATGTCCACATACTTTAATGGAAAAATTAAGTTTATATGCTTTTCTATGGGGTTGACCCATAATTTTCATGTCAAAAAGGGGAGCGCTGAAATTTTTGAGGTCTGTAAAGGGGGATGGGCCCGAAAAATTTTCGCGATGAAATTTTTTTGCATCGGGCCCCCCTTACAAGTGTTTGTCAACGGTCCCTTAATTTCTTTCAGAGGCCAAGTGTGGTACATTGCTGTTAATTTTTGTTGTTGAACTTTGGCTTCAGTTATAATATTAAAAACAAAAATACAACATGCCACACATTGACATTGGCATACCTCCTCAGTTTTATGTTTCCGTGTGACCTTTTGATGCGACAAGGTAAAGTCACTTGTTGATAGACGCAGATCATATCATCAAATCAGCGTAATGCTTTCACTTTTATGACATATATGTATGATACATTGTAAAAACAATAGGTATTACTATAAACAGTCATGCAAAAGCAAAACAAAATGTAGAAAAACATGTATGCCCTCGTTGAAAGAGAAATCATCCATTGCTTCCTATCAATACAGAAGTGAAAGTAAAATAAATTTAAAACAGAAATTCAACGATGATCCTTTTAATATTATATTCTGCATACCAATGTCTTTTTGTTTGGAGTGTTCAGAAATACTTTGGCGGGGGTTGGGGGGGAGTTGCTGGAAAATATTTGTTTCATGTGTAAAATTTTACCCCCCCCTCATCATGAACCCTAACTTTTTCGACTTAATGTTACTAAAGCTTTTAAAGCACCCCTTCTACGTGCCAAGAAACTTTTACCCCCTGTTCATACACCCAAAACTTTGTAACCCCCTATTCATAACTCCGAAATTTTTTATATGACCCTCACAGTGGCGTACCGTGGCCGCTCCTATCCCTATCCTAAGAAAATTCAATTTTGCCGCCCCTTCCGAAAAGGTTGACCCAATTGTTTTTTCGGTGGTTTGAAAAAGTAAAGAGAGAGTAAAAAAAAAGAAATGATTTTAGGCGCCAGCGCCCTAAAAGCAACACATTTTGATGTATAGTACCATTTTTTTTACAAATTTTTATACTTTTTCAATTTTTTCCGCTCTTTTTTCTTTGCTAATTCGTTTTGCCTCCCCCTTCGTTTTTGCCGCCCCTGTTTTTGCCGCCCCTTCTTCTTCCGCCGCATCTTCGTTTTGGCCGCCCCTGCTTTGACCCCGGGGGACTGGCGCCCCCAAAGCCCCCCCCCCAAAAAAAAAATACGCGCTTGCCTCTACATTCTTACATTATTTTCCAGCTCCTTCCACCAAGGTATTTCTGAACACTCCCTCAACTGAGTACAAAATTATGATCGTGATGTGCCCTTGGAATCTGTGTCGTTTGACTAAAATGTAGCGTGAATTTTAAGACCATAAATGGTATGGATATAGAATTATAGATTAATTAATAACCACATTTTATTTGTCGAAGCTATTTTGGTTTCAATCAGGTCCGGGAGTGAGAGTATTGTATCCAGGAATAATTCGTGTCTCATCATCATTAACGATTCTAAACCATGCGTGGAAACCACTCATTCGTTGCCATTGTTTCAAGTATCAGAGGCAAATCTATTGTTTGAGATTGCAGCATTTGACTGAATTCGTAACAAAATTGTCATAATTTTTTTAATACGATTGCATGCGATGACTCATCCCATATTGGTATTACGCAATGTAGGCCTATATTGTTAGCATGACTTGTACGCACCATCGTTTAGATTTTCAAATTTATAGGCTACATGGCAAAAAAGGGAGCCAATGTATCCTGCTCCAATGACCAATTGTTAAAAATGCCTTTTGTACTAGTTTTATAGAACTTGATATGATAATTTATTACATCATGGTGCACGTAGCTGAATTCTATATTCAAGTAATTGAAACATATAGCTGATACTATTATAGGGAAATGAATAGGGGAAATATGTTAGAATATACTATAAGGTTTTGTGGTTTGCATCACGACTTCGCCCTTTATAATCTCTGCCAGAGATGATTCATCCCAAGAGCTCTTATTCATCCCACAGCCATACAGATGAAAGCGTTGACATACACATGTAGATGAGGACGTTACAGCATTTCAGTGAGGATGAACACAGGCCCCAATCCCATTATCATTCTGCTTATTTTCATCATCATGAATCAGTGCATGAATCAAATTGATCACATTGAAATTCATCATATTTAAGTGGTATATAAACATCTCACAAAAAAAAGTAACTAACCCCCCTTAAATAATGGTCATTATTCAAAAAGGGGCTATTGTATTACAAATCTGTAAACCGGTCAATTTAATGAGGTGAGATCCAGATTTGAAAGTTGCACTTAGGGGTGCCCTGGGGTGCTGAATTATAGGGGGGTATTTTTTGGCAGGCCAAAAAGGGGGGGCAAGCATTTTGGCAGGTCGAAAGGGGGGTCAAGCGATTTTTGGCAGGTCAAAAGGGGAGGGCAAGCAATTTTGGCACAGAAATTTTGGGCACCGTTTACGCCATAAAAAGGCGTAGGAAAACGGTAGGAACACGTTCAAATATATGCAAAATTTCATGCTCGCTGCGCTCGCATTATTATATGATAAGACAATTTAAGGTTTTAAATTCGGGTTCCCAAAAATCTTGCATGTGTAAAGATTTTTGGCACGCCAAAAAGGGGGGGGCAAAGGTTTTTGGCACGTCGAAAGGGGGGGGGCAAAGCATTTTGGCACGGCCAAAGGGGGGCAAGCGATTTTTGGCAGACCATTTTGAGAATGCACCACCCCGGGGGTACACATAATTATTGCACCACCCCTTACAACAATATAAAAACACTCAGATATCATTACACAGATTTCCTTCCATTATGCTGAATACAAAATCAATACAATTAACGGCACCTTTCAAATCTTGGGTTACATTAATTTAAATGTACGCTGTGACGTCAATATTTAGTCAATTGCTAGAAATGAGGTGTCAAAATGTGCAGAAATAAATTCTGCTTCCAACGCATCTTACAGATTTGTAATACAATCGCCCGTGTTTGAATAATGGTCATTTTTAAGGTTACTTTTTTGAGATGTTTTATTTATGATATTTATGATCATTGTGATCTCCAAGAACTTTGAAAGATTGTTAAAGAAAGATCTACTTACAGAGACATACAGACTAAGTGAAGTCTAATAGTTACAGTAGAATAATAAAGAAAAAAGAGTTCAGAGTTGAAAGAAAAGCTTGGGATTCTATTCACCCATTGCACGGTTCCGCCATATGCAAGGAGAGCCTCGATCTGGCAGCATGCATGAATGGGAATTGAACCAGTCATATAACAGTGCGCTAAGTCACGTAATACATCCTTTCATGCCTATTGTCAGTTCGAAGCTCTCCTCGCAAAGATTTAGGCCTAAATGCCCTATTATCATGCCCTTGTATTCGTTTATTTCTTGTTAACGTTAACTTTGTTAAACATCTTAAAGCTCAAAAAGTTAATACAAATTTCGGACAACTCCAAATATTTTCGGACAACCATAAAAAACTTGAGGTCGTCCGACGGACAACCGCAAAATTTTTCTTAATTCAAACGCTGAGTTGTCTTCATTTTCTGTTGCAGCCAAAGAGCATATTTCAACGATATTCGAATTATCATCCCAGAAAGTTGGTCGGATTCCGATACATACCAACCTATTCAAAATGAACGCTATGATATCAGCGATGTTAGAATAGATCTTCCTAGTGATAATTTTGGCGATTTACCATACACAAATAAGCCAACACCATGTGGAGTACCTGGATTGTACATTCATCTGACTCCGAATTACCTCACAGATGACGATATTGCTGGCAAGTTTGGGGATTACGACAGGGTATGTATAATTACAGGGTGTCCCAAAAAAAGAGGCTTCTCATTGCGCCCTCTGTTTCTCCTATTTCTGAAAGGTTAATCAAATACATTTTGGTATGTAAAGAAACCTTGAGTCGTTAGCTTTAATAATCCAAAACAATTATAACAATCGGCTCACAACTTTTGAAGATATGCTCTTTTAAAGAAATGTACCCGTTTTTCACTCTGTCCACGGAGAAGGTTTGGCTACTTCAAAGATTGAAAAGGAGTACACATACCATGCATGAATATCATCAAACATTCCTCAATGATAACTTTATAAAATAACTTTATTTATGGAATGGGCTTTACCGGTGGGTTTATGGGCAATGGATTTTGTTAATAGTGTCATTAATTTGTGGGTAAAATGGATGCCGAATGGGACTTCTTTTGCTTTACTTGCAATTACTTATATTTTCTTGGTTATTTATGCATTTTTGTTTTATTATGTTGCTTACTTTCTTACTTTGTTGTTTCTTGCTTTCTTTTTTTATTTGCAACATAATTCATTTATCTTTTTAGGATAAAAGGTAGCCCTAAAAGGCTGTTTGGTATTTCTTTGGTTCTTCTGAAGTGAGTTTTACTGTGAAGCTCTGCCCTCTACCTGGTTGCCTCCTTGGCGAATACAGGTTTCAGCCCTGGTCCTCATTGCATCAATTGCGTTGCGCACCGCCCTTGTGCGCCGGATACTTGCGAACACGTTTGCGAAGATCTTGGATTTTGACACAAAGGAAAAAAATCAAGTGGTGTTTAGGTCTGGTGATCGTGCAGGCCACTCCACAGCATGAGCCATCCCAACCACTCTGTTTGCTATATCCGTGGACAGAGTGAAAAACGGGTACTTTTATTCAAAAGGGCATATATTCAAAAGTTGTGAGCCGATTGAAATAATTGTTTTGGTTTATTAAAGCCAACGATTAAAGGTTTCTTTAAATACGAAAATATATTAATTAAATCAACTTTTCAGAAATAGGAGAAAAAGAATGAGGGGCCTCTTTTTTTTTAGGGGCGTAATGAGGGGTCTCTTTGTTTTGGGGGGGGGGCACCCTGTATGTATGCAGTAGCCTATGATCTACTATCTCATCAAGACGATACATATTTGTTGACCAGTATGTATGCAGTAGCCTATGATCTACTATCTCACCAAGACGATACATATTTGTTGACCAGTGGCGGCGCCACGGGGGGCATGACGGGGAAAATTCCCCCAGTCAGAACTCTTGCCCCCCTGTTGCCCCCAGTAAAAACCCGAACTTATGAAAATTTCACCTGCTTGTGGTGATTTTGCCCCCCCCTGAAAGTCACTTTGCCCCCTCAATGCCCCCCCCCCCCCGGAAAAAAATCCTGGCGCCGCCCCTTTTGTTCATATAGTGTTTTAATAACGGTACGATCGTAGTTTTTTGTTTATTAAGGGGGTACTACACCCATTGATTTTTTTTTTTTATTTTTTTGCATTTTGTGAAGAAATTACAAAAAAATTGGACAAAGTGGTATGTAAAATGAAGGGCAAATCTTCTCGTTTTATTTGTGGCATCGGTATCAACGTAGCTTACATGCTTTTAAAAGTATAAGCCAAAAGGTGGTACATCACTGATGATTTAAATTCACTTCATTTTGGAAAGCTTACTATCAACGGATTTCGTTAAAATTTTGGATATGTGTTGCTAACACGTTAGGGAAATAAAGTTGATATGTAAAATGGGAATAAGTGGTTCCTGATTTCTTTTATGACTTCATGAACTTGGTGCTCCACAACTATCAAAAAGGAACTGGTTAAAATGCTTCTATTTTCAATGTTGAGCTATATTTTGTATTTTTAACTTGCGACATTATTTCACTGAAACTTAATTCAGCCACAGGTAACAGGTTACCACAACTATACTACAGCAATGTTGAAAAAAATTGTATTTCTTGTCACCTATACCACCATATTGGGTAGTGTTCCGTAAGCTTAACGTTTGTGATTTTGGTAACTATTTTATATTTATTTGTGAAATCCATCTCAACTAGGCATTCTATATTGTACTCACCATTTACATCCCAAGGTATATTAGTATATCCACCTTGCACTTCTCGATATATATCCAGTTAAAGACAGAATATCAAAATTATTCCTCATTATGATATCACAAACTCTCACATGTGTATTCAAAATTGATGCTTAAATTTGACCTGAACCAATTGACCTATAACCTGACATACGGTGACCTAATAGCCTTTTCTTCTCCTGACAACACATTATAATATTATTGACTAATGACTATACATCCATTGTGTAAGTGTTTATATATTTTGCATGCACCAGTAGATTTTCTATAGAGAGTATAACAAAGGATTTAATGTATTCTATTCATGTACCCTACTTGAACATGCTGAATAGAATATATCATGGTTTGTTATGAAACACGCATCTGAGTAACTAGGATACAGTAAACAAAATATATATAGGGCTAAAATGACTTACTACAATTGTTTAAAAGCACTTTTTTCTTCTTTTTTTCATATTTTTGTTTATTTCACATGATCCGTGCATATATCGCCTAGCTATAAATGAAAAAATATTTATTTAGACCAGTCAAACCAATATATGGGTGTAGTACGCCCTTAATGTATTATGTCTTTAACGGAGGTATTATGTTTCCTGGTTGTCCGTGCATAATTTGCACACTGTTGCATAAATTTTATTCTGTCCAACTTCTTAGAACGTTATAATTGCTTATAGTGATGTGAATTGGTGGGGGCGATGGCAATTGGCGGTCTTCAAATTCTACTAGGTTTTCGTTCAGTTTTTAGCTCATTTGCATAAATTTATTTTTTACTTTTAATTGCCAGTTCCAGGTAAAATTGTCCCGGTTAGAATGATGTGTCTCAAGGTGGGGCATTTTTGTGTAAACCTTCTCCCGAATAAAGTAAAATTAAATATCAAACTGTTCATCTGGACTTACTGTTTTGAGTTGGCTACAGTATCACGTCTCATCCGAGATGCATCGTCAGGCCTAATGGGCTGGCGCTGAAATGTTGACCCGTGACTCGGTTGGAGTGATGTCACAGACATCAAATGGGTTCCCGTACGACGCAGCCATCAAACTGGTTCCTCGACGACTCCCCGTGACGTCACTCCAACCGAGTCACGTGTCAACATTTCAGCGCCAGCCCATTAGGCCTGACGATGCGTCTCGGATGAGACGTGATACTGTAGCCAACTCAAAACAGTAAGTCCAGATGAACAGTTCGATATTCAATTTTACTTTATTTTTCTACATGGATGATTCAAAATATTCACAAATATACTTCTCCCGAATTCTCGCTATTCGCAATAAGGGCGCCGCCAGCGGTTTGCGATGTAATCGTGATGTATCATGGGAAAGGTCGACATCAAGTCCGCGCAATACGAATATTACCATGCTATTACATAGGAACACGTGACAATATTTTTTAGTTTGTCAATATAACGGTATTACACGCAAATCGATAGAGAAAAAATTAATTGTGCACATTTCAAATCACATTATTAAGTATTATTGAGTATCGATTCGCTTGTAACACCTTTATTTTGACAAACTAAAAAATATTGTCACGTGTTCCTATGTAATAGCATGGTAATATTCGTATTGCGCGGACTTGGATGTCGACCTTTTCCCATGATACATCACGATTACATCGCAAACCGCTGGCGGCGCCCTTATTGCGAATAGCGAGAATTGTTTCAGACCTGAAAAAGAAACGGGAATCAAGAATACCATTTACATTCTTCTGCGGGGTCAAATTTGATTTCGATTGACTCCCAGCAGAGTCTGATTTTGACTCAGAATGACTCCCAGCAGTCCAGCATACTCTGATTTTGACTCAGAGTTAAAGTGTGCTGGGAGTTGTTCCCAGGGGCGTAACCAGACCTGACCTTCCGGGGGGGCAAGATTGAAAAATTTCCCAATTCTTGACCAAAAGTCGAGAGCGGCTTGCCGCGAAGCGTAAAACGGGTGGGGTCCAGGTGGGGTCCAGGGCAAAGCCCGGCTGGGGTCAAGGGGCGGAGCCCCTGAAGCTCCTGGTTTTGGCATATTAGAAGCTAAAAAATCAGTGTTTCAGAGTACAAATTTCAAATTCCCTCTTTCTTTCCCTTTTCTCTTCTCCCTTCCCTTTTTCTCTTCTCCCTTCCCCTTTTTTCCCCTCTTTTTTTCTTTTCTTCTTTCCCCTTTCTCTTCTTCCCTCTTTTTTCCCCTTTTTCTCTTCTCCTTCCCTTTTTCTTCCCTTTTTTCTCTCCTTCCCCTTTTCCCTTCCCAATTTTTTGCTCTTCTTCCCAGTTTTTTTTGTGTCCGGGGGCAACTTGCCCCCCGGCCACCCCACTGGTTACGCCACTGGTTGTTCCAAGTCAATTTGACCCCACAGGAAGAATGTATTATCGTGTGTTTAAATATTTGGGTAACATTTTATTATACATTCAGGTTCTGTTTTAAGCGTTTTATACCATTATAACTTCCAATGTTTGGTTGGCTAGTTTAAATTGCGGTTTTTTTACTACACCGAATTACTAGTAATATTGCTGCATGACAAAACATTATGCATAGGACCTACTTGATAATTCAAATGTTTAGACGGAAGAGGTATTTCATCATCATAATGGATGCAGCAGTTTAATCAAGATAATGGCGGGGATAAATAACAGTCAGTGAGCAGGATTGCTTTCCAAAAAAAAAGAAGAAAAACAGAAAAAAAAGCGCAGTGATTTATTGCTACGCACAGGCACAACGCCAAGACATTGAGCCACAAGCCTCAGAACACTTTAAAGGTGTTGTAAAATATAACATGGTTTAGGTTTTAAGGCAAATTGTGAGTTTCTGAAAATTTCATAGGCTTACGATATTATATTGGCTTAAATTAAAATGGACAATTAAAATAATTCGAAAAGACCGATAATATAAGTAATATAATTCGGGTTCTGTCAATTTCGTTATTGCTGGCAAAAACAATGTATAGTTGCCATTCATTGCAATACCTAGCTTCGCGCAATGCAATTATTAGCTCTTGTTACCCCATTCCGCATGTTCCGTAATACACACACGTCATGCACCGCCCCCCCCTACAACCATCCCCACACACCGCACATACTCAATGCTTCTTTCTCTATTTCCCCGTCAACTCAGGTATTGGTTCACGAATGGGGTCATTACAGATGGGGTGTGTTTGATGAATACCCATTACCAGGGATGTCTCATTTCTACGCAGCATCTAATGGAGACATAGAAGCTGTCAGATGTGTCCTAGCGATACCGGGTGAGTATCTCACATGATTGTGCACAGCGTCATCATCCCTATATCTTCGTGTGAAAAATTGCCGTGATAGTACGGCGAATCCTCTCGTTTTTCAACAGCTACGCATGGCGATTTTGTTCGAGATAGGCCGAGCGACTCAGGCTAAGCATACCATTTACACGATATGAGATACCACAGAGTTTCTATTCTACACGTTTTTACGAATTGCGCATGCTCAGTACCCCATATGATGTTGCCATTACAAAAAAAAATCGATTTGTTGTCAGGTAAAACCCAGGTTTTGTTTTCAATACACTAACTGTTTGTTGTGGGTATATTTTACTGTATTTTCTGCATAACGATTTTTAAATCTGTGTGTGATATATTCAACTGTTTGAGAATTGTAATCATATAAAAGGAACACGCGTAGCCCATTCAGCGCAGATCCACGTGCTGTATATTAAATCACAAGTCTATAATACAATGCACTTATCGAGACACTATGCAACTTTCTTTATCTGCGTCAATAATAGAATATTGATTTAATAGAATTGAATACATCTCTACATTTTGAGTTTGTACTTCACCACTGAGCGATCTAGCGATCGATTTCTAGCCAGTCAGATAGGACTCCTTTTCTTGCGTGAATGCGTTCGGTGAAATACCAATCGCCCGTCGCTCACCAACGGAGTATTAAGTTGCTGGGAAAAACATTTATAATACAGGGTGTCGACACTGTGTTGCGTGCTTTCAGATATGAACTGACGATATTGTAGCAGAATGCATGCGAGAAATTGTATGTTAGCTATTAATAGCATCTTCCATTTAGACGCGTTTATAACTGTGGAAAACGTAGGAAATAGGAACAAATGCTTTGCATGAAAACACAATTTTCCCGGATATGAGGTAGAAAGACACAACGTCACATCACAGACCCTAGAAAAAATCTTTTTCTATAGGGTCTGTGGTCACCTCTAGGATCTATGCACATCTCACACAAGAAATGACATAAAAGCCGGTTTGGAAGCTTTGGAGACACGCCTTGTCTCACCTGGTTAGACGTGACTAAATTGAGCATAGTGTTGGACATTGATTCTTCAGCAACAATATTGTGTTTTTATTTTCAAGAGACATGATTTGCATTTGCACGACACTATTGAGAACAGCTTTCGACACAACTTTTATAGCACAATGTGGTGCAATAATAAACATGTAATGAAGCCTATGCATAGCAACCGAGTAATTTATGATGGTAGATAACGATGCATAGCAAACCAAATAAACAGTCTGTACTCTGTAAAAAGATAAACATTATGTGACTGAAGTGTTGAAAAATAGTACTATATCCCGAGGTAACCGGTAACGGCAAAAGAGTAATGTAAATTTACAAAATACACTTTAAATTAAGATCAAATCAACATCAAAATATTTGTATGTATTACAGGTGTGCCAGCCACCGAGTCGGGTGAAGCATGCAGGTATAACAACAATGGTCTCCCTGACGCCAATTGCAGATTTGTTGATGATCGCTTTGCTGATGGCTACACTGGATCACTAATGTACAAACAGTTTCTACCAAGAGTAAGTGTTGATCAAAGCTCTGTTATGGGTACTTTACTGGATGGAAAGATGTATGGAAGAGTGAGTAGTACGGAAAGTTCTTGACAAAGATCATGAAGACGAAAGATTTCAAGAAAAGTCCAGGGTGTGGATTCTCCAACTATATAATTGGGGTGTCGACAAGGTTATGGGGTGTCGAGTCTCGACAGGGAATAGTGGTGTCGTAGTTGTAGGTCAAAGCTCGGGTCAAAGTATATAACTTTTATCATGTTTATTATCCATATACTTGCGCAAAGCTCGTCACATCATACTTGCGCAAAGCTCGTCACATCATACTTGCGCAAAGCTCGTCACATCATATACAGAAGCTTCCTTTAGTGCCCTCTCAAATAATATGTCTTTATTCATGATAAACGTGAATTTTTAAACGGGATCAAACTTGAGTAATGTTCATTATTTTTGTTGACGTAATTTCCAAATGATGCCAATATACCAAAGAAACTTCCAACCGGTGATGTCTTGATCTTTTTAGCTTTTCCATGTTCCACCCCCCAAGCAATCCCAAGTCTTTTCAAGGTCCATCTTGATTAGGGTTTTCAATGGTATGAATATGTATTGTAATTTTCATAATAATCTATACAGATTACCACATTTTGCGAAGCTGACCCGATTGGACCCTATGTTGGCAATGTACACAACAGAGAAGCCCCGAACCGGCAAAATATACTCTGTGATGGCCGAAGTATTTGGGAGGTAAGTTGTTTGTGGTGAATCGCTATTCGTTTGTTTTTAATCATGTTATATGTTGTTCCGCATACGCAAGCTCGCATATTTCGCGTTTGGTCGCAGTTGCGGAAAGTGAGCCACAAGCATAAACCTGCAAGACTGCAGTGCGCCGTGGGATGGGAGTTACTATATATATATATAAACTGTCCTTGAGGGAAGATGTGGGTTAGATTGGCCAGTTGGCTTACGAGTTTCAGTGTTTTTGAGTCATAAATCGGCTATACAATCTTTTAATATATCTATTTTGGATATACTAGTTTGAAATGTACATACACGTTTATGCTTGTCTTTTTCGTAAGGGACAATTTTCTTTGGTTTGTTGGATGCGCGCGTTTTCGTTATTGTTGTTACTGCTACAGTTGTTGTTGGTAATATATTGTTATTTTAAATAAATTATTGCTAAGCAAACGAGTATTTATTTCTATCTATGTTACTGTTCAGGTTTTACTAGACCACGTGGATTTTAAAGATAACGCCAACCCTCCAAGTGACATGGAAGATCCGTTACCAACATTTACTCTTGTGAAGAAATATAATACTCGTCTCGTGTTAGTTCTTGACATGTCTGGCAGCATGGAAGGGGAACGGTTGCGACAACTGCGACAGGTAAGCCAACTTAGAAGGTCCATTGATAAATTTCAAATGCGCTTTATGAATATCTTTATGTAGGTATGTAATGGATACTCATTACGATTTATATCCTTAAATAAAATAATATACATTAATTAGCCAGGATGGCCAAGCATTAAACCAAGAGCTACGAGGAAAAAACTCTAAAAAATACGATGTCAGCATATAAGATTATAAAGTAAATGCTTGATTCTAGTAGGTCTTCATTTTTTGGTCCATATACTATGTAATAGTAGTAGTACTACATTATATTCTAGTACCAAGGTATATATGCATTTGTTATTTTGGGGACAAGGTCATTCCAACTCGGAAACCAGGTTAATATCGTCATAATCCTAGATCATCACAACAATCTACAATCACATAAAAGTCCACCATTTTTTGTGTGAAACAAGTGCATTAACCACCTAACAAGGGTGACAGGTAATGTAAAGTATTAGATGAGTCCTAATCCTGCATTTTGGAGTGTTTTCGTACATTATGATTATTTTGTACGAAATGGCGTACTTTCTACTAATATTTATGGATTATACAGGCTGCAAGTAATTTAATTTTGAATATTCTTCGTGATGGTGAAGAACTCGGCATAGTATCCTTCAGCGGCGGTTCTAGAATATTAGCATATTTGACTGTAGTTGGTGATGATACCAAAGATGATCTACTCAATAAACTTCCCTCAAGAGCTGATGGAGCCACTAGTATTGGCGCAGGTATGTATCCGTTTTGAATTTGTTCTATGAAGCAGATTTATCCCATCCAGTCATTTGTGATAATGGTATAAAAGCTGGGCCGTTTCTTTTATACCAGTTTCGTGGCGATCTGAAAATTTTGGTTATTGATCATTAAAAAAAGAGAGAAAACAATCATGACAATCGTTCATCGCTGTGTTCAAAGTCAATAAGTAACGAGTAGCCTACATACGATCTGAGAGAATTGTATTTCAATTCAACTACTTCTTGGACAAGATCGTTCCTTGAAGAAAATAGATTTTAGCATAGTATTGCCATTGCCAATATGGCCAAAGTTGCACGTGTTCTGGCTCTGGTACAATGGCGATTCACAATACGATGCGCCGCCAGCGATTGCTCTTGCCAGTCCAATTTTTGACCTTCAGGGTCGACATCGCCGATCTAGTCACCATTGAATTTTCACGCGAGTGTGATAATAATAATGTTGAAAACAGCTCCGCGAAGGATTCCGTGTGATCAATAGATAGAAAATTTATTTACTATAATTGCAAATTACTGTTTTGCTGCGCATTCGCGTGTAACATCGTTATATTGACATTTAAACACACAATGTTCTTGTGTTGTATTCGTATTAGTGTGCGGGCTTTGGATGTCGACATTTTCCCATTATGCACTGTGTATTTTGACCTCCCCAGCAAACGCTGGAGGCGCATCGTATTATTAATCGACCGAATTACCTGTCGGCTACAAACGGATGGTCATCTTTACTAAACATGTTCATCAGGATTGTTATTGAAAAGAAAAGAAATTCATTTAATACTAGTAAAACAGCACTTACTGTGGATGTTTCGAATCTGTCAGATTTCTTTATCAACACTGATGTTGTTGTGGCGACCTTTTGTTTACATCGTTGCTCAGCAGTGCGGTTGCCAGTTGATTTCTTCTTCAGAAGATCGTCAAACACGTGGGTTTGATTGTATTGCCCCTCGTCTCTGTTCATGGTGGTGACTTGCTGTCTGATTTTCACTGCTTGATCCAACGTTTGCATCTGTCTACCTCTCTCTGCCAAAATCTTAGCCTCCTCCCACTCTATGATGTGGTCTTTTTCAAGAATATGATCTGTGATGGCTGATTTATTAATTGCTGATTGTGAAACTTTTCTGTTCGATCTTGTGCGAACGAACATTTACACACGCCTTATCCGCCTCTGCCCTATGTTCTTCAAGCCGTTTGCCGACTTTTCTACCAATCACACTGCTCAAGGAACTCATAACATTAATAACTTACTTACTTTTCATATCATAGGTGTAGCTCGCGGACTCGAAGTTCTAAAATCATCATCAAACGGTGTCGCTGGTGGCAGAATGCTGGTAATAACAGATGGAGACGAAAATACCACACCCTACATAGCTGACATACTTAACAATGTACGGCCGATAATTAAAAAGTGAAATATATATATAAATATATAACTAAATAGATAAAACATGTAAAACATTATTATAAAAGCATCATCATTATCATCATCATCATCATCATCATCATCATCATCATCATCATCATCATCATCATCATCATCATCATCATCATCATCATCATCATCATCGTCGTCATCCTCCTCCTCATCTTCATTATAATCATATCAATATAGTCACCGTTTTGGTACTTTCTGTGCTAACAGGTGAAGGCGGCTGGTATCCGTATTGATACAATTGCAATAGGTACGGAAGCATCTCAGGAGTTAGAAGTATTAGCAGCAGTGACGGGCGGTACCAGTTATTATCATACCAATACATCGAATACTTTGAATGAAGCGTTTGGTGAACTTACCAGGAACAGTCAAGGTATATACGCTATCAGTAAAACCTTACCGAATACCAACATTAAAGGGGAAGATCTGAATGTCATCTTTCCCTGTGAAAGATCAGGCAGCATGGTCCAGCTAGTAACATGAGTAGGTTTATTTTACCTTGAAAGCCAGGATTTTCTTCCAAGTATGGGCTAACTTTCCCCTAGGCCATACATTATGCCATGAATTATACTCTTATTTCCACATCTGTTATTTTTATGTGTCGCTTTAAGTATAACAGTGTGATGTAATCTACCACTCAATACACGAACACATGAATTTTCTGGTTATTCTGTACCCGGGACTCTGTCCTGTGGTACCGCATCACACTTATATTCCATAGAGAATACAAGGACATAGGCCTGCTCGCATGGGATGCTGTAAACATCAAACGATCAGTGTTCCATTTGAAATCCAAACACTCCCTGTGGAAAACATGACCTCATCTCTCGCACAGGGTGTGTAGAATTCAAATGGAGTCACCCCATTCAGGTTGCCCCATTTGAAATGCACATCCCCTGTTTTGGAAATTATGGTTATGTTTTCCAAGTATGGATTCAACTGGAATATCCCATTGCATGTTCGTTATCTCATTTCCTAACGTAGACTTCTTTCTGCTACATAATCGAATTGACGTGAAAACATGGAAAATAGCACCACGTTGTAATTGACTGTCCGTTTTTCTTTCATTTTTGAACAGACGACAGCACTAAAGTAACAGTTGATCTGTACAGCAAGAGTGTGGACATAGCCCCAGCAGCTAAATATCAGGACATATTCTTAGTAGATTCCAACATTGGACGAAACACACAGTTCAATTTTGGATATAGCTTAGACGAAGGTGTTGACGTCATTGTAACGTCACCAAGTGGCAGTATAATAGACAAATCATCAGCAGAGTATTCTAAAGATGATCGGTTTGGATCGCTACAAATTAAGTTAGAGGAAGTTGCAGAGGTAAAGACATCTTATTAATTAACACGTCGTCGCAGCTTTAAAATCTAGTGCCCACACCTGTCAGACACCCTATGATTATTTTGAGAACGGTGCATATACCCACGGAATTGGTTGTGGCTGACGTACCATGTGACCTGCTCCCGCGAAATGAGCGTAAAGTTGCAAGTTGGTGGTTTCAAGACACCCTGGCTGTTGAGTTGATGGCTTAATTGTTTGACCCGCACCTGTACAAGCCAGTTGCATGTCCTTATGAATGCCCATTGTACCCCATTCACAAAGGACATACTACTGGCTTGCACAGGTGCATGTCAAACAAAGAGTATCAACTCGATCTGCAGCCATGAGGTCTCGAAACTACCATCTTACGACTTTACGCTCATTCCGTGGGAACAGGTCACATATTGTAAAAACTAGCTAACACGTTGACTTGTAGAGCAAAACTATGGTACAGACGTTGAGGGCCTGTAGTTGCATCCAATGTTGTAGGAATGGACTATAAATGAAATCAATGCTTTGATCGAGCGCAGCCCAAACATATGATGCATATCTATCGAAACTGCAGGAACTGATTAATTTTCGAATAATTGTGTGTCCAATAAAGATGCTCTTTGTTAGAAACAAAATAGTGGAATACATTGTCCCAAGATCAGCTCAGCAGCCAAGATGTTTCGAAACTACCAACTTAAAACTTGTCCGTGATAATAGGTCACATATTGTAAACTTACTTTTTTTTTTTTTTTCAAAAACCTGTTATTTCTGCAGGTTGGTGAGTGGAAATTTGAAATAGAAAACCTGGCATCAGAGGAACAACTTGTTACTGTTACTGTACAGTCTCAGTCACGTGAGGAAGGTGATGAACCCATAGTAACGAACGCACGATGGGGTTTGGATGACGTAACACCGCCAGATAACCAGATGTTGTACGTAACAGTGGCAAAGGGTAAGTTGCAGCAGAAATGGACGCATAAAAATTTGTGGATATTTGTTTTCTTAACATAATTAAGGGCAGATAATAATGTGCCAGTAGTAAGATTGCCTTCCAGGACATTTTCCGGGTAACGGGGTCAAAGCTCAACCAAGATCAAAGATCACGATAACACTTCCGGGTCATTGGTCACGAGATCAGAAGTTAAAGCTCGTCAAGGGTCACTTGCGGGTCACAGGTCAACCGGAAATATATTATATAATATTTTGTTCTGGACTCAATATGGTGGTATTCCTAGTTGACTTTTCCACCATTCGGGTTGACCTTTGACCCGGGAGTGACCTTTGACCTCGTGATCCATGACCTGGAAGTGACATCATGACCTTTAACATCGGTTGACCTTAGACCTCGTGACCCGGGAGATGTCCAGGAAGGCAATCCTACTACTTGTACCTGATGTTTTTGTTTTGCCGACCCCTTGCCGACAAAAAACACAAGGAACACGATGGAAGGACCAATCGTTCCCCGAGGAACGTGTTAGGAAGGAAACTAAGAGGTGAACGGGAAACGACATAAGGCAATAGAGAGAAAAGACAATAGGAATTCATATGGTGGGCCTACATGTTCTGGCTCCTGTGGTATATGCTCTGGCCCTAAAGTAAAATACATGAAACTGGGTTAAGCAGAAAACGGAATTACACACTATAAAGCCTAGTGGCAATAACAGTTAACATAGGGTAACTGTATCTAAATTTCATACCATGACTTGGGCCCGGACTTGGGACTGCTAGAAAGTTAAGACGGTTTTAGTATTTCCTTAGTATTTGAGACTCCAGGTTTCGGCTCCATCCACAGAGAACAATAGAAATAATTAATTTTACGATACATTGTAGCTAGATCAATTTTTGGATTTGAAGTTTATATTGCTGATAGTAATTTCCTAGGACGTAAAGGTCTCTAAATCTGAATCTTGTAAGAAACCTGGAAGAAAATCTGATTTCTCATTTCAATATCCTCTCAGGGTATACTCCAGTAATAAACACCCAGGTAGAAGCTTCGGTGGCAATGCCTAGTGGAGATGATGTTCGCCTTGTGTTAGAAGATAACGGTATCGGGGCTGACATTACGTCTAATGATGGCATATACTCGACATTCTTCACCGAATTTGGCGGAATTGGACGATACAGTGTACAGGTACTGTAATAAGTACTAGAAATCAGGATTCGAAATAACTTAATTGGGCAGATGGTGGTATAGAGTGCATTTGGATTACCGGCTCTTGCAATTTGACTGCTCTACGTCATACTGTTATAACTTGTACATAAAGAAAGCTCATCAGAAAATATCAACAATAAGTGGATTTCAGTGATAATATTTAGACGTTTCACTTTGTAATATTGCACTAGGTATAAGATTTAACTCGACACGTAAAGGTTGGTTGAAAATACAGGTTTACAGTTCCAATTTCTACGTCGTTTTCGTCAAATTAAGATATTTACATCAATATCATGTTCAGTGTAAGGTGACCTAACCGATGATCATCGTAAAATACAATAATATAGAATCTTTTGAAAGCTGATCAATACCGTAGTGATGTTTGACTTAAATTGCATACCAACAATGATTATTTCTACAGGTTAATGTTCAGAGTGATGCGAGTAATACCTACATCGCCAGTGGGAGTATAGTTGGTATAGGTGCTGTTGTTGATCCTGACTTCGTGTCATCTAAGCAGGTGGAAGATAACACACAGACTCGGCATGTTAGTACGGGTGTCTTTCAAAGAATAACAAATGGAGGAAGTTTTACTTGCAATTCACAAGATGATTGCACAGGTAAATGAGTAGCAGGAACACGTTTTTGTATCTATTTGTTTAACCAGTTTCTCCATTAGGTTAATTGCAGAAACAGAAAGTTATTGTATATTTCAAGAGTTGAACTGTTTGTTTTCGGAGTTGTTTTGTGTAGACACATGCTCGTATCCTGATAGGACAAGGCTCACACGAATTATAAAAGCCTTTATGAGCATACTGATATCGTGTATCAAGATACATATAAAGAATAAAGATGATAAAATAAAGAAAATAAGGTCACTCCAACATATCAGGTGTATTTTTTTCTTAGCCTTTTGTTTTAAAGAAAAAAGAAACTCTGTCCACAATTTACTCATTTAGCAATCATCTCGCATAATGTGTTTACAATGTTAACAACTTTTAGGGCATTGTGTAAGGTTTGATTAACCTAAGGTAAAGAATTATCAAAGTTTACTTTGTATCATCTTCAATTAATCGGAATATATTCTTGGTATTTTGTTCATATTCTTAAATTTTTAGGGACCAAGGACATTTACCCACCATCACGAATTACTGATCTTGTAGCTGACAGTGTACACATTGGAAGTTTTACAGTAGAAATCACCTTCACAGCACCGGGTGACGATTTAACAAATGGAAAAGGTAAATCGCATGAAAGCGACTTGGTATGCTCAGGTACTTAGCGTCAATATGTCTTTAAATGTGTGGGGCGTTCAACCTGAATTGTCAAAAAGTGGCTGAAAAGAACAAAAAATGTGTCATTTGGCCAAAGGGTGGGGGAATCTCATCTGCCCCTCCCCCCTCGAGATTGACGCCCATTGTCTGGTATGTAGCCTTTGCCACTCATTAATTCTGTTCTCCGGTAATATTATACGGTAATCTGGGTGAGCTGGTTTCTAGTACCGACCATCTATATCTTGCTTTCTTATTATTTTAAAGGGCATTTCGTGATCCACAGCCTCATCCCCCACCTTTCAAAAAAAGTTGAGATTTTTATATCACTGGAAACCTCTGGCTACATAATGTTTATGTACAAAATATTTCTTGCAGATTAATTCGTTTAGCAAAGATATCGTGAATTTGAATTTCGTTCTGGTGCACCAGAACGAAATTACAACGCATTGTCTATGGAGCAGTGTAATACACATAATCATGCATAACTCGCGAACGCAAAATAGGAAGCAACTGAAATTTTGGGAATAGGTTTTTTTCGTGGATATCTAATGAAAAATGACATAAATAGAGGATGCTAGGATCACGAAATACTCCTTTAAATGATTATTTCTAAAATGTGCACAATGGATTGCGAACCCCCATATTCCTTTATGTCATTTATTGCCATTTTTAGTGTTACATAGTTTATTTGATATTCACTTTATTAACTTAACAATTAACTTAAAATTGACTTACAATATTAACATATTATTCACTTGCAATTAACTTATAACTACAATTAACTTATTTACCACTATCATGAAAGTTCATGAAACTTATTTACAAATTTACTTATAATTAATTACTTATACTTTGCTTATAATTTACTTACAATTTATTTACAGTTTACTTACAATTTACTTATAGTTTACTTAAAATTTACTTAAAATTTACTTATAATTTACTTATAATTTACTTATAATTTACTTATAATTTACTTATAATTTACTTATAGTTTACTTATAATTTACTTATAATTTACTTATAAGTTACTTATAGTTTACTTATAATTTACTTAAGACAATTAACTTAAAATATACTTGTAACATACTTATAACATACTTACAATTTACCATTTAGCTTAAAACTTATTGCTGTGTAAGTGCGTTTTTATGTTTTAACCAAATGTAAATCCTACCAATTCCAGCTACTTACTACGAGATTAGAATGGGGACAAACTTTACACAACTATACGAGGATTTTGCAGCTGGAGACAACATCACTGAACTCCAATTGGTTAAAGGTGACTTGGCAACACCAAAGCCCAGTGGCAGCAGAGAACTATTTGTCATCAAAGTACCCGAAATTATTGGTAGGTACAGTCAAGCCAAGACATTAGTTATGCTTTAACATTACCAGTACGGGTAACAGAAGCAGCAATATCTTGAAAACTTGGATAAATGTACTATAGTCTATATCACTACCTCAAGTCAGCGGCACTAACTTTGAAGTTCAGCGTGTGCAGCGTTGGCTTAGCGTTGTTTGTTGTGTGTACATTTGAGCCACTTTGATCGTGCGGGTAAAAGTATGTACACGCACCACGTAACGCTAAGCTAACGTTGCACACGCTGAACTTCCAAGCCAGTGCCGCTGACTTGAGGTAGATGAATAGACCATATAAATAGATATTTTGCTTGAACAACACTATCGTAATAGGGAGTGAAATCTAGTCTTCTTTGAATGACTTGCGGGCAACTCACCATACTGCAGTTACTGTTCATTCTCCTATACACAATACACAGTTTTCTCACCATTGAAGTGTGACCTCTACAAACAGTGTATCTTAGAGGTATAGATCATTGCCTAGTTAACGTCACTGTGTGGAAAATAACCGACCAATATTTGCTGTACTCTCTGAAATTCTAGAAAATATAGTTTTGTAACATGTTCTAAATTTTGAACTAATTTAGATGTTTGGAAATATTCGCACTTTGGTGTTTTAGTAAGGAAGGGCACGGCGTGGCCTGCGAAATTCCCTGTGTAAATCGAACACAACTTTTAGTGACTATCACTCACTTGTGGACCGCTCTCTGGCATTAAAGCTAAACCACTTGACGGATATTTTTTGGACTTGCTGTCAATCAAGAATACATGTAGGCTAAAAACTGAGTAGGTTGGGCATTTTCAAATGTTCGTAATTCCCTGATCAGTAAATGACAGATAACAGCAAAAACAACTCCCATATCTGTCCATAACTTTGGTCAGTGGAGCGAGTTAGGGGATTTCAAGTGGGTGATTATTGATTGGCAAGTGCCATATTTAGGCATAAGTGCAGTGCATAAATGGGCTAGACTTTATCGATTGATTTTGCTGGAGTATTTTCCTGTTGACCAGGTTTAAGTACTGCAAAGGTCGAATCATGTTTGCTGTGTAGCATAACTGCACTATGCAATGAACAAAAAATATTGTTGACTGTAATTTATGACAATATTTTTTTACCTTGTAGGTGATTTCAGCTATGTATTTGCCGTTGTTGCCTTTGACGACGGAGGAAACCAAAGTCCACGGTCGAATTTAGCTACATCAACTGCACGTGATTATCGGAAACCAATCTCGTACCTCTTGCCGGTGCTTTTAGGAGTTGGGCTATTTGTTTTGGTTGTGTTACTCATCATATGTATTGTCTTCATCGTATGTCGGCGATCTAAAAGAACTGAGGAAGATGTTGAGAGGTCAAAAACCAAAACAAAAGTTGTAACAACATCGTTACCAGACAATGGAAATGATACACCAAAACCTGGGTATGAGAATGAAATCAGACAGGGTATTGTTACAGCAGGCATTGCGATATATGATAATAGAGCCTATGAAAATGTATCCACATAATTTTTGTTTCACAAACTGACAAAAACAAGACAAGGTTTAGTAATGCGCAGTAGCCTACACTTTTATCACGTGTCGCGCCGGTGAAAAACGGTATACGCAGATAAAATAAAGATGAAATATTCATCTTTCACCATCTTTTCTTGAACACGTCTCGCCTTCGGTGTAACCATGCTCCGCGTTCTGAATAGTTTGTGATAAATTGATGAAGCCAAAATGAAGCAAAATTGTTATATTGATTGTTGCGGTGGCATCTTTGCTTTGCTTCTTTTTATTTCTTCCTTTCAATAACTAGAATCGTGTTATTCAATGGCCAGCATGTCTTCTATAGGCTAAATTAGCCTGTCTTATGCACATTGCATATGTGGAAAATTGAACTTCCATGGACCTAAGCGTAGGCCATGCTGTATTTCATTCTTAAGTTTCACAAATCAATTATGATTTCATTATCTTGTGCGAAGCATTTTGTATTCTCATGCATATTTTATAGCATTTTGGCTCTCCCGTGCAGTTATTTGATGTCGTAAATAATGTAACCAAATGAACTCTCAATTAGCATGTTTAGTCTTCATACAGTCCATTAGAATTCTTCATAATATTACATTAGTGATAATAATTATTACTATATTTAGGCCCACTCTCCTCGATGTTTGGTAACAAAACTAATTTGTTTGACAATGCCATTTTATTGGACACTGATTTTTTTATATAAAGAAATGTACTAAAATTGTATAAAAATATTTTGATATTGCTTTGTGTATATTGCTGGCGATATACCGTATATATGTTTTATATTTTATTAACCCAAGGACCTTGACCGTGCTTAACAGTATTTATAATAAATGAAAACAACGGATGATAATTTCTATTGACTTGATTTATTTCCTAAATGCATGAATCAGAAAGCAGACTAAAACTACTTATACTAGACTAGACAAGACTAGACTGCGATAATTTATTAACATTATTAATATGCACTTTCAGTTTAGTAAAGCTGTGTTTCTGCATTATAATTTTCATCTACAACTATGTGAGCTATGTCTAATAATGCCTAACATACATTTTAAATACACCCTTAGAAAAAAGGTTCTAAGTTGAATCTAAAATTGTTCTTGAGCTGTTATGTATGCGGAACGTTAAGGGCTCTGGGAAGGCTAGAAAGAAACATTGTAGATCTGGAAAGGCCAGAAAGTAGGCATACCAATTGTGTTCTTTCCAAGAATTCTTTTCTCTAGAGGGTTCTGAATACAGGGTATAGTCAAGCAGCTTCAAGGACATTTCATTTTAAAGAGTGTATCGAAATGATTTTAACTCGAAAACCTAATTCGTTTATAAACACAAAACAGTAAATTCTTCCAAAACTTCAGTGTACGATAGCGCGACCCATTGATACCGATATACTTTAGGACCACATTGAACGTCGTGCCTAAACAGATAATGCTGAATCGCAACACATCCTAAAATTTGGGTGATTGCTTCATCCAATGTTTTCCCAAAATTCAAATAAAATTATAACCTTAACCATAACTCTAACCCTAACCCCTTTTTGTACTTTGGGAAATATTGAATGATGCATCTACTAAAATTTACCATTTGATGAATAATGTTGTGAGAGCTGAATCATTTTATTGCTTTTCTTTTGTAAAGCACGATCATACGTAATGGTGCTACTAATAGTTAGTATAACCTATGTAGGAATTAACATACTCACAATTATTCCCACTTTTCCTTCTCTATCTTTGTAGAGTGAATGTAAGGATGCAAGTGGAATTCATGGAGAAACAAGCGTTTTTACAACCTGATCATGCAGTCTGAATTGACACACTGACATGCTGTGTAGATAGCTAGCCAACTAACATTTGCACGTGTCTTACTAACTCATCTGCACATTGCACGAATATCACCGAGTAACAAGTATCCAGTAGTGACACCAGCCGTTGGATATACGTCTGGAGTTAAACTTACACATAGCAGAATTCTGCAGCCTTGCCTGCAGCTACTACTGTCTTCTAATAGGCTAGCATCCTTTACTGCGAAGTACGTCTTTTTGTGCGGAAACACACTTTGTTCCTCCTAGATGGATCATGTTGGTACTTATGGTGACAGTTTGTATATCAGATGAGAATATGCTGAATCTGGAATTTGATCTACAAAAAACGTTCAGATTCGATTTGTTGCGTCCTAAACGTATCCTATACAAGGAAATTTAACAGTGTCTTGTATTAAATTATTGTATTCAAGCTTATTGGTGTAACTGTTGATTAACAAATTTCATCACGCGTCACGTCTGAATGAGAATGGCGATATTTCATTAGAGCAAGCGTGTTGTTATACAAGTGCTGAAATTAAACTAAATATGTGTAGGCCAACATTGCTCGATGTATTTTACGACGGTATTCATGATATAGAATCAACGGATTACGCTTTTGTGAGGATTAATCTCGTCTTCAGGGCCGGCAAATCAGGAGAAGTTCTGCATGTAGACCGCCCTTGTCTATATACAGAGACTTATGAATAACTCCTGACTCTGAAGTGCCCCACACACACATCGTGGCTGTGTTAGTAGGCCAATTTTTAGGCGAGGATGGTAAGAGGCTAGGATGTTTTCAGAGAGGACCAATATGCTGCAATTCGTGAAACATGATTATCCAACATTTGTTGATGTCAGTAATGTTATTTCAACGTGGGTCTTTCTGATGATCATTTCAGTACTCGTAAATTGAACTTAGTAGAAATAGAAGTATTATAAGTATTCATTATCAAGTGCATAGGTATAAGGTATTTAAACAAAAGTATCTTATACACGTACATAATGCCAATAATTTATTATTATGTGATATTCTCATTCTACGGCGACAAGGTAAAGAATTACCAGTGTGCTTACATGTATTTTAGTGCAAGTGTACACTCTAAAACATAACCCAAGTTATTTATTGCGCTAAATCTACGAGCATTGCAAACTCTTATCAACTGAAATTGTGGTTGTGGAGGCTCCAGAGCAGCGGCGTAGTCAAGGCTTTCCCGATCGGAAGCAACAAAATAAGTAGGGAAATGAGGGAGAAAAATGAACAGGTGGACAAGGAAATGGTACAAATAAGAAGAGAAGGAGGAAAAAGAAAAGAGAAAGAAACACGAAGGAGCAAGAAGAAAAACTTTTGAAAAAGAAGAGGGGATTGGGTATCCTATAATGTTATGCATTTTAATCATAATGAAATAATGAAATATATTCAATGATGCCTTATTTGTTGGACAGCCACCATTTTTATTGTTGTTGTTAACAAATCCGTTCATATTAAATATATCTGCTTTGCTTGTACGAATCTTTATTGAAACTTAGATATATACGTTGGAAACCCCTATACATTATATACATAATTTTATCATTTATCGTTATGATTTTGACAGAATGACGAATAGTGATTCGTTTGTTTTAGAGTTTGAATTAGAGAACAGGGATCAGACGGCTGCACTGCAACGTAAACTAACCCTATATGGCGCCTTCTATATCTTGTCAAGCGAAATCATCTTTAAATAATTGATATGCTGCCCTCTTGCTCTATCGTCTGATCCCTGTTCTCAAATTCGGATGTATTTTCTTCATTGCGTGAAAAAGGGAAAATTATGACCCCTCACTTTGAGTTGTGCCTTGAAAATTTCTGTGAGCATAGTTTCAGGATTGGAACGGGGCGGCCGGTATGACCCAACAGGAAGCCAGGGTGGGTGATGTGAGAAATCTTGCACTCATAATACTAAAACCCTACGTGAGTTAAATGTACACCGACTAAAAACTGGGGCGAAACTTTTGACCCCATAATTATGACTTATATAACATATTTGTACCGGTTGTTTGATCCCGTGCCTCATTTGCTCCTATGCGGAATCTTCCCTAGGACTGAATGCTTCTGGTTTTATGTCAAATACCAAAATGTTTGAATCAAACGATAGAAATTGCCTACAACTACATTAACAAAACGGATATATACTAGTTGATATACAGTGATTTATAATTTTGGGAAACTATAAAAGACCCATTAAGTCATGATCAAGCTAGTTCTTCTGGAGCAACAAAATTACCTAGACCTCAGAGAAATTAGTCAAAGGGCATTGACCCTAAAGGAAGCAGACTAAAATTCTGTCCGTTTACAAACAAGTGCTAATGTGGCACACACCTGTTCTTTCTCTGAGCCATATGGAAAGGTTTGTATACAAAAACGATTCTCTTGTAAACCATCTATGTACAGTTTTCACCTCGACACACCTGAGCACACATTTTCGTCCAAGAGCTTCCAAGCAAGCAGTGAATTGTGTCTACATAGTCTTTGATTACACTATACGGTTGAGTGCATAGCATCGGAAGAGTTGTGTGAGCTTCTAGCTGGAAAACAGGCCTCTGTGATTGGTTTTTGTCGAAACCTCATGTGTTCCCTTCAATCCACATTTTTTTTAATCAAACGAAAGCTAACACTTCCCCCTAAAAAAGCTTTTCCCCATTAGGTCAATAGATAATGCAATTAAATGTTATAGCAAGGTGAATGTGGTAAATCTGTTGAAAACTACATATCCAAGCATATTTTATGTCATTAAATGAAAGAGCACATTTCTATTGTCCATTATACTAGCCTTATTTTAATGAACAATGACCAATTCTCTTTTTGCAAATCTTGTGCAGAAAGTTACTATTTTCGCCTATTTTGTCATACGGTTGTACACTCTTAGAAAAAAAGGTTCCATTTAGAACCATAAAAGGTGCTAAAGCTTGTCCCGTGGGGAGCACCATGTAAGGTTCTACTTAAGAACCCTTTTGTGGAGGTTCTATAAAGAACCATGAAACAGGGTTCTATCTAGAACCCATTCAGGCTCTATTAAGCACCTTAATGGTTCTTTCAAGAACCATTAATGGTTCTTGCAGTTTGTCCCACTGGGAGCACCCTACAGGTTCTTGATGGAACCTTTTTTAATGGGTTCAAGAAAGAACCTTCTTTGGAGGGCAACAAAGAACCACTAACCGCGAAATATGTATACATCCAAGAAGCTTAAACGATAAATTAGCCCCCGATAAAGGCATGGCTTGAAGAATGGGGGAAATTATGGGGTAAAAGTTTTTAAGCTTAGAATATATAGAATAAAATATATATTCTGCTTTAAAAAAAAAGCAGAATATATATTCTATGGTGTCAACATGTGAACTTGCTATATGGCCGCTTTACTGCACACTACATATCGTTACGCAGCAGGAATAATTAATTGAAATTCTCACCAGTGTATCATTGAAATAGGTATATCAAATAAATTAAGGAAAAGAAAATAACTAGTAAGCTCACTTTTTATAGACAGTATTGTTCAAAAGGATAAAGTACAAAAACATTTAATTTAAAACTCATTTATCATGTGTAGGTATATTATTGCAACATAGGTGTGTGTTGACAGTCTGGAACCCATTGTCCTTAAAATTATGGTTCTTGGAAGAACCCTATAGCCATATAGAACCCACATTTTGCTATTTAGAACCATTTTCAAGAACATAAAGAACCTTAAAAGGTTCTTTGGAGATGTGATGTTCCAACAAGAACCATTTGTCATTTCAAGAACCCCCTCTGGAACCTTTTTTTCTAAGAGTGTAAAAGGTCGAAGACTATACGTAGAGGCGTGTAATGTTGTATGAGTTCTTGAAGACAGACATTTGCAAGTAAAGAGTGAACAGAGGGGACTGATCTTGAACACAAAGAAGACGAAAGTCATGATTGTAGATGCAGGACGAAATGATACAGATGCAAACTTTTCCTTAGAGGGTGATTTCATTGAAGAGGTGGAAAGCTTTTAATTTTTGGGTTCCATCATTAACACCAAAGGTGACTGCACCCAGGAGATAAAACGAAGATTGGCAATAGTTCGAGGTGTAGTCTCAAACCTGACCAAACTGTGGAAAAGTAAACTTCCTCCATCCCTCAAGGTTCGTTTGCTAAAATCAACAGCATTTGCTGTGGCATCATATGGATCTGAATCCTGGACGATGAAATTATCTGACAGGAAGAGACTGGATTCTTTTGAGATGTGGAGCTATCGATGAATCCTGAGGATTCCATGGACTGCGAGGAAAACAAATGAGTGGGTTCTCCAAGAGCTTGGAGTTCAGAAGACCTTGCGTTATCTTACTTTGGCCACATCACCAGACATCACTGCCTTCAGAAAACAATTGTCCAAGGAATGGTTGAGGGAAAACGCAAGAGAGGCAGACCTGCAGCGAGCTGGCTTGACGACATCAAAATTATCACAGGTCTGAGCATCACTGAGGCTACCAGGGCTGCCGCTGACCGCATTCGATGGCATACTCTCATACGAACCACACCTACGTGAGCGGAGAAAGCGAGTCAACAAAAATACACCAGATCAAAGAGAAAAGAATCCGAGAGCCATTTCAAGAACTCAGCCATTAGTGATCACGTAGCCAGGGCTAATCATATTATCAATTGGGGGAGTCAAAAATCTTAGAGAGAGAGAGTGATAGGAAAGCAAGGTGGATTAAGGAATCAATCCAGATCAGAAAGAGAGGGCGAGGAGTAATGAACAGAGACGAGGGGGTCTACAACCTAAGTCACGTGTATGATCCTCTTCTGAAGACTGATAGCAAGACTAACATCGTCACCGGAAGTGAAATAACTTCCCGCCAGTCATCAGCTGTTGGATCATCACAACAACACCAAGCTTTGATAAAGTCAGTGGCTCACTGACGAAACTGTCAGCAAGAAAAACTAGTAAGTTTTCTTCAAACTGGTTTTGACAAAAGAAAAACTCTTTTAATACAATAATTACTAACCTATAAGGTTTCATACAGTCCATGGATGTGTTACACAGGGGCGTAGACAGGATTTAAAAACCGGGGAGGCAAAGAAAGTAACAGTATTGCTGCGAATTGACCATCCCATCCCGTTTGCGGCTGGCAAATTTGTCAAATTGAAGGCTTTTAATTAACTCTGGTTTCACTAATATTGTGTAAAATTGTAGTTGGAATAGTTTTAAAATAATTGGATATGAAGGCTCAATTGACCATATTTAAAAGTGGCTGCAAAGGACGGGTCAAAACATAATGTGATTTACCGTAATAAGATTCAAGTGTTGACAAAATGATATTGTAAACTTTTGCAAACACAAAACATTTACAATAACACTTGGAAAACATTTTAAAACAGTTTTGTTTGTGTTCTTCATACATCCATCTTAATGCCAGAGTAATTGGAGAGAACATTGACCTGTTCGAGCAGCATTATTTCTACAGTAAAACCTCATTATAACGAAATCTGATACAAGAAAAACCCTGTTATAAAGAAGTATTTTTCCAGAACCAAGATACAAAATTCTTTTGTTATTTATTGTTTTTACAACCCTGATATAACGAAATTTGGATATAAAGAACTAATCTCTGTCCCTGACAACTTCGTTATAATGAGTTTCCACTGTATATCCAAAATGCACAAAAATCATCACAAACTGACATTTTCACTGCAATCCAAATATGAAGTTTCTACTACATTCAGTTTTAAAGAAATCGCTAGAATGTGACACTATTGGGTAAAAAATTACAAAATTGCTTAAATAGCATGATTGTTGCCATGGAAATGGAATAGAACGCGCAGGTTACACATTTGACAACATGGCAAAAATATTCTCTAGACTATTCTGTAGATTATGATATCTGATTTGTCCATTGAAACACCTGTCCTACGAAAGCGTTAAGAATAGAACACTTTTGGGCGCATGTCCCCTATATTGTACAGTTGCATGTGTGCAATAGTTTCATGCATCATGGGAAGAGGGATTTTCTTTTGTGGTACGGTTGTTTGATGGCATGTAAAACTGATTAATTTTAAATAAAAGTTGAACAATGATGGCGCTATTTATCTAAAATCTTATTTCCATCCTTACAATGGGTAGACACGTGTAAAATGGTATTATAACATCAGCAAACAGACTAACAAATGACAAGGGAATTTTCAAAAAACTTTTTATCATGAAATGTAAGGTATAATTCATATTATTTGGCTAATTTAAATTTAAAATATATGTAAATAGCGCCCTCAATTTGCACATAATTGTACAGTTTATAGAATTAAAAACAAAAAACAGAAAAAGATGAATAATTTGACATAAAAACGAAAATTTATTGTTAAAAATTGCCACAAAATATATGTGTATAGTTTATTAGTGTGATAGATGTTGGTATTCAACATTATAATAATGTTTGGTTAGAAAAATTAATAAATGATCGCATCAAACAACCGTGGAGGATATCGCCTTAAAATAGTCTCCTTCTCAGCCGGTTTCTGTTGTTCCTAACAAACCTGTATATTCGCGATTGAGCATCATGCAGTTTGTGCCCGAGACTACTTAAGAAACTGGTGGATACAACATGACAAAATATATAAAATGAAATTTTTGATCCTACCGGTTAGTTGTGACAAGAGCTGACAAGTACCACTTAGAGACTGGATGCAACATGAGACTTCTACTGCTACTATCGATTTTGGGTTTGGGTTGGGCCACAGGCCGCATGAAGGTATGTAGGTACTCTTTGAACAAATACTTGTATTCGTCATCTGGTGGGTAGATCCAAAGTGTTGCGTGTCGGTCGCTCATGGAGGGCGAATAGTGTGTCTCCTGATAAGTGCGTTGCTGTTTGTGTTCGTCGTGTATAAACGCGTTGCGCCAAAATTATAAGTCCCCAGACCTTTATAACGCTCAAGTTTACTGTCGCAAATTATCGTTCAATTTCGGGCTCTTGCCGAAAACGCCGACATGCAGGAGCTGCACTAATTGTCCTCCATGAACGAGTATTGAGTATTTACCATAACATTACACGCGAGGCAATTTTGAGTCATACCAAACAGAAAATGTTTGAAAAGAATAGGAGCATTTTTATCTCCAGTATGGGTTAAGGTTAGGGTTAATTACTTTTTGTATCTGTCTTAAATCTTTATTGTAATCTATCGATTTAACATGATTAAATAATACTTTCACGGGCAAATTCGTTAATCGCACTTAGGCGCGATTCGTCCAAATCACAATTTCAATCTACATCGGGAAGTAATAAGATTTATTATTAATTACTTGTGGAAATGAAAGATCGCCGGAAACATAATCACAACACGTGATCACAAGCACACAACAACTCAATTTGCTCAAAATGCTCTATTCGTCATAGCGTCACTCTGCCGAATTCATAACGATATAAATGTTGATCGTTTTATGGTGCTGTTAGACGATAGATGTGGCATTTAAGACCATATGCAAATTAGGATTAGGGGTTAGAGGTTAGGGTTAGGGGTTAGGTTTAGAGGTCGTTAGTCTTAAATACCACATCTAACCGTTAGACAGAATATTTCGTACATTAAATCGTTGAATAGGACTTTAATGGCTTTCAGAAAAAAATACCGGATGAATGGATTTGGACATAAGTTGAGAAATAAGGGTCAGAATTCTAAAATTTAAAAACCAGCTTTTTTGCCCATCTTGTTATATGCTAATTTTAATTGAATCGGTTGACGAAGAAATGAGCGATTATATAACGCATGCGCCAATTCTCTAATATTTTGAGAAATAATTATTATCAAATTCTGCCAAATGAAACACAGCACAAGCCAATAATTTATGAATTAAGGGCCAAAAACTTTAGGATGTTTTAACAGGCTGCGACAGTCAAGTCTTAAGACTTGTACGAAGTCTAATTTCAAAATTAGGAACAAGTCGCATTTTTTGACATTTCTTGATTTGGATAACAATATAAGCAATAGACAATAAGCTTTAAAATGATACCAAAATTATATAAATAGCATCAATAATTTTCAAGATATGGATATTTTTGTAAATGATACTGAGTAATGATGAGTAATGAGTTTTCTGCCTTACATAGGATTGAGTAGGGATTATCATAGTTCAACTATTAATTATTGATTAAATAAATCTCTTTTTAGCATGTTTAGTAAGTACATCCAAACATTTGAAAGTCCACGGTCAAATAAAATGAAATTAGGGTTTTTTATGGGTTCCGGGTTTTGGAGCTGGTGACATATACATTCTAATTTTTGGAAAAGACATGTTTCATTCTTATAACCAATCATTTAATCAAAATAACACAAAAAGTAGAGCAAAATTTTGGAATATACTCACGATTTTGGATGCTTAGACAAGTCTTTAATTTTAGTGACTCAATTGTTAGAAAACTTGCCGAAAAGCATGTTTTAGCAGGAATTAGTAAATTTCTTTTATCTCCTGTTAGCACTAAATGAATGATTAGGATTTACCTATATTTTTTTAGAGCTTGATAATATTTTTATATCACAAAAATAAGTGCTGTATTTTTCTGGATTGGAGAGTAGTTGTAAAACATTAGGTGAGATCCTTTTTGTTCTACTTAAGGATACATACTCTTGAATTCCATCCCAACTTGTCCATGTTTTACATTTTTGCATATTTATGAAGTACATAAATGTATTCAACAATTCAGAAATTCAATTTGCAAAATTTGTGCCTAAAAAGTGCTTTTAAAAATGATTGTAGTATATTCATTTTTACCCTACATATATGTTGCTTACAGTTGCTAGGTGAGGGCAGTTGGGATTGCCAGACCCAGCCATAAACATTTCTAAGACAGCTGAGCATAAAAATCCCTCTTATTCACAATATGTTTTATCACAAGGCAGAGAAAATCCATAAAAATCAATATATTCAGACAATGACATAACACCAGCCCTGTTTCAGCATTATTGAACACCATCCCACAATTCACCTGCTTTTGACACCTCTTGATCTAAATAGCAGTGTATTATAATACATGTTAGTTTGTCACACATCAGCACACATGTTTTGACTGCATTGATTTGTGGGAAGTGCTTTGACTTGAAAGATTAGGCTCTTCATACATATACACAACAAAAGGTCGTACTATAACATGACCGAAGGAGTGGTACGTATTGGCGACATGTGCGCTGGTAGTAAATACCAATTTTCTTTGCTTTGCCGTAGTTGTTCGGCTCAAAATTAAAAGGGGATATATCTGACAGTAAAAGCTAACATTTTATGGCAAATAAATGCTAATCTATTTTGTTTGAAAATGTTATAATATGGCTTTAAGTAGGATTCAGTGATATATTGCAGCTAGTTTAAAATTAAAAAAATATGGGTCAAGAAAGAAAATAGAAGAACTTTAATGAATAAGCTTATGGCCAAATGTGGAGCACTGAAAACTTACGTTTTCTAGAACTTGTAAATTATATTTCGGAGGTTCATATACCAAAGTTTGATAGCAAGAATGTAATTGTGGAATGTTTGACATAATGCCTACAATTTGGTAGAGAAATCGGTGTGAAGTATGGTATGATATCAACGGTCCAACAATAAGATAGCGAGTGGTGCAAGCGGGGACCCAAGTCATAGGCTTCCAGTGAAAATCTGATTAAGGCTATAAAAATAACAATGGGAAAATAATAATATATAAGCCTTTACCTTTAAGATGAGGTATAACCTTTATTTTTCCGACGATTATTTCTGGGCCAAATTTGATACTTAATGTGGCAAATTCATCCCATTTTTTTGCTCAAAACCTCGAAAGAGGCAGTAACCTTAAACAATCTGTTTCTTGCAAAATATTTAAATATGTTTGTTCAAATGTGAAAATACTGCTCGACATTTAAAAAAAAGCTGCGATGTACTCGGTACTTATAAATATATTATTTCTTAATGTTAATATAATATTTACTTATAGAATTATTGCATAAAGAATTCCAGCTGGCTAAAAGGTAAACTATTTTGGTTATGCAAAATTTAAATCTTTTAAAACTTAACATATGTTGCCTGATCAAAAATCACACGTAAAGCTGATCATTGTCATTCTGGGCTCAAATGTTCTTTAGAAAGTTAAAATATAACATATTTCATAGCATAAAGAATTACAGATAGGAAGCGTCCAATTGTAGAATTCAAAGTTTTCTCGGACGTAATGTTGCTTCAAATATTTTCATGATTAAATGAATTCAAAACTTTAACATTAATTAAACAAAAATCTAAAACATTAAACATAATATTGCACAGTATCAACACTTCAAGCTACAAGCTCATCACTTACACATGTCCTTCTTGGTGTAAATAATAACCTTAAGGTAATTTAACACCACAGAATATGTATTCTACTTTTAATATTAATATATGATATTTTGCAGGTCATGAATTAGTGCTGTGCGCATGTTTTGTTCAACGATAGGCGATTAGGGACCTAACAAGCGCTCCAGAGCAATGCCTCTTCACACCCACCGAATGCTTACTAGCGTTGTGTTGGAGAGCCAATCACCTGGACTGGCTCATCAGGAAGATATTTAATATCCCGAATTATATCATCTACGGACTCAAGCCGGGAAGGATACTGATACTGACCTATACCGATTTTGTCATAGATATGGTATACCATGTATGGACCTCGTAACTTTGAGTGAAAGACATTTCCCGAATAGGTATAAACAAAATTTTTTTTCATATTAGACTTTAAAAATCTATTTTTTTTTCAATTGAGCACAATCTGGCAGTTGATGTTGTTGTTGCAAACTGTGCGCGCAGTAATAAAACAATAATTTGTTTTAAATATTTTGTTTTTCTGATGACTTGCAGTTAATGTAAGATTTCTATTTGTGTGGCTATAGTGTAAATGATGATGATGACGACGACGATGATGATGATGATGATGATGATGATCATGATGATGATGATGGTGATGATGATGATGGTGTAGATGATGATGATTATGATGATGGTGTTGTTGTTGTTGTTGTTGATGATGATGATGATGGTGGTGATGTTGTTGTTGTTGTTGATGATGATGATGATGATGATGATGATGGTGATGGTGATGTTGTTGTTGTTGTTGTTGTTGTTGATGATGATGATGATGATGATGATGATGATGATGATGATGATGATGAGTCGTGATGAGTCGTGATGGTGACGATGATGGCAGTGATGAAGGATTTAATTTAGTAATAAATTTTCAACACCCTCCGCACCACCCAGTCAATGTTGTTTTGATACTGAGACAGGAACGGACAATTGGTCTAGTATTGGCTCCAACATTGCTTTGGGGGAGGGGGGGGAGGGGATTGCAAGCAATATGAAACATTAATGTTTGCCACTCATGTTACTTGTAATGTTTAAACAAAGAGCACGTTTCTATGGTATCACTCACAGTAACCTGCTTACTTCTCATGTATGTTTTTGCTTAACACGTGTGCTATGAGCCATCATCTCCAAATACACAGTTCAGTGACCTCGAGGCCTCCATTCAACAAGAAAGGAAACCTGCTGTTATAGAGGATGAGGCCCACGTGCCAAGGCCAAATCGACTTTTACAATGTTTATTGAAGAGATAAAATATGCATAATCTTAGTTTGCGAGAAGATAAGAGGTCAAATGTTTCCATGTTAAAATAGAATTACATGCTAGGCATGTTTGTTCCTCTTGTCGTTTGTGTATTAATTATCATCATCATCATCATCATCATCATCATCATCATCATCATCATCATCATCATCATCGTCATCATTATCATCATCGTCGTCGTCGTCGTCGTCGTCGTCATCATCATCATCATATCATCATCATCATCATCGCCTTCATCATTACCTGACTACTAGCCACAAACCCATACCAAGGAAATTAAAATATCAATTTTGTTGCAAGCCCTCAGAGAAAATTAATATACAAATATTTAAAATCATGTTTTATTACAACGTATCTAATAGTAATAGTAATTTACACACAACCATGACAACTGCTAAATTAAGCTGAAATGAAACAAATATAGACTATAAAAAGTCTATAATGAAAATAAATGTTGTTAACAGTTTGCATATCTGAAGTCAGATGATTGCACATACTAAGCTAGCTTAATATTAAGTATGGTTTCATATTTATCAAATGGCTTATCACCATGCCCGAGTAAGTATAAGTTCATACTTATAGCAGAAGACATCATTGACTAAACACATTAATATTGCTATCTTCAGTAGACGAAAGTTCATACTAATTACTGGTTTGAAAAAAAAAATGAAAAACTTGCTGTAATTTTTTACTTTTGCCTGGAATAAATTGTTCAGGGGTAAGAAACCAGGAAACCCACACACACAAAAAAAAATGCACAAAACTCTCTTCGAGATTCGAACTACGGCCCTACCGATATAAAGACCTGTTCTAAACCACAAGACCACAACACACGTTACGAAAACGATAACAAAATACGTATATACATACGTATGAAACTCGGGCTTCTATCATAATAAGAAATTAAAACAAAGATTTGAGATAGCCCTTATGATAAATACTGTAATTTACCACGGTCTCCTATTATTATATTGAGCTAAATGTATATATTGAACCATTTGAAGCGGTCTTCCACGGTCATCCACGGGGTATGAATAAAGAGTATACCAATCAAGACTTTATACAGTTTTCATGGCAGATCGTTACACTCAATAGGGGCTGTGGTGAATCGTGGAAGATCGATAAACAATAACTGTTATCGTGTGTATTGTTTCAATTGAATTACATGTCTTCCTCGATAGCTTAGTGGTTAGCATCAGACGCTGTCAATACGAGAGATCGCGGGTTCAATTCCTGATAGCAGCATTTATTTATTTTTTATTTATTTCTTCGATAGGTCTAGGGTAAGATTTTTTTATAATGAAAATAAACTTTTATTATTATTTCAGATGAGCAAAAAGGATAATTTATTTTATTGTTTTATGTTATTAATTAGTTTTAAAATGTTTTTGTAGGTGATCTGACCTTATATAAAAGGCTAATGGTATACGCGATTTATAAATATGTTTAATAAGGAAATAAATATAATCATTAGGTCTTGATGATGCTGAAGCTGATGCTGATGATGATGATGATGAAAATGATGATGATGATGATCATCATCATCATCATCATCATACTAAGCAGGGAGGGATTCGTTCAGTGTGCATATATCTGTAGGGGATGTACGCGTATGTGAGCTTTCATATAGAGTTAAGTGCCCTAACCTGCCCCAAGCACTAAGTATGATATCATACTTATCGAAAGGACGATACACACACCATTTCCCTAACAAGTATGTTTTCATATTTATAGCAGAAAACCTACTTGGCGCATGCCTATATTAAATCATACTTATTTTAAAACAAAATTTTTTTTTCATATTAGACTTTAAAAAATCTATTTTTTTTCAATTGAGCACAATCTGGCAGTTGATGTTGTTGTTGCAAACTGTGCGCGCAGTAATAAAACAATAATTTGTTTTAAATATTTTGTTTTTCTGATGACTTGCAGTTAATGTAAGATTTCTATTTGTGTGGCTATAGTGTAAATGATGATGATGACGACGACGATGATGATGATGATGATCATGATGATCATGATGATGATGATGGTGATGATGATGATGGTGTAGATGATGATGATTATGATGATGGTGTTGTTGTTGTTGTTGTTGATGATGATGATGATGGTGGTGATGTTGTTGTTGTTGTTGATGATGATGATGATGATGATGATGGTGATGGTGATGTTGTTGTTGTTGTTGTTGTTGTTGATGATGATGATGATGATGATGATGATGATGATGATGATGAGTCGTGATGAGTCGTGATGGTGACGATGATGGCAGTGATGAAGGATTTAATTTAGTAATAAATTTTCAACACCCTCCTGCACCACCCAGTCAATGTTGTTTTGATACTGAGACAGGAACGGACAATTGGTCTAGTATTGGCTCCAACATTGCTTTGGGGGAGGGGGGGGAGGGGGATTGCAAGCAATATGAAACATTAATGTTTGCCACTCATGTTACTTGTAATGTTTAAACAAAGAGCACGTTTCTATGGTATCACTCACAGTAACCTGCTTACTTCTCATGTATGTTTTTGCTTAACACGTGTGCTATGAGCCATCATCTCCAAATACACAGTTCAGTGACCTCGAGGCCTCCATTCAACAAGAAAGGAAACCTGCTGTTATAGAGGATGAGGCCCACGTGCCAAGGCCAAATCGACTTTTACAATGTTTATTGAAGAGATAAAATATGCATAATCTTAGTTTGCGAGAAGATAAGAGGTCAAATGTTTCCATGTTAAAAATAGAATTACATGCTAGGCATGTTTGTTCCTTTGTCGTTTGTGTATTAATTATCATCATCATCATCATCATCATCATCATCATCATCATCATCATCATCATCATCATCGTCATCATTATCATCATCGTCGTCGTCGTCGTCGTCGTCGTCATCATCATCATCATATCATCATCATCATCATCGCCTTCATCATTACCTGACTACTAGCCACAAACCCATACCAAGGAAATTAAAATATCAATTTTGTTGCAAGCCCTCAGAGAAAATTAATATACAAATATTTAAAATCATGTTTTATTACAACGTATCTAATAGTAATAGTAATTTACACACAACCATGACAACTGCTAAATTAAGCTGAAATGAAACAAATATAGACTATAAAAAGTCTATAATGAAAATAAATGTTGTTAACAGTTTGCATATCTGAAGTCAGATGATTGCACATACTAAGCTAGCTTAATATTAAGTATGGTTTCATATTTATCAAATGGCTTATCACCATGCCCGAGTAAGTATAAGTTCATACTTATAGCAGAAGACATCATTGACTAAACACATTAATATTGCTATCTTCAGTAGACGAAAGTTCATACTAATTACTGGTTTGAAAAAAAAATGAAAAACTTGCTGTAATTTTTTACTTTTGCCTGGAATAAATTGTTCAGGGTAAGAAACCAGGAAACCCACACACAAAAAAATGCACAAAACTCTCTTCGAGATTCGAACTACGGCCCTACCGATATAAAGACCTGTTCTAAACCACAAGACCACAACACACGTTACGAAAACGATAACAAAATACGTATACATACGTATGAAACTCGGGCTTCTATCATAATAAGAAATTAAAACAAAGATTTGAGATAGCCCTTATGATAAATACTGTAATTTACCACGGTCTCCTATTATTATATTGAGCTAAATGTATATATTGAACCATTTGAAGCGGTCTTCCACGGTCATCCACGGGGTATGAATAAAGAGTATACCAATCAAGACTTTATACAGTTTTCATGGCAGATCGTTACACTCAATAGTGGCTGTGGTGAATCGTGGAAGATCGATAAACAATAACTGTTATCGTGTGTATTGTTTCAATTGAATTACATGTCTTCCTCGATAGCTTAGTGGTTAGCATCAGACGCTGTCAATACGAGATCGCGGGTTCAATTCCTGATAGCAGCATTTATTTATTTTTTATTTATTTCTTCGATAGGTCTAGGGTAAGATTTTTTTATAATGAAAATAAACTTTTATTATTATTTCAGATGAGCAAAAAGGATAATTTATTTTATTGTTTTATGTTATTAATTAGTTTTAAAATGTTTTTGTAGGTGATCTGACCTTATATAAAAGGCTAATGGTATACGCGATTTATAAATATGTTTAATAAGGAAATAAATATAATCATTAGGTCTTGATGATGCTGAAGCTGATGCTGATGATGATGATGATGAAAATGATGATGATGATGATCATCATCATCATCATCATCATACTAAGCAGGAGGATTCGTTCAGTGTGCATATATCTGTAGGGGATGTACGCGTATGTGAGCTTTCATATAGAGTTAAGTGCCCTAACCTGCCCCAAGCACTAAGTATGATATCATACTTATCGAAAGGACGATACACACACCATTTCCCTAACAAGTATGTTTTCATATTTATAGCAGAAAACCTACTTGGCGCATGCCTATATTAAATCATACTTATTTTAAAACAAAATTTTTTTCATATTAGACTTTAAAAAATCTATTTTTTTTTTTCAATTGAGCACAATCTGGCAGTTGATGTTGTTGTTGCAAACTGTGCGCGCAGTAATAAAACAATAATTTGTTTTAAATATTTTGTTTTTCTGATGACTTGCAGTTAATGTAAGATTTCTATTTGTGTGGCTATAGTGTAAATGATGATGATGACGACGACGATGATGATGATGATGATCATGATGATCATGATGATGATGATGGTGATGATGATGATGGTGTAGATGATGATGATTATGATGATGGTGTTGTTGTTGTTGTTGTTGATGATGATGATGATGGTGGTGATGTTGTTGTTGTTGTTGATGATGATGATGATGATGATGATGGTGATGGTGATGTTGTTGTTGTTGTTGTTGTTGTTGATGATGATGATGATGATGATGATGATGATGATGATGAGTCGTGATGAGTCGTGATGGTGACGATGATGGCAGTGATGAAGGATTTAATTTAGTAATAGATTTTTCAACCCCCCTCCCGCACCCACCCAGTCAATGTTGTTTTGATACTGAGACAGGAACGGACAATTGGTCTAGTATTGGCTCCAACATTGCTTTGGGGGAGGGGGGGATGGGATTGCAAGCAATATGAAACATTAATGTTTGCCACTCATGTTACTTGTAATGTTTAAACAAAGAGCACGTTTCTATGGTATCACTCACAGTAACCTGCTTACTTCTCATGTATGTTTTTGCTTAACACGTGTGCTATGAGCCATCATCTCCAAATACACAGTTCAGTGACCTCGAGGCCTCCATTCAACAAGAAAGGAAACCTGCTGTTATAGAGGATGAGGCCCACGTGCCAAGGCCAAATCGACTTTTACAATGTTTATTGAAGAGATAAAATATGCATAATCTTAGTTTGCGAGAGAAGATAAGAGGTCAAATGTTTCCATGTTAAAATAGAATTACATGCTAGGCATGTTTGTTCCTCTTGTCGTTTGTGTATTAATTATCATCATCATCATCATCATCATCATCATCATCATCATCATCATCATCATCATCATCATCATCATCGTCATCATTATCATCATCGTCGTCGTCGTCGTCGTCGTCGTCATCATCATCATCATATCATCATCATCATCATCGCCTTCATCATTACCTGACTACTAGCCACAAACCCATACCAAGGAAATTAAAATATCAATTTTGTTGCAAGCCCTCAGAGAAAATTAATATACAAATATTTAAAATCATGTTTTATTACAACGTATCTAATAGTAATAGTAATTTACACACAACCATGACAACTGCTAAATTAAGCTGAAATGAAACAAATATAGACTATAAAAAGTCTATAATGAAAATAAATGTTGTTAACAGTTTGCATATCTGAAGTCAGATGATTGCACATACTAAGCTAGCTTAATATTAAGTATGGTTTCATATTTATCAAATGGCTTATCACCATGCCCGAGTAAGTATAAGTTCATACTTATAGCAGAAGACATCATTGACTAAACACATTAATATTGCTATCTTCAGTAGACGAAAGTTCATACTAATTACTGGTTTGAAAAAAAATGAAAAACTTGCTGTAATTTTTTACTTTTGCCTGGAATAAATTGTTCAGGGTAAGAAACCAGGAAACCCACACACAAAAAAATGCACAAAACTCTCTTCGAGATTCGAACTACGGCCCTACCGATATAAAGACCTGTTCTAAACCACAAGACCACAACACACGTTACGAAAACGATAACAAAATACGTATACATACGTATGAAACTCGGGCTTCTATCATAATAAGAAATTAAAACAAAGATTTGAGATAGCCCTTATGATAAATACTGTAATTTACCACGGTCTCCTATTATTATATTGAGCTAAATGTATATATTGAACCATTTGAAGCGGTCTTCCACGGTCATCCACGGGGTATGAATAAAGAGTATACCAATCAAGACTTTATACAGTTTTCATGGCAGATCGTTACACTCAATAGGGGCTGTGGTGAATCGTGGAAGATCGATAAACAATAACTGTTATCGTGTGTATTGTTTCAATTGAATTACATGTCTTCCTCGATAGCTTAGTGGTTAGCATCAGACGCTGTCAATACGAGATCGCGGGTTCAATTCCTGATAGCAGCATTTATTTATTTTTTATTTATTTCTTCGATAGGTCTAGGGTAAGATTTTTTATAATGAAAATAAACTTTTATTATTATTTCAGATGAGCAAAAAGGATTATTTATTTTATTGTTTTATGTTATTAATTAGTTTTAAAATGTTTTTGTAGGTGATCTGACCTTATATAAAAGGCTAATGGTATACGCGATTTATAAATATGTTTAATAAGGAAATAAATATAATCATTAGGTCTTGATGATGCTGAAGCTGATGCTGATGATGATGATGATGAAAATGATGATGATGATGATCATCATCATCATCATCATCATACTAAGCAGGGAGGGATTCGTTCAGTGTGCATATATCTGTAGGGGATGTACGCGTATGTGAGCTTTCATATAGAGTTAAGTGCCCTAACCTGCCCCAAGCACTAAGTATGATATCATACTTATCGAAAGGACGATACACACCATTTCCCTAACAAGTATGTTTTCATATTTATAGCAGAAAACCTACTTGGCGCATGCCTATATTAAATCATACTTATTTTAAAACAAAATTTTTTTCATATTAGACTTTAAAAAATCTATTTTTTTTTCAATTGAGCACAATCTGGCAGTTGATGTTGTTGTTGCAAACTGTGCGCGCAGTAATAAAACAATAATTTGTTTTAAATATTTTGTTTTTCTGATGACTTGCAGTTAATGTAAGATTTCTATTTGTGTGGCTATAGTGTAAATGATGATGATGACGACGACGATGATGATGATGATGATGATGATGATCATGATGATGATGATGGTGATGATGATGATGGTGTAGATGATGATGATTATGATGATGGTGTTGTTGTTGTTGTTGTTGATGATGATGATGATGGTGGTGATGTTGTTGTTGTTGTTGATGATGATGATGATGATGATGATGATGGTGATGGTGATGTTGTTGTTGTTGTTGTTGTTGTTGATGATGGATGATGATGATGATGATGAGTCGTGATGAGTCGTGATGGTGACGATGATGGCAGTGATGAAGGATTTAATTTAGTAATAAATTTTCAACACCCTCCTGCACCACCCAGTCAATGTTGTTTTGATACTGAGACAGGAACGGACAATTGGTCTAGTATTGGCTCCAACATTGCTTTGGGGAGGGGGGGATGGATTGCAAGCAATATGAAACATTAATGTTTGCCACTCATGTTACTTGTAATGTTTAAACAAAGAGCACGTTTCTATGGTATCACTCACAGTAACCTGCTTACTTCTCATGTATGTTTTTGCTTAACACGTGTGCTATGAGCCATCATCTCCAAATACACAGTTCAGTGACCTCGAGGCCTCCATTCAACAAGAAAGGAAACCTGCTGTTATAGAGGATGAGGCCCACGTGCCAAGGCCAAATCGACTTTTACAATGTTTATTGAAGAGATAAAATATGCATAATCTTAGTTTGCGAGAAGATAAGAGGTCAAATGTTTCCATGTTAAAATAGAATTACATGCTAGGCATGTTTGTTCCTCTTGTCGTTTGTGTATTAATTATCATCATCATCATCATCATCATCATCATCATCATCATCATCATCATCATCATCGTCATCATTATCATCATCGTCGTCGTCGTCGTCGTCGTCATCATCATCATCATATCATCATCATCATCATCGCCTTCATCATTACCTGACTACTAGCCACAAACCCATACCAAGGAAATTAAAATATCAATTTTGTTGCAAGCCCTCAGAGAAAATTAATATACAAATATTTAAAATCATGTTTTATTACAACGTATCTAATAGTAATAGTAATTTACACACAACCATGACAACTGCTAAATTAAGCTGAAATGAAACAAATATAGACTATAAAAAGTCTATAATGAAAATAAATGTTGTTTATAGCAAGTTCCCTGGTCGAAGTGATGTAATAATCGGAATAACTTCCATAGCAGTAGATGAATACAATTTTTGAATAGATCGCCCTGCACTACAATCACCTGTGTAGGTCTGCAATCACATATTGAATAGAATACCACTCGTTTCAAAGATACTAATCTTACAGGTGCTAGTGTTCAGCATGTCTTTGACATCTATGGTTCAATGCATAGGTACGGCGTGAACGTAGCAGTGCAGGGCGATCAATTGAACAAATTGTATTCATCTATTGCTATGGTAGTTACATCATCACTTCGACGGCGAATTGAGGACTAATTTAATGAGATACATAAACTTAAGGTTACACGAAGAAACGTATAAAAAACGTATAAAAGACGTATAAAGTTGTTCTCTAAAACCGCGTTTTCTCAGCAATCAAATATCGCAGTGAGTCAAATGTTGGTGCATGGATGTATCTTTACATTATTTTTGTGTGTTTATAAAAATATTTAGAATCCGTTTGAAAATCCTTCGTTTAAATCATTTTTACGCACCATGTTCACAAGATCAAAAACACGTTCCATGCAGTTTTTTTCAAATGTTCGCTCCGTATAAAACCACGCCGAGTGATTGTTTTCTCCTTTTTGTATTGTACTACAAATCGATTAAAGAAATAATGTTGCCATGGGGAAGAACCAAATACAGTACCGATTAAATTTAAAAGCCCGTTTTTGGGGAACATTTTCGAGAATCTTGTCTGAGAAAAAACTGTTTTGTGAAATTATCGATATCTTGATAACGGGGCGTTAATTTAGACATCTGAATACCTACATTATTTCTCAACATTCTGCCAATTGCTATCCCATTTGATTTTCACTCCAAATTGAAGCTAGTATTCCAAAAAACGATGTTTTTCCTCCATCACTTCGTTCAAAATTTCAGCGCCGACATGCGTGTTTATTCTAAGAGCCATTGTGCGGACGCGATTGTAATCATTAAGTAATTGCATCAATAGTTACATATCCGCTTCGAGAACAAGAAATTTGTAAGCTGATGTATGGTCGAGTGGATAGGGCGTTGGACTGGGAATCTGTTATGAACAATTTTTGTGGGTTCGAGTCCCCGTGTGGCTGAATTTTCTTTCCTTTTTTTCTCTTTTCTCATTTTTACTTTCTTTCTTTCCTCTTTTCTTTCTCTTTTTCTTTTTTCATTTTTTTTAAATTTCTTTCTCTCTTTCTTCCTTTCTTTGTCGTTCTTTTTCTTTCTCTCTCTCTCTTTCTTTCTCTTTTCACTATTTCTTTATTCTTTCTTGCTCCTTTCTTTTTAGTTTTATTTGATTGATTCGCTGACTGCAGTGAATCGTGATTGATTGTTTTTCACTTTATATAATTCAGAAATTTGTAGGCCTGCTAAGTCTGTCTTTTTGAATATTCTTCCCAAATTCGTTTTGCAAATAATTGCTTTTTGATACTGTTGTTGATGTTATATTTAAAATTTATAAAATCCTTATGAAAATTGCCGAAAACGGCTTGTGCCCCTCCCTCGGCATCCGACCCGGCATGCCGCCCCTCATGACACCCCCGCCCGCCCCCGACTCACGAGCTCCGGGCACGAGCTAAGCCAAGTTTCATGTCTTGACCGTGGATCAATATTCTATTGTAAAGTAGGCCTACGTCCCAGTACGCTTGTTCATTTTCTGCATGGCTGTTTCTGTTATGAACTTACGCCCCTCTGAAATCAAGCGCATGAAAAACTCTCGGCTAACCTTAAGGAAAGGTTGAGCGAGTATGAAAAGGCGCATGTTGATCAAACTAGGAATGAATTGCATTGATGCGCGCATTTTGCAATCGTTCATTTCTTCGCAACCAGTCAAACGAATCAAATAAAAGGTGTGTATATTATACAAAATAAAATGAGCTACGCGCTGCTTTTTACATTATTTGATTCCGATGCCTATTTCTCGACTTGCGTCCAAATTCATTCACCCGGAAATTTTGTCTGGGATACCCTGTATATAGTTACTACGATTTAGGTGTGTCTACGCCCACCGCAGAACCTCAAAAGTAGGTGTTTCTACGTACAAACTGTTATACGCAAATGTTCTACAATTGGAGATTCTTTACGGGCGCAAAAACTCATTCGATACATTGAGAGTATTAATAATATTTTATTATTATTATTATTATTATTATTATTATTATTATTATTATTATTATTATTAATATTATTATTATTATTATTATTATTATTATTATGTACCTCAATTTTTTTATCTGTCTTAAATCTACTATAACCATGATCATTTTGCCTTTAGTTACGGCGTGCAGAAGACGAACTTGCCAAATACTTTAGGAGGGCTTTAGAAGAAGCAGGAGAGGGTAAGATCTCACTTTTTGGTGTTTATACATTCTATGGTGTCAACAATATTAGTTTGTGCTTCTGGAGCACTATAACCTGTAGCGACCCAGGAGCACTGTTTGTTGACGATAACCCATTTTTTACCAATGGGATTCACGTACAATTAACGTTTTCGAGATATGGCGGACACAATACGATGGCGCTGTACGAAGTTGGTAGAGGCTTTTGAATTTGCCGGGTATTTCCCAGATTGAATACTGCCCTCATATTGTGTGCGCCATACTTCGAAAAGGCTTTTGTTCTTTGTTAAGACTGGAAAATATGACCTGCCATCCGACTCGCCTGAGACTACTTACTTCGGGAAGGGGTGGGGGGGGGATGGTCCCAAATTTACAAAAAGTCGGCGTCGATAAAATTGCACCCCCCCCTATTTCATAATAAAATAAACACATTGTCTAGCTGTGGTCATCTTGTAACTCCCTACATTTTGACCATCAACAATTTTATGACCCCCTCCGCCCATGTAATCCATTCTTTTTCAGCATGTTCAGTTAAAATCGATCGAGCTTTGGTTTTAAAGCCATCATGTACGATCTTATAATGTGAAATTAGTTAATTGTTTTCAAACCTGATTTTTTGCATTATTTGTAATGTTTACACATGTCCAACCTTAGGCCTACGCCTAAATGGAATCAGCCTAATTTGAGTTTGTAAGCAACAGAGCGCTTTTGGCATAGAGTCCTAATTATGAATTTAATTTTTTTAAGTTAAACGACCAAAATAGCCAGTGGTTTTTTTTTCACTCTCCCTTGGTATTTAAGCTTAAAATGGACAGAAAGCCTATTAGTAATAGCCCATTAGTTCAGCATTGTTTTTGGCATTTTACTCTTAGAATAACAAAATTTAATTTAACTGAAATCGATGGCTTTAAATGGCCAAATATAGTTCGAATCTAACCATTCTTAATGTTCATTTGTTATGCTTCTACAGGTGGACCAGTCGTGTCTAAAGCTGAAGCAAACTCGTATGGCAGCTCGTCGTATGAACCGCCACCTCAGCCGACAATTAAGCCGCCACCTACTTCGTCGTCAGTTGAAGGAGGTATTCTATAGGGGTCGCAATTCATTAAATTGAATTGACATGCCTAATATTGGGTTTAAATAACGAAAGCCGTAAAAAATTTCACGATTTACATTCATAACCTCATTAATATACGCATCAAGTGCGATCCAATCACAGATAATAACTTTTAAATGCGCGGACGCAAATGCAGGTCATTGAAAAAGTATAATGACCGCGTCTCGTGACGTAGCTAAAAGTACGCTCTACAATGACCGCGTTACGTGACGTGTTACGCGTTCGAACAATTTACGCGGACGCTGGACGCCGTATTTGGACATCGTATGATTGCGTGCTAGTGTGATAACGAACCGCTTGTCTGAGTCACTGAAATTCCAGTGTAGTAATTGGATTCCTTGCCCCTATAATATACATAACATTTGTTACCACTGTGTTATTAGTTTGTGAGAAAAATGCAAAATAGACACAAATTTATCGAGGGGTGTAGTACCCCCTTAAGTATTTTTAAATTGTCATCCGCAGACCTAATTGGAGATGGCATTTGTGGTACAAAACCTGCAATAGAAACACAGGGTCGAATTGTCAGTGGAAATCCCGCAGTAGCTGGAAGTTGGCCGTCGATTGGTTCTATACAATTATCGTGGGGCGGGCACTATTGTGGAGCTACCCTGATAAGACCACGCTGGGCTATCACCGCGGCTCATTGTTTGTATGTTTTGTTTATAAATATATTAATGTAAAGGTATAATTAGTGCTAATAGGCCTAGGCGATACATGTAAATTCGACGAGTAACTATCTGTTTGCATGGCATCTGCCAAGACTGCATTAAAATCGTTATAGCCAAAAAGGTACTTTTTAGGGTTTGACGCTTCAAAATGGTATATTTCCTCTCATTATATGACATTTTTGTTGTAATAGTACCAAAATTCATACACACAACTTAGTAAATATTCGCCCTACCATATTGTAACTTTCAGCTTCGAGGGCGCATTGCCATTTTCAGCTGTTTACGGTTCAGCGCGTTAAAACAAGAAAAGTCACAGGTCCATCTATGTTGAGTTTTTGATCATTTGGCATCTAAATCATATAGTTTCACCTCATATTAGTGGCATTTAACTGTTCGAGTTCTGAATATGAGAAAATTCCACCCGAAATTAGCCATTTTCCTATTGAAACCCGTGTAATACATAATTAGTGGTGTTGAACCTTTAAAAATGCAGGTCTAGACGTTGACCCACATCCAAGCCTCAGGTTGTCGCTGATCACTACGGCCCCACATCATTCCATAAACCATTTAAAAACAATACAGGGACTTTGCAGCTTCAAGAGCGCACACCCTAGACATCACAATCACAAATAACCATCACAACCAGGATAAGCTCCCCGAGTTCCGTACGGGTTGCAACGAAACAATTAGCAGTAAGTTCATTGTCCAATTGAATTTCAAACTAACTCAATGTTTCCATGAGAGCGTACTAAACCACAGGGTTCCGAACCACAACCTTTTGCACCGAGCGCCTTATCGATTGAGCTAACATGGCTGCGTTTACCAAATCGGAACCATGTAGCTGCTAATAAATTACTGAGATACGGCCGGCCCTTGGCCCCTTGGCCTGTAACTGACATTTTGGAATTTAGGGCCCATAATATTATAATTAGGGATTATGAACCTGTGTCAATGTTTAATCACCAAGGGCTATCAGTGTACCATCTCATTGTCCTGCTTAATTTTCGGAGAAACAGCTTGCCCTTTGTTTTAATATTTTATGTGGCTAACTAAAAACCTCATAATGTTTCTTTTTTATAACCATGCGTTTCTATTTCATAAGTGACGACGAGTCGTCTACTCCAACTAAGATTGTCTTTGGTGAGATTTCACTCTCGGCCACAGATCCCAATCGACAGGAAACTAAAGGCCCCGTTACCGTATAAAATTTGTCATGCCTGGAACTTGTGTGAACTTGCGCTACATGTTGTTTTCATTATTTTGGATGAAGCGGCTTAACATAATGCCCTTTTACTCTGTAGTTATTTTGCAGCTATCAACAGAAAAAATCATCGATCTTCTTGTTGAGTTGGAATGACTTAAACTGAACATTCCTCGTGAAATAATCCTGTGAATTAAACTATCTTTAGTTTGCTTTCGTTGTTGAAAGGGAAAAGCTGCCATCGCGAAATAAACCACGCAGGCGACGCGGCCGAAACGCGCTTGAATCCCAAAATGTATCTACAATAAAGTACCACACAGTCTAGGCTCTGTTTCTTTAGTCTTGAACTATATTAATCCTTACTTTACCCATAATTATACTTACTTTATGTTTGAACTGTTTTTTGACACTTCTTTTCTGTACGCTTCACTTCAATTGCAACAGACATCAATTTCATGTGTATATATTTGCAGGGAGACAGCGGTGGTCCTTTGGTCTGTCAAAGTGCTGGAGACAATGCGCTCCATTTGGTAGGCGTAGTCTCCAATGGCGAAGGGTGTGGTCGCCCTGAAACTCCTGGATTCTATACCCGTATATCTCAATTTCTTCAATGGATTGAAACCACCATTGAAAGTGCTGAAGGCGTTCAGTTACCATCTTTTTATTAAGCAGATATACATCAGGGTAAAAAATGAGGTAGGTACCACTTGATGAAGGAGAAATTCTCATATGGTTATACTGGACCACCTGTTTGGCATAGGGAGCAAGAAGTTATGAAGTAAAAAGATCTTGACCTTAGAACTTTCCCGTCGAGGTGCTTTTTACAACAATGAAAAGCGTAATAATCACTTAAGAGGTATACTTGACCAGATATTGGATTGACATTGTTGGCAGGAAAGTAGAGCTAAGTCACGTTATTTATATGAAGGTTGAGGGCGCTTTTCAAAAGAACGATTTGATATCAGCCATATAGGCGCAGTACAAAAACAAGAATGTGATAGTTGCCGTTGTAAGTGAGCGTCTTATTCAAAATGACAAGTTTATGGATGGCAAAATATCAACCACAAAATGTTACTTAAAGTTTAAAAGGATGTAATAGTTGTAGTTGACCGTTGTGATCTCTAATTAAATTAAGTATTTCATGGTGCTAAGCGAGCTACTAATTCCAGATGACAGCCAAAATGGTCGCAGATTTTATGTATTAAAGAAGGGCATACCATTATAACTATACATCCCCGTTGTCCTTTATTGGTTTCACTAAATTCTTGCGTTGTATAATAGTCTTAAGGATCACTCACATCACCACATTCAGAAAAGTCTTCATATTCATTATCTATAATTGTTCTTGGATATCCCCTGCCTCCATTGTCTCATCCATTTTCAACACTGTCTCTACTAATCGCTATTCTCTTGCGATGAAAGTACTGGAAGCGCAAGAATCTGCAGCCATGGTTGTAGAAAACTTGCAATCGAAGATAACATATCTTACTTCATTCCCCCCTTTACTTTGTACAGAAATACTCTTGGAGCTTTTCTGATAATTTTGCTGATGGAACATCTGATACCCTAAGGTTGCAGAAGGTGTCAACAAGCGTTGGCTCTGATTCCAGAAGCTTCCAACATAATCCATCCCCTTGCAAAATACACCATGATGATTGATTTAATTTTCACAATAATGTATCTGTTTCCTTTACAGAGTGAATAAACAGTGCTTCTACTGTATTTCGACATCCGAGATCGAGAGAAACAGAGAGAACATCTCTTCAATGGCATAAAATATTCATAATATATAATAACCTTAAGGGCAGAATAAGGAAAGACACATTCGTCCACACCCGAATTTGAGCTTTCTTAATATTTATGAACACTAAGATGTATTTTTCCAACTCTAAAAAGTCACATGGCTCAAGACAGCTGAAGTAAATTGGCGGGAAATATCAGTCAGGAATACGCGAATGCGAAATATTGTAATTATGCACGGCGCGTAACGCGGTGCAAACCTGCGTGTAAGTCCAACGAAGGCAAGTCACATATTAGGGTAGGTCAGGTTACGCCAATCAAACTATTTTTTAGGCCTTATTGTTATAATTAACTATTTGGACAGCTTCAATTTGCTTTTGACTTTGCTTCAATTTGTGAGGTTTCTAGATTGGCTTTGCATTATTGTTATGTGCAAAAGTGCCTACTCAAAATAAATGAAGTAATTTACTTAGTTTTAATGTTATTATACTTTACTAATAACTGGATGCAACTGAGGGATTTAATTATTCTAAATAGAAATAAATATATAAACTAGTTCTGATTATTTATTGCTGTCTTCTTCCCAAACTCAACACGTCATAAGAAATTACTCCCCCCTTTGTGGAAGACAATGTGTAAAAAGATGTGCATTAACATTTCAAATCTGTATAGCAACAATAAGCCAGGTAAAGTTTGTACCAGTCTAGTTCATTGATCCTCATTTGTATCAATAGTAGCCTAGTCAAATTAAGGAAAATAAGTGGTTAACCCAATCAATCAGTGAGTAGGCCTTTATCTCTAACACCATGAATACGGGTGATATAGCGCTAATTTTACTAATTAGCGAATATACAATATGGTGAATTAAAGTTACTAATGCTAATACAGGTGAGATAGAGCTTATTTGGTTAATTAGCGAGTATGTACTAATTAGCGGTAATTTTGCTGATTAGTGAGTACGCGCTATTTGGCTAATTAGCGAGTAACAGATCTGAGATGACGCGCAACAACAACAAAATGGGGTTTATATAGAGCCATAACATGAGGAAACACCACCTCAGTGCTTTACAAATATATCTTAAACTACAGATCGTACATTACAAATTAACAAACAAACAATCAGCATGAAACATGATGGAAGAATTAGTCTGGGAATAAATGATGTTTTGTTTGGCTCCTGAAAGAAGCAACTTAAGTAGAGTTTCTAATAGCAATTGGTAAGGTGTTCCATATCTTTGGGGCAACATTTGTGAAGGCACGATCCCCTTAAGCCGCCGCAGCAAAGGTTCTGTTGAATTACAAGACGAGTTGATCACGTCTAAAATAGATAATACACATTTTGTAATTGTCACATATTTATATCGTAACTGAATTATTCTGACAACAAAATACTTGTACTTTGCGCCCTCTCATGAATTCAATAAAATCCCTTCACTGTATATTCAATACAAGTGAGACCTCTTTCTGGTCGAGACGAAGACTTTGATCAACTTTAAGCGAGTAGGAGGGCGTGATCTACTGGTGTTTGGGCTTAAATATTGAGACAAGTAAAGACGCTTATGGTGGTATATGTGTCGGAAAACTGCGTTTCAGTTGTGATCCTACCATATGATGGTGGTATATGTGTCGGAAAACTGCGATTCAGTTGCGATCATAATTTTTCAACAGCGCTATCGTAGCGCTCCCGTAGCGCTACTGCCGCGATACACCATCAGCACGTTAATTCACAATCAGGCAAATGAATTTTGTGCTGCGTAATAACCAATCAGCATTGCCGTTTCATAAAAATCGAAGTGAGGTATGGGGGTGGCTCCGGGACGTTAAAAAATGAACCACTAACCGCGAAATATGGATATCCAACTAGTTTGCCCAGCAGGCTTCAAAGAAGCACTAACTGCGAAATATGGATATCCAACTAGCTTAAACTATATAAATTAGCCAACGACAGAGGGCAGGGCTTGAAGAATGAGGAAAATTATTGGGTAAAAGTTTTACAAAGTAGAAAATATATTCTATGGTGATACTGGGCCCAAGCCCTGCCATAGCCCTAAACCCTAACCCTAAAACCTAACCCTAAAACCTAACCCTAACCCTAAACCTTAACCCTAACCCCAACCTTAACCCTAACCCTAACCCTAAACCCTAAACCCTAACTCTAAACCCTAAACCTAACCCTAAACCCTAACCCTAACCCTAACCCTAACCCTAACCCTAACCCTAACCCTAACCCTAAACCCTAAACCCTAACCCTAACCCAAAACCTATCCCTAAACCCCACCCCTAACATTGTATTTTATACATTTTGGTTTAGTACGTTTTCAGACTAATGAAAGACCAGATTTGATTGGTTGATGTGCAGAATAAGCCAACCGGACGGTCTATGACGCACCAAATGTTCAAAACTGTAGCGCTCCCGTTTCCGACACATCTACCATAGCGTTATGATGGCGATCATGAATCGCAACTGAATCGTAGTTTTCCGACACATACAACCATAGACGCTATTGACGGACGTGTTGATGCTACGCTTTATTGCGTTCAGTACGCGTATTGTTATAGAAAGCCGTACTACGGGCTGTATGCATTATAATGTACAAAAAGGAGTTCCTCGCCTCTCCTTCAGCATTTTCCAACTGTCTTTTGCTATTCCTGACCAACGTTTATCATGTTTATAGGTGGTGGTGGTGGCTTCATCTCGTCCTTTTTCCAGTCCTTGGTTGCCATTCTGTTAGTCTCTTGGTCCACATGTTGTCTTGTGTTCTTGACAGATGTCCTGCCCATCTCATTTCATTTCTATTATCTTCTCCACAATGTCTTTGACTAGAGGTATTTATCATATTTTGGCATGTCTCACTTACAGTGTCTCACTGTAGCGCAGTGAGAGATGTAGTAGTGTTTAATCAGACATATTGAATTGCATTCTGAAATTCGCGATATAATACAAATCTTATGGCAAATTATTAAAAATTTATATTTTTGATATTTAACAGTCTATTGATATCTATTGATATTTACTTAAAGTGTATGTAGCTGGGAAGAAAAGCCGCGTATGTTACACAGTAAAGAGTAAAAGGTGTCCAAATTCGCAGTATCAAATACTGCATGCATCGAGTTTATTAATTTGAGGGGCAGTCCGACACGCCGCTAGTTCGACACGCCTCTAGTCCGATACGCCGCTAGTCCGACTACACAAATTCCCTATATTTAGGGGTGTGTCAGTCCGAAAATGAAAAACACTGCGCTAGTCCAAAAAAAAAAAAAAAGCATGCGCTAGTCCAAAATGAAAACCACTTTAACAGTCCGACACGCCGCTAGTTCGGATCTGAAAATACTTTTACAGTCTGACACGCCGCTAGTCCGAATCCAAAATACACTGCGCTAGTCCGAATCTGGAAAACACTTCTTCAGATGTTCAGTCCGACACTGCGCTAGCCCGAAACTTAAAATCATAGCGCAAGTCCAAATCTGAAAAACACTGCGCTAGTCCGAATCATCAGCACAGGGGTGCAAATTGTGATTTCTTCCTCAGGAGCAAGGTTTTTATGCTCAAGATTTCCTCAATCATACCAGACTAGCTTTATTCTGCACTTCGAAAGATGAGAATGGTAACATAACATTCATGTTTTTTAAAGAGACTACATTCTACATGTAAAGTCTTTGAGCTTCCAAAAAGGGTTTTTTGGGGACAATGTGCGCGCGTAGCGCGCAGATATTAGGTATTTTACACTAGCTTGGGGTGAATTTGGGTGAGACGTGGGTTCCTTTCCTCTTTTCTTTTCCTTTGCACCTTCCCCCGATTTTCTCTTTCATTTTTTGTCAGAGGGAGCATTTGTCTCTTTCTTTTTTTGTCAGGTGGTACTCTGCCCCCTGCAGGTCACATTACCCTTTCAAACTTCTTCCCTAATCTGATGTCATGAACATCTCATATCAGTTTGTTGACAAAATCATGGTAGTATTGTATTTTGTCACCACTCCTCAGTCCAGCATTTCGGAAATATTCTTAGCCAGTTGCATACGGAACAAAAGTGAAAATCCTTTCAAAGTGAGAGATCCTTCTGAGCACTGTTATATCCCACTTGTATGCAGCATGCCCTTAGTTTTAACTTCCTCAATTTTTGCATCAATAGTTCATCAAATTTGAATATCAAGTGCAAGCATTTTCAAGCATTTTTTTTAAATTAATTTGTCCTTCTTCATTTTAATTTCCTCAAATCGTGGTGGTCAGTAAGTGCCACTCAGCCACTCGCTGACTCTTGTATCTCCATTTCTGTTACCATGGTTGGTTACTGCCTTTTTTATGTTTACCTCTATCTGTTTACCTCTTACTATCCTTTACAACTTTTTCAGTGCTTTATGGTTTATCTTTTTAAATTTCCTCAAGATTTTCCAGGTCGTCCTCTCCTCACTGACATTAATTTTGATACACTGAATTTCCTTTTTGACTTTTTTCCACAAAATCCTCATTGCCGCTTCTGTATAAAATTATGTGCCCAACTACTTTTTTTTTCCTGTTAAATTACATTCAATACCTCCTATGGTGATGAATTGTAAATTTCCTCAAATATGCATTATTACCCATTTCCATATTCTAATACCAACCCCTCCTCTTTTAAGGCTCTTATTTCTTGAACAATCATGTGAATTCCTCAAGATTTTGCACAACCAGTGTCTTGATATTCCTCTCTTCTATTCAGTAGCGTCACTGCCTCACGGCCTGCACTCACCTATTAACTTGTTATCGTCTACTTCTTTCCTCTTTTCCCTCTTCCTCTTTTCTTATTCTTCTCCCTCCCTCTTTTTCCTCTCTTTCTTGTTCTTCTCAAGGCATTATTTCCTCAATTTTGACTGTCATTTCCTAGGAGCGGTACTTTTGTTCCGTATGCAACTGGCTGAGAATATTTCCGAAATGCCGGACTGAGGAGTGGTGACAAAATACAATACTACCATGATTTTGTCAACAAACTGAACGCACATGGAAGAGGAAACCCGATCAATTTGTGTAATAGAATACGCTAATAAGCAATTGGATTCTGTACCGTATCTCATGTTTAGAATAATAAGCCTGTGAGATCATCGCTATGCCAAATATTGCAGAAAATGCTCTCAATATAACCATTATACAATTTCACATGGGGAGAGATACACCGGATGTTTCGCGTTTCGTCGTATCCCTTACTAACCTCAGAAGTAGGCTTCGCTGTATACAGGATAAGCTGATTTGCTATTGATCCAAATAAAGTATAATACCTACCATCACATTGGTAAAATGTGTCATGCAAAGCATTTCTCCTGATCCTAAAACACCTAAGAAAATCGATAACACGAACAATTGTTTCACTTTCTAAACTCATACATTGCTAGAAATTGTCACGTACAATATGTTTCTGCGATCAATCACTATAAGTACTGCATCGCGTGACGACGCCACCGATGTTAAATTTGCACTCTTTTTTTTCTTGTTCAACAAGTTAATGAAACCTAACCCGATCTTATCGCTTTTTCTTGCCTATTGCGACATGTTATTCAAAGTTTGCCTCTTGATGTGATATACTGTACCATGTACTGATTTTATCGCGACATCTCCATATAGCCGCGAAACAAAAATAGCATTTTAAAATAGGTCTTTATCCGGGGGTTTTATATGTAAAAACGGAAATAAAATTGTGCCATGCACCTATGCAATTCAAAGTACAGTAAAAGCGTGACGTCTGTCGTTTCAAAATAGGATTGCAAATTGTGACAGTTTATCTACTTTTTTAACACATTTTCCGTGTGTAGGAAGAGATCATTTCAAATATTCAAAATCTAGCACGCTTATTACCATGTTAAACATTCCTGTGAACAAAATGGATATTAACCACCTGTTGATGGTATCAGGTAGTCGAATAACTTATGGAGATGTAAAGCCTAAGTTATTGTATTGGCCATGACTGCATTGGACAGGCTGGGAAGGTTAAGGGATTTACTTTACCGATTACTCACATCTAAAATCTAAACACTATATCCAATCCGTCGGAACGGAGCAAGGTTTTAGGCTCAAGATTTCCTCAATCATACCAGACTAGCTTTATTCTGCACTTCGAAAGATGAGAATGGTAACATAACATTCATGTTTTTTAAAGAGACTACATTCTACATGTAAAGTCTTTGAGCTTCCAAAAAGGTTTTTTTGGGGACAATGTGCGCGCGTAGCGTGCAGATATTAGGTATTTTACACTAGCTTGGGGTGAATTTTGGTGAGACGTGGGTTCCTTTCCTCTTTTCTTTTCCTTTGCACCTTCCCCCGATTTTCTCTTTCATTTTTTGTCAGAGGGAGCATTTGTCTCTTTCTTTTTTTGTCAGGTGGTACTCTGCCCCCTGCAGGTCACATTACCCTTTCAAACTTCTTCCCTAATCTGATGTCATGAATATCTCATATCAGTTTGTTGACAAAATCATGGTAGTATTGTATTTTGTCACCACTCCTCAGTCCAGCATTTCGGAAATATTTTCAGCCAGTTAAATTACATTGAATACCTCCTATGGTGATGAATTGTAAATTTCCTCAAATATGCATTATTACCCATTTCCATATCCTAATACCAACTCCTCCTCTTTTAAGGCTCTTATTTCTTGAACAATCATGTGAATTCCTCAAGATTTTGCACAACCAGTGTCTTGATATTCCTCTCTTCTATTCAGTAGCGTCACTGCCTCACGGCCTGCACTCACCTATTAACTTGTTATCGTCTACTTCTTTCCTCTTTTCCCTCTTCCTCTTTTCTTATTCTTCTCCCTCCCTCTTTTTCCTCTCTTTCTTGTTCTTCTCAAGGCATTATTTCCTCAATTTTGACTGTCATTTCCTAGGAGCGGTACTTTTGTTCCGTATGCAACTGGCTGAGAATATTTCCGAAATGCCGGACTGAGGAGTGGTGACAAAATACAATACTACCATGATTTTGTCAACAAACTGAACGCACATGGGAAGAGGAAACCCGATCAATTTGTGTAATAGAATACGCTAATAAGCAATTGGATTCTGTACCGTATCTCATGTTTAGAATAATAAGCCTGTGAGATCATCGCTATGCCAAATATTGCAGAAAATGCTCTCAATATAACCATTATACAATTTCACATGGGGAGAGATACACCGGATGTTTCGCGTTTCGTCGTATCCCATACTAACCTCAGAAGTAGGCTTCGCTGTATACAGGATAAGCTGATTTGCTATTGATCCAAATAAAGTATAATACCTACCATCACATTGGTAAAATGTGTCATGCAAAGCATTTCTCCTGATCCTAAAACACCTAAGAAAAAGATAACACGAACAAATGTTTCACTTTCTAAACTCATACATTGCTAGAAATTGTCACGTACAATATGTTTCTGCGATCAATCACTATAAGTACTGCATCGCGTGACGACGCCACCGATGTTAAATTTGCACTCTTTTTTTTCTTGTTCAACAAGTTAATGAAACCTAACCCGATCTTATCGCTTTTTCTTGCCTATTGCGACATGTTATTCAAAGTTTGCCTCTTGATGTGATATACTGTACCATGTACTGATTTTATCGCGACATCTCCATATAGCCGCGAAACAAAAATAGCATTTTAAAATAGGTCTTTATCCGGGGGTTTTATATGTAAAAACGGAAATAAAATTGTGCCATGCACCTATGCAATTCAAAGTACAGTAAAAGCGTGACGTCTGTCGTTTCAAAATAGGATTGCAAATTGTGACAGTTTTTATACTTTTTTAACACGTTTTCCGTGTGTAGGAAGAGATCATTTCAAATATTCAAAATCTAGTGCGCTTATTACCATGTTAAACATTCTTGTGAACAAAATAGATATTAACCACCTGTTACCTCACTAACAGGTGCAAAAAAGCACGTGACTGGATACTTTTTTGATGGTATCAGGTAGTCGAATAACTTATGGAGATGTAAAGCCTAAGTTATTGTATTGGCCATGACTGCATCGGACAGGCTGGGAAGGTTAAGGGATTTACTTTACTGATTACTCACATCTAAAATCTAGACACTCTATCCAATCTGGCGGAACACATGGTCCTTCTTTATCATGTTTATCCTCTCGGCGAGGTATACACGAATTATGTTCATTTGCCCACCTGAAATCATTTGAAATAAAGGAAAATCAAACTAATAAAGGTGCAACCAATTACATTCTGATTATTTAATAACCCAACAAGTAGCTCCTGTGGGGAATACACCGGGGATCACATGCCCGAGAGCAAATACTTCAGCCACTGCTCAACGTTCTCTTTTAATAAACCAGGTAAACCTGCCTAAAGTACTGGATGATTTGGAGTTTGATACAGATGCAGGACAGGCCATTGAGAGGCCATTGAAGTTCGAGGACATCACTCGACTAAATCAGGCAGGGCGACCATTCCTCTTTAAGGTAAGTAATTGCAGTTCTCAAATAAAAATGTGTTCTACTTACCTCACATTGAGAACATGACTAAACTGGATGATAAGACGAGATGAGCTTTTGGGCATGCATATTGTTTATCTCAGCTTGGATTGCGGGGTGACTCTCATGTACGCTTATAGTCACATTCATTCTCTCAGGATCTGGCTTAAAAGTCCTACTTTCAAGGGCCATTAGAAGAAGATAAAGGATAGAAAACATACAAGAAGTGAATTGCCTATACATAAGCTAATTTATAATATTACCAAGGAGCAAAGCATCGCTGTTCCACATCATCGCAGACCCGCTACCCGAGTGGCAGAAATTCAGCCGATTTATAAATATCGCCATATTTGCAGGAAACGCTCAAAGTTCATACAAGTAAACCACTAATGGGTGATGCATGAAAATACGAAGAGGAACTATTTGTTTGTGGGCCATCTGAAGAGGCTGCTTTATAATCATTGAAAATGACCATGTAGTATCCCGGGTGTAGTATATAGCAAAAATAACACCACATTTTGGGTTTGATACTTTGAAATGTAATATTTTCTCTCATTATATGACATTTTTTTGTTGAAATATTACCAAAATTCACCCACGCAGCCATACATTTTTGCACCCATTATGACCTTCGACCCCTCGTGGAAAGCATAGGGGGCATAGACTGGAACCAATTCTAGTTTGATCATTTTGGGGTGTAAGAAGGCCACAAATCATTGGTTTCACTAATGTGGCAAGTCAAAATGCTAACTTAAATATCACCACACAGCGCCCTGTACTGTCTCTTGAATAGCAAAAATTATTTGTATGAGCCCAAAAGCGCAATACAAAGAGATAGCGACAGCTATATGTTGTTCGCAAGCTGCACGTGCTATTCGGTAGATTCATGATCTCAAATTTTCCTGGTGTGTTAACTGTCATTACAGCTAGACACCAGTATATTTTGAACTTGAACGAGTACATAATTAATGAGAAATTCGTGAAAAAGAGAGGTTCGGCAAACTGGCTTTTAATAAGCACAACGGTACATTATTATAGACCAAATACACAAAGAAAAAAAAGGACCACGAGGGCTGTTAAAATTATAGACCCAATATAACTTCAAAACCATGCAACGACATTGCTTCAAGACCACCAAAGGTTTATGATTATAATATAAAGCTAGCAGTCAATAAAATATTAAAAATTATTTATTTTATATATCATAGGCCTAAAAATTTTTCATTTTTTCATCTAATTCGTTAAATAAACTTGTTTTCCGTTATATAAGAGCCTTAACGAATGCAACTTGTGAAATAAGTTTGTGATAATTGCAGGAATTCAACATTTTTACGCAATATCCTGTAACTTATATTAAAACGTCCAAATTCTAAAATATAACATTCCTAAGAAAGCTTAACATATGTAAATTTGAGAATTTAGAATAATACCAGTCCACCAATAGAAATACTTTTCATACCTACAAATTGCAACTTTCCCGGTGTATATAATTCTGGGATACTCCGTATTTTGAAGGAAGATAGACCCTCACGATTTTCAGTTTGTTTTGCAAGTAGGCCTACTCAGTGGCATCTCTGGGTGTGGTGGTAGGGTATTAGGGTGGGATAGGCCTATAAGGGTAAGATGGTAGAGATAGTGTGATGTGGGTAGTGGATTTCCCTTCTACCATAGTATCCATCTCAAAATCAAACTATAATTATGATAATCAATTTCTTGCATTGGTTTAATATTTAAAAAAGGCACAGACAGACAAACAACATCGCAAAAAATACACATTGGGCTCATACAAGGTTCTGAACAGAAACATCACATGCCGACCAAGAGAGCACGAATGCTTAAACCAATCAATCAGAACACACCAACCAGAATCACACATGGCTACTTCCACAACCCGTATGTACCGAGAACCGCCAATGCAGAGAACCGCGAAAGCCGAGAACCGCTCTAGTTTTCCATTATTTTCCATTAAGCCAAAACATACAGCGTCACATATACAATCAAGTAGGGTATTCGTCTCTCCTTTAATGGTTGAACAAAATAGGTTGAGGATCACTTTCTGGTGGAATTAACTGGGATGCACTTTGCCAGGGACATTTTCTGTCAACATAAACGGGAAGTATCAGGCAAATCTACAGACGATGGGGACATTTTGACCAACGAACAAGGAAATTGCATCTTAAAAGTTTCGACATGGCCGCCACAAAATAGCCCTAAGGTCATTCTTATATTTTCTTTATGTTCTTTATTGTGAAGGTGAAGAGCATTATAGCTTGACAACGTTTCATGGTTTTAGGGGTTGACAGCAGACATTTTAACCTTTCCAATGGTCTAAAAAGCAGACAACTTAATTTCGGAACAAAGTTTTAAACATAATTTATATCTCATCCAGTTAGATGCTAGACATTTCAAAATGTATAATATTTGATAACATACATGTACTTATGGTTTTTATGAAGCAGACCTCCATTTTATGAAACAATTAATATAACTTTATCTTGGTGTTAAAGGAGGATTTCGTGATCCTAGCATCCTCTTTTTATGACATTTTTCAGTAGATATCCACGAAAAAGCTTATTTCCAAAATTTCAGTTGATTCCGATTTTGCGTTTGCGAGTTATGCATGATTATGTGTATTACACTGCTCCATAGACAATGTGTTGTAATTTCGTTCTGGTGCACCAGAACGAAATTCAAATTTGGCGATATTTTTGCTAAACGGATTAATCTGCAAGAAATATTTGGTACATAAACATTATGTAGCCAGAGGTATCCAGTGGTGTAAAAATCTCAACTTTTTTGGGAAAAGTGGGGGATGAGGCTGTGGATCACGAAATGCCCCTTTAAAGCCTAGTAGAATATTAATGATTGGCGTTTAAGTCTAGACAAACTGGATCAAAATATTCAAGGAAGAGAGGTGATGGGATGAACTTAAATAGGATCTCTCGTGGCGATTATAACAGTATCGGGTTTCAAGGGTATCAAACATGTCAAAATGGAAGAGTATTAATCTCATGATGGCTGCTTAAAATGTCGCAACTGTCGAATTATTCTGTAGAATTGCGTTCCTTCAGTAAATGTGTTATAATAATGCGTCTAAACTCGAAACATCAACAAAACATAGATTTCCATTCTGAGTGATTAGGGCACGTGCCTGCTAGAAACGGTTTAATGTTTATTTATCATAATTATATGTTAAGCAGGTGATATTTAGAAAGTCAACTAAGCAAGTAAGTCAGAGGATTTTGACTGTTCATTTACATTATAATATGTTTACACTATTGTGAGCTGGTTCTTAATGAATGCAAACAAGGGAATAGGCTCACGGATCATACACTCACGGATCATTCAGTAATGGATCTCGTACACTGGTATGTATTAAATGTGTTGTTTGTACTGTTTACCCTGCCTGCTCATCCGAAAGTACTAGACCTGAGTCCTGTTTATCAGGGACAGTCTGTGTTACCCAGTGGTTAGAGCGCTCGACCCACAAGCAAGAGGTCTCGGGTTCAAGCCCCCGCACAGGTAGGTATGTCCGGAGTGATATATCTGCCTATGCATGTCATGTTTCTATTCCATATTAACTGCGCTAGTGTGCATTGCGTAATTCTTCTTTCCCCTGTTCGTTAATGATTGGTTTATGTTGATGAATATTGCATGAGGTGGCAATGTGACCCCATTGGTTCCACTTGGCAGAGTGAATTCAACCTAAATCCTATTGGGACGGATAGCAACGTCTGCACATCAGACACACCAAATAGCATTCTGAATAGAAGGAATTGTACATGTATAGCAAATTATTAGAACTTGAAAATTTTGACATTTAACAGCCCTTGAACTAAACTTTATAAATCTAATAATATGTACTTAAAGTGCAAGTAGCTGGGAGGAATATCAGAACATCATTTGAAAATGTCGACCTTTCGTATTAATACACTTTTTCCTCCCAAGAGAAATGAAACTCTTTTTGGGGAAACATTCATCTTCAATACGAAAGGTTAACATTTGTACATGATGGTCGGCCTTTCCTTCCAGCTACATACACATCAAATTGTTTGATATCAGGACATTCCTCGTATTCAGAATGCAATTTGGAGTCTGATGTGCCCTCAGGTGACTGGTCCCACAAACAAATACTGTGCAAACGTTACTATCCGTCCCCTTCAGAATAGATTGAGGTCCTTCAAGATGATTGGCTGACCCAGACATCCGACAAGAATCTGTGTAGAAGTCAGCAAAGCGTTCATCATCTGCGCACGAATCGTTAACCACCACTACCAATACGATCAATACCCTTCAATATTGAAACTCTCATCAATATTGAACCTCTCGCGCTTAGAGAAATACATGTAAATGCAATATTTATGATGAAAAAAAAAAACGCGTAACAGTAGACTCCGATGTTCCCCCGCTGATTTCCCATGATACTCACATATATTTTCAGTTCATTTCATCTTTAAGATCGTACGTAAAAGGTCCTATGAAGGTGAAAACACTTACTAAAAGTTGTATAAAAATGTGTTTAGTTCCAAGTTTATTTTTATCATTTTGTTTTCAACATATAGATATGACCGGTCTTCGTATTAGATACTGGGAACAAATGTCAACTCAGGATTTCCAATACAAGTGTTTTTCTTACCAATGATAGCGATCCGTTCAATTTTTATAGTAGAACACAATAATGAGACAATTTGTGTTACTGTCTTTCTGTACAGGTGCGAGTCATGGGTAATCACCAAGGACATGCATGAAAAACAAGATCAATGCCTTTGCAGCATCCAAAGGAAACCATTTGGAATCTGACCAACACTACTTTACTGGTTGCCAGAGTCAAGATTCATCAACTCCAATTTCTCGGCCATATATACAATGCACTGCGGCTTGAAGACGACGAGCTGGTGAAAGAATATGCCCCTTATATTCCACCACATGGGAAGAGGAAACCAGGACGGCTGCGCACACTGTACTTACAGTATGTCCAGCACCTCCTGGGAGATACTGAAAAAATCGCTTTCCCAGGGTCGCAATAGTTGGAGAAAGCTTGTAATTGGATTTTGTACCGTTTCTCATGTTTAGAATATACTCGTGAGAATAACAAAACTGGGAGATTATTGCTATGCCAAACATTGCAGAAAATGCTCTCAAATGACCATTATACAAGTTTACATAGGAAGAAATGCACCGGATATTTTATGTTTTTTACTACTTGTGATTAAAGTGTAATACAGTACTTCCCATCACATCGATGACATGTGTCATGCAAAGCATTTCGTCTGAATCCTAAAGCACCTGAGAAAAAATATAACATCACCACAAGCATGTTTCAACTTCTAAACATTTACTTTGCTGTAAAATGTCACGTGCAATGTATTTATATGATCAAACAACATGTTACTAAATCGTGTAACGACCGATTTAAATCTGCACTCTTTTTTCTCTTGTTCAACAAGTTAATGAAACCTAACCCGATCTTATCGCCTTTTCTTGCCTTTTGCGACATGTTTATTCAACGTTTGCCTCCTGGTATGATATACTGTAACATGTACTGATGTTTTATCGGGACGTCTTCATAGCCGCGACATAAAAATAGCATGTTAAACTAGATCTTTATATTAAACACGGAAAGAGAACCGTAGCACCTAAACCACATCGCTTTCTCGATTCTAGTTTAAGTACAGTAATACATGTAGTAGCAGTGTGACGTTCTATCTTTCCAAAATAGGATTACAAATTTGACAGTTATTGGCTTTCAAGAACTCAAAAACACATTGTCCATGTACGGGACGAGATTCTGTAAATATCCAAACCATTGTGTGCTTACCGTTTCCTAAATGAACATGACTTATTGTTTGTAGCATTACACAGGGTAAAGTAATCAGACAACCATATGTGACGTGTCATGTCAAAAGCAGACACTTTTGGGCAGGATCGTAAATGGAGAAATAGCCAAAAATCTGCCCGGGGGTAATTTTTTCACAATTTGTGTTTGTTGCGAATTTGTGATGTTATCAATGTTAAAAATATTGTCTGATAGTTTCAGACCGGAATATAACTGCCATCTTGTATTTTTTGAGCCATTTTAAAGGAAATTCCTATTCTCAACATATTCTCAAAATAATATTTTTAAAGGCCGATATCTCAATTTCCAATCGTATAAATAGCATAACTTACGAACTCAATATCTTCGCTTAGGAATGTCCGATTTCATAGGGGAAAACGGCGTTATGAAGCAAAATATCTTTATATTTAAGATATGTAAAAACCTCAAAATTGATAATCTGCCCAAAAGTGTCTGCTTTTGACATGACACGTCACATATTATCATGTTCAAGTTCCTATTCTCTTACTAATAACAGCAATTTCATTAATATGACTATTAGCTCACGCAGGCTTGGAGCAGGAAGAATTGGTAATTAAAATTTAATACATGTTGTTTCTCATTATAAATAAACCCGCAGTGATAGTGCGCTACGCACATGCATAATCCCACAAGCCATCGCACACTTTACATGAATTCGTTGAGATCTGTGGCTCCGGACACACCCTATACAAACCTTTTTAGCACCTTTTAGGAACATGTAGCTATAAAAGCGCACACCCTATTTAAACTGGTATCAAAACCACAAATAAACCATCGTAGCCTGGATCAGCTCCCGAGTTTTCGTACGGGTAACCGAGACAATTTAGCTCAAATATTTCCCGAGAATAAACAAAGACTGCGCTGGGGCTTAAACTCACACCGCTATATAGTGATAAATGCACCTTACCGATTGAGCTAACTTCTTGTTAGAAGTTAGTGGAATCCAACCACTTATCTTCCAGTTAAAACGTACTTTGCAACAGATAACACGTGTGTTAATAGTGAATGACCTCTCAAAGAAATTCAGGTGAGACGTAAAATATCATCACAATCAATAAATTCATATAAAACCCTCGCCCTTTAATAGAATTTCTATTATTTATTTTATTAATGTGCAACTTGAACGGTTTATAGCAAATGTGTTTTTCTATGTAATACTATTTTTCCCAGTTGGACTTTCTTAGCTTTTCTAACGATAACATCCACTCCATATCAGCTAATCAATCTGCTGATCAGGCGAGTAAAGAATGAACACTAGTCCAAAATGCAATGCGCGTACATGAAATGGGTTTAGAATGTTGAGTATTTGGAATCTATTATCAATAAAAAAAACCCGTTGTCTTTATTGTTATTATATACTTACTATTACTTAACAAATCAGATTTCATGATTATTCAATATCTTCTTGCAAAAGTGATTTTCTATTTTCAATGAAACTAATGTGAGTAGGTTATTTCATGTCGTTTTTTTTATCTGCCTAGGGTGTTGCCATGTTTCGTGCACAATTTGCGAGCGACAAAACAATCTTCGGGTTTTTTTCTCTAGTACCTACATAACTGAGATCAAAAAGAAACCTATTATTTTTTACAACTTGTGAATCACAAGGTCATATCTTAAAATACTGTCCATCAAAAGGAACCAAAATTACACACAGGATTACTTCAATACTCTACTCTTAACACGTGTCAGTGACCAAGCAGTTGTCCAACTGACACAACAGCAAAATTCACTGACATGGGACAACTTCCTGGACCACTTTTACAGCCCGACATTTGGCACCCAGCACAACAAATCTGTGAGAATGCACACACGATCCTTGCACAGATGATAAAATGGTGCTGCTTTTTGCTTTTCATGCACTTTTTTCATGAAACATGTCTTGTTCCACACTATTCCACTAACTCTTTGGAAATTATCATGTGATCTTGTAATCATTCTCATAGATTTCCTGTGCTGGGTGCCAGTTATTGGGCTGTGAATGTGGTCCATGAAGCTGTTCCATATCAGTGCATTTTGCTGTTGTGTCAGTTGGATAACTGATTGGTTACTGACATGTGTTAAGAGTAGAGTATTGAAGTAAACCTGTTTGTAAGTTTGGTTCATTTCGATGGACAGGATTTTAAGACATGACCCTGCGAAAAAATATATGTTTCGTTTTAAGTTTAGTTTTAAGCACATTGCTCTTGCTATTGCTATATGCAATACAACGTCTAATATTACCATCAACGAATATTGCAATTTTGATGCTAAATGGCCTTAGATTATAGCAACTTTTGTGGTCATTATGTATAACCATTCATAAATTTAATCACGGCATCATTTTCTTCAGAGCTTTTTTGTTCCGGTTAACTAGAGCCAATCGCCCGATGCGTGAAAGGCTTTTTTCATTTACTTGCAAATGCAAGGTATACAGTCGCAAAATCTCCACGTTCTTTTTACAATATGTTTTTATTATTATTGCAAACTACGATCTATACAAGGATTCTGGGAAAACAATAAGACAAGTTGTTAGGCGAAAGTAGCGAGGCGTGGATAATATCATCCCATATCCATGTCCCTAATGCTTTGACTCAATTATAAGTTTCAACAATTTTGCCAATAGTCAGTGAATTATGTCTTGTCTATTATCGCAAATTGAAATCTTTATTTCCCGAGAGAAAGATATGCATTAAATTTTGTGCATAAGATAACATTATATTTAATCCTATTTGACAAATATAGAATTATTGATATCGTATTACATTAGATAAGCGACACCGTGCCGTGGTTGTACCAGCTCGAGGTGTCCGAAGCAACTGAAATTGCATTTCATGGATGAAACGAACCAAATACTTGTATAATACATTCTTTATGAATATCCAAAATTCGGTTCCATTATTTTACATTAAGCCAAAACCTGCAACGGCTCGTGAACAATCGATCAGGTAGTTTCGCCTTTATTTTATGGCGGTTTGGAGGGTAGCGTTGTTTGCACTCAACTATTGAGACAAATAAATCTCACACACATTTCCACCACACGTGGAAAACGCCAAATTTAATTATTTCACGAACTACAAAATCTAACATATAAATGCGATTATTGGCTTCATTTTATCATTCAATGTACATTATGTGACCGTCCACCACAAACCGCTCGTAAATTCGGCAAATTGTATTCTGAGTTACCTGCGATAAGTTAGTGCGACATGTTTCTCATTTTGCTAGTGAGAATCAAACACCAAAACTTCTACTTAATATGATAGAACTCCTTCATAGCCCTATTCTTTGTTTGCTTTGGCTAAATCCTGTTCCAGTGGTGAATTAACCAACAATTAACAATGAGAGGACATTCCTGAACCTCGTTGGCTTGGGGATGATTTGAAGTGGCCGCCAATTATGACCATTTGATATTTAATACCAGCAATGTGGAAAAGAGAAAAAAAATGTAGCTCTTAAATAGTGTACCCTTTGCTGATGGAGCAAAGTTTAACAAACCATAACTCCGCTTCTGGATATCGTTTGAAGGCAAATGATATATCATTGTGAAGCTTATGATAATATTTCTAAACACGATTTATAGGTGTGGATGTCGCTTCTAAAAGAAATACACTTGATATATATTTTTTTAATTTATTTTGTTTTCATGGTGATTTATAAAATTAAGAGGAAGAAAAGGAAGCTTCGTTGAAAGGAACAGTGCATATTTCACCTCATGAAAATATTCTTATCATTGTACTCATAAACATTCAATATTTATATAACACGCATATTATACAATGTATTAAAAGGTACACGACAGTATTTAGCTAAATGGCTAAACTTTTTAACGTACGGAATTATTGACATAAACTCGGATTCACTTCTTAAGGGACGCTTTCTTTCAGAAAATGTCAAGCTGGAAGAATCAGAGGAAATCTGCAGACGATGGGGACTCTTTGACCAATGAACAAAGCATTTCCATCTCCAAGGTTTCGACATGGCTGCGACAAATAGCCTTAAACTAGTACTAGCAAGTCGCAGTATGTTCATTCTTATATTTCTATATGTTCTTCATTGTGAAGGTGAAGAGCATTATAGCTTGACAACGTTTCATGGTTTCAGGGGTTGACAACAGACATTTTAACCTTTACACGTGCTCATGAAAAGCAGACAAGACCGTATTTTTGAAACATAGTAGTCAGTAATATTTATGTGCAGCTAGATATTGTCCAGCTAGAATTTGACAATCAATATTTAGACAATAATATCTCGGTATGGTGTATTTGGAAACATACCAATAGTTATTGATTAACCTTTCAGAATAGTTTATTTTATTTTATTTTGCAAAGTAGAATGATTGGCGTCTTAGTCTAGACAAAATGGATTAAAATATTCAAGGATATAAATAAAGAGGTGTGGGGTGAACTAAAATCCCTCACGGTTATTATAACATTATCGGGTTTCAAGTGTATCAAACATGTCAAATGGAAGATAATAAGTCTTATGATGGCTGCTTAAAATATCGCAACTGTCGATTGCCTATCAGGGTTGACACGATCTAAATCATCATTTTTAATTTTTATCATTTTTGAGTCATCCTTAAATTGACTGCTTGACTTCTTTTATACATTCTACACGTTTTGGATACAATTGAAATACCTTTATGATGTATTGTTATTTATATAACTCAAACAAGGTTTGAATATAATATTTATATAACTCAAACAAGGTTTCTTGTCATTTGATTGGCCAACTACTATTGATTATTTCTACTATTTTTAGCGGCCAGCTGCAAAAGGACTATTGTACTCCGCGTCCGTGCAATAGTCATTTTTCCATTCCACGGACGCGGAGCTACCATAGCAACGCTGACAGACGCGAGACTCGCCAATCATACTCGCTGACGGAGTATAGGCCTAAATAACAATTCCACGTGATTCGCTACAGGGCGTATACGCCTGTACAAAAAATGTATTTACATGCTGTTGACGCTGTGTGCGTGGCACAACCACGTACTATAGATGCCTGTACCAAATTTTTCAAAGACCCCCCCCTTTATTTTTTTTTATTAACGGCATCTTTATAGAGGGTAGCCCAGATCAGTGAACAAAGCACTGCTTTCCACTGGGGCCCTCTTTACATATTAAAATACACAGATATACAAAGTTATAAAAAAATATACAAATATTGAAAAATAAAATTTCCTTAATCTTAAATTACAAAGCACTTAAAATACCATGAAAAACTGTATAAATTGCACTTTTGTAAATTGCATGCATATCAATAAAATAAAGTCTGCACAAAAAGCAACGCAGCTGCCACAGATACGCCCATAGCTCCAGAACCAAATATTCGCTCCCACAATATCCCAACATAAAAAGGAAGGACGATCCACCCACGCGCACTCCGATGCCCAATCTATCCAACTCCCCCGAGTCATATTAATTTTATTTGGAGTATTTGCCGTTGGAAAATATTCCTAATATACTCCTAACAAAAGCGGTGAATGCTTGACTTCGGCATTAATTTTTGCTAAAAATGTAGGCTAAATTGGTGAAAAATTAAAAAAAAAAGATTTGCGAACGTAAAGAGCACGTATTTCAGTTAATCCTTTTTGAAATTATTGGGATTAACAAATGTTATGTTTCGATCTATGCCAACAGTTTCTGATTACTAAAATAATATCGAGTGTATGTTTACAATGGTTCCTCAAGTGACAAGGCTAATCTTCCCTCGCAAATTTAGAAATTTTCTTGTTTGAAAATGGAATCTACTTTGTGTACATAAATGAATTACTGCAAGTAAATCCTTATTGATCAGTTCATGCTATAAATGTAACTTTGATATCAGTCGAGAGTAGCATCGTAACTGTATAGTGCGGCATAGTGAACTAATTAAACATCTTACGATTCTTTAAGGGTGTTTATAGCTTTATAAAAGCTTTTTGATTATTAAGGCATATTTAATTTATCATAAGATTAGCAAAAAAGTATTCATTCACAATCTGATCACAAAGACACTGCTACAAAAGCCATTTGTTAATCAAAAGAGCTACCAGCTTTCACAGTACCACTTTCATCCACACTGCAGTTCACGTTTGGATTAGCCCACAAGATGGAGTAGTCGAAGACATATCTGACAACGGCGCACCATCCTTCAAGAGCAGAGTTCATAAGCATCTTATTTCATGTGTCTGTTGCTTTACTGTACCCCTTCACTCCTGTTCATAAACTGCTAAGCTAAGACTGCGCCTGTGACGTTGATGCAAGCATCATGTGACAACAGTATTTTCTAATTGCCAAAGAGGGCGCTTTTTACTTGCACAATTTGTTTTTTGATACAGGCTGTATATTAATATATGTATTCTTTATATCTTTTGTCAAAAATAAAAATTATCCATCGGAACAGTTTAATTTCAATTTTCAAACATCAGCTTACATGATATAATGGTAAGTGGGAACAAATAAACAACGATTGAGCTCAGTCGCTCTCTTGATCAACTCATATTACATACACGGAATGCTTTAAGCAAAGGATATACATTTTAATGGGAGGAAAACAGACCCGAGAAGAAACTGTTTTGAAATTTGATCAGTGCCACGATATCCTGTATGTTGGAACAATGCAAAAGAGACTTACACAAACTAAAGGAACATAGCGCGTAAGAGAATCTCTGTTATATTTAACTAACCGTTATAAATTGGCCCGAAAAATTGGGTATATAAGTCATAGAGTGTCACGTTTCAAGTGTGAAAAGCCCAGCGTACATCAAACACAGGCGTACTCTTTATGCATTATATTTCATACAATAAAGGTCACATAAATAGCTGATGGTGATTGAATATAATTCGTGCGAATTCTTCTTGATATAAAACTTAATAATTATCTGAAAATTCTAATATCAGAATATCTGTATGATGCGGCATATTGAACTATTAAACATCTTACTTACTTTATCAATGGTGTTTACATCTTTATAAAAGCTCTTTGATTATTAAGGCATATCTAATTTTTTTTTTTCAGATTAGCTGAAATATGTATTGGAATAACATCAATACAAAAATGATTGAACAAATTCATCAGGATCGGTAGAGTAAACTAGTAAACCAGAGTTCGTAGTATCTGATCCAAGCAAATGGATTTACTGTGTACGTTTTAACAACTACTGTTGTCTTTGTCAACACTTGATGAGGAGTGACTGCAATCTACTGACAACCAACGCTAGAGGGATTTCCAGCGTGCTTTTTTGGTTTACTCTGGTTTACTAATCAATACAAAAAGTATTCATGTAAAATCTGATCACAGCATATCAACCATGGAACTATAAATAATTCCACACTTTATTGTGTGTATGATGTTTATATCATTTGCTTAATATTTGAAAATACTAATATCAGAATTGCTGATATTACTCTTGGTATTAGTTAATAATAGCGACATTTGTCACAAAATATTCTGTTACTCCTGATATGCAGTGCGCAAAAGAATTAGGGTACCAGTTTTCAAATTCAAAAGTTGCAATTTGCTCCATTACACGCCCTATTCGCTGTATAGAAGTGACGTAATAAGAGGATAAGAGCAATAGATGAATGTAATCTTTGAATATATTGCCCTGCAATACAACATTCATAATACCAGCATTCCGTAAACTAATAGTGGTATTTATCCAGACCTCTCAGTTGTAGTACATTAACTACATTCACTAGTGGAAATTTATAATGAGAATTCTTTATTTAAGCGATGAGAATTGGACAAAACTATTAGAATTTTCCCATTTCTATGAAACTTTCAACCCTGTGGGCATGCGTTCTCATCCAAATGAATGATAGATACTAATGATAACGTGTAAACAACCTGTCACATAGTTTTAAATAGAGAAAACTACAGGTAAACTATTGTTGTCACACAGTAAGGAGTAATCCGTTGACCGCTATCCTGTCAATCGACATCTGATTCGGGGGTTAGGGTTAGGGTTAGGGTTAGAGTTAGGATTAGGGTTGGGGTTAGTGTTAGGATTAGGGTAAGGGTTAGGGTTAGGGTTAGGGTTAGGGTTTAGGATTAGGGTTATGTTGACAAGAAAATACCGATGTTACCTGTCGTCCCGTAGCCGCTTGTTTAGTATAGCGTGCCCCATAGGGTTTTAAGTTTCATAGAAATGGGAAAATTTTAAATTCTCATAATTTTGTCCAATTCTCATCGCTTTTGAAAGAATTGTCATGTTAAATTTCCACTTGTGATTTAAGGAACGTTTAAGGGATCGGGTACCGACGTTTGCACAGTATTTGTTGTGGAATCTGAAAGCACATCAATCAATGTGAATGTCCTTCTGATATCAAATAATAGGAATGTCCTTCTGATATCAAATAATTTTGATATTTTGAAATTCGCGTTACCTTTTCAAGGTCAACATTTTCAAAAGATGGACGGTTTTTCCTCTCAGCTACACACACTTTAAGTACATATCATTAGAATTTTAAAGTTTAAGCAATCAGAATGTGTGTATAGTTGGTAAAAACCCAGGTCCTACTCGTCGAACTAGGTTTGACAGGACAGCAGACATTATAACCTTTCCATGCTCGTGAAAAGCAGACAACACCGTAAAGTTGTCATTATCGTGTCCAGCTAGCTATGATAGACATTTTAAAATGTATATTTCATCATGATGTTGTTAACTGCATACTTATGAATGTTTTAACTACATATTTATGGCTTTTGTGGAGTAACCTTTTAAATAGTCAGGTTGTTTTTTACTCCGATGAATCTCAGATCGATTTTCGATATAATCGGGTTTTAAGGGCCATGTGCAGAAACCACATGACGAGTATATAAAAATACTCAACTCGAACGTGAACTGTGCAATAATCATCGCATTCCAAAAGAAAATTATTACGGTATATAAAAATTCCTAGCCTTGGAACAAGCCAAAATGTGTGATTGGCCTTAACTTTTCTGGAATGTTTACTTTTTGCATGATTGTAATGCTCAATGGTGTACAAAAATACCATGCGAAAGACTGTGCTTTAATTACAATTTTTATAACAACACCGAGGATCCCCGCTTTTATTCGCCACCCCCCCCCCATACATGTAGATTTTCACAATTCTTTCATTTTATCTCATTATTTCGACTTAAAATGATCAGAATACCTCCTTGACAGTAATAATTCTTGGCAAAGAACAACACAATTAAAATTTGACCAAAAGCGTACATTGTTGCTTTAACACTGAACCGATATCAGATTTTTGTGATTTACGCCAACCTTTTCATTAGATGCAATATTTGAAATTTTATCGGTATCTGACGACCTACATGACCTACAGACAGCTATGGATATTTTCACATAAAACGAGCGAGAAATTAGAAGCTGGCAGTTACCAAACTTAGGAACACGTATTCAGGTATACAATACTGCCCTCTACGGTCAATTTGCTTCCTCATTTTGCAGCTGATGAAAATAACATGAGAAACTTGTCCTTTTGTCTTCGTCATTGTTGTTTTGTGTTGTTTTTGTTCCTTTTGTTTTGTCCTTTTTGGTGATTAAATAATAATAAAATCTTTTTTATTGTGAAAATTTGAAATAAATCATATACAGTAACACCATGGCTGCCGAAATTCACTGCCTAAAGTTAGACCTGGTGCAACTGGTACATACGACCATAAAGGTCTGCACATTCAAGAACAAACCCGTGTACATGTATTCTATAGTCACTAGATGCCCTGCTTTATAAACTCGAAAGGTTTTATTTAGTCCCAATAGTGTGCCTATGCTATGACGAGAGTCTTATGCTTAAAATCCATTATTTAGACTTGGAGTGATGCGTATATCAAAAATAGGTTGACAAGTCGAACATCCCGTTCAGAGTGACACTTTCTTTGTTCAGTTTTATTTCTGTAAAATGTTATAAAATGTAAACAGAGAAAAATTGTATTAGGTTACAGAAATGTAGCTCAAAGTGTCACAGGAAACGTATTTGCTGCTTGTAAGATAAGTAAGCCATGTACTTAATTTTGTATCATGTGCCTTTGATACACAAAGTAAAACTACTGCTCGAAGTAAAAAGAAGCTGCAAAAAATTTATTGATCTGGCAAAGTAAGTTGACGTCCCCCTCAATTTTTCACTTAAAGTGCATTTCAAACACAAATTTATACGAATGGAACAAGCAAACAGCAAATGGAACTTCTATTACATTGTACTTTGAGCAAAGGATACATATAAATTTTTAAAGGGAGATATGAATATCTGATCTTCACAGCTATTCTTGTTATGTAATTTGACCACTGCCACTAAATCCTGTTTGCTGGGACAATGCAAATGAGACTTACACACTAACGGCACATAGTGGGTAAGAAAATGAAATAAATTGGCTCGAAATGAATTGGGTATATAAGTCGTAGAGTGTCATATTTCTAGCCCCACAGCGTACATCATCACCTGCATGTGTCATTAAGCTTTATAATTCGTTGCTTGAAAGCATGAAAGTCAGGAAAGTGCACAGAAATAGCAAAATATGTACGACATTCTTGCATTCATTTGACCAGACATTCGAGTTGACAATATATCGCTCATTCTACAAAATCCGGTGCCAATCCACTAAAAAAATAGAAAAAATAAAAGTTGTTCAAAAAGACCTGCTTTTTGTGTTTTTTAAAAGTAAATGTATCACTACTTTCAGATGTAAAAATTGCCAACACCACTTGCATATTTTTCTTTCAGGAAGTCATGATGTTTTTAACACTAAAACTCAATGTAATGTGAGCTACGTTACCGACTATAAAATGGGCTGTTTTTACTCAATCCAAGGTCATAAAAAGCAAATTAAAGATCACTTGAGTGAAATGTAAAACAGATTTCACCATTTCATAGAAGTTTTGAAGATGCATAAATGAGTGTGTAACGTAGCTCACAGTAACGTAGTTCACTGGTTTTAATGTTTTTAATGTGATTTGCGAACGTTAGAACGTTATGTCGGTTAATTCTAATATAAATGGGGTTCGACCACTGGTAGCTTTCACATTTTATTAGGAAGTACATGTAATACAAGTGCATACTATAGAATCCTGGTAACGTAGCTCACCAATCTTAACATGGTCGGTCGAAATTTCAATGTTTACAACATTTCTATGCCAAAAATGTTACAGCATCACGATTTTTACTGTGATTTTTAAAAACCTATGAGTGTTTCCTTTCAAAACCGCAAATTACATTGATACCTCTGTTTTACTTCTTTCCAATAACGTGTGTTAAAAAGGGGTAACGTAGCTCACAGCGTTTTGGTGGAAAGTGCAATTTATTTTAGAATTACACAAAGACATTTTAATCACTAAAAAAAAATGTTGATAAACAATATGATGGTGCGTTATCTAATTAAAAAACAACAAATATGTAAAGAAATCGCTTTTATTCAAAGAAAATATTTAGGGTTAGATGTGACACTTGAGCTGTGGAAACGGATTTTTAGCGATTTTTGAGCCTTTGCAAGGGTTAATCAGGCTGAAGAAAGCATTTAAAGTATGGAAAACTATATATGTCCGTGTAGATCTCGTTGAGTTCTACCAGAAAAACAACATATTTGATGCCCTAAATGCTCGACAAAGTTTTTATGGACCAAAGAATGGAAAAAAGGCTATTGGCACCGGATTTTGTAGAATGAGCGATATATGTCACATAGCAATGATGTTACAAATGTAATGTTGTAAATTGTATTTGAGAATTTGAGACATACCGCAAGATATCGCAATTGCTGGGCTAGTATCAGCGAATAACCGAATGGGTAGACAAGATTGTAATTCCTATTGCTCCTGAGATGTATAGGCTACAACTGCCTCAGTTCCTCTGATCGTAACGCCCTCACCGATCAGGTTAACTAGGAGTGCAATTCGTGCAAGGGAGGGTCTGTAACGCAGCACGGACATTTACACACTTGTTACCCTCAAACCCTCTCACCCTTATACCGTTATAAGGTCATTGAAATTCTTAATTTTAATAAACCCAAAAAAACAATCATAACTATTTCGACAGTAAGTATTGGTCGTAACATTAATTACAGATAACAGCAGTTATTCCAAAACTTTCGAGCTAAATGCAATAACTCTACGGTCTCATGCGATTATCTTGACTAATACACTCTGCTTATTGAGTTAACCTTATCTTATTTACAGTAGACTTCTCCGTAGTCCACTTGCCCACTTTGCATACTCTGGCTATTATATTCAAGCATAAAACGCTGATTTGTATTAATTTGTGTGTAATTGATAGATTTTCACAGGTTAAACCTGGATTTTATATCTGATCTTTTCAGTCACCATACTCCCTCTGTTTGTTAGCTTCCCAAGTGGACTACTTACTTTGGATTGCAGTTAACATTCATAACACGGGTCTCTATGTAAGGCTAGGCCAATTTCTGGCCTAACTAAAATTGGCCATGATGTAATGCATCTTTAAATGGATCTGGCTTGTGATTGGTCGCCCAGATCTCGATATGGTTTAAATCATCCTGGCACGTGTTATTACCATTCACTACATCGTACACAACAATCTATGGAATTTGCGGCGCTTTTGTGGTGGCGAGAAAGTTAAACACACTTGGTGCATAGACGTACATTTTGCGCGTCTTGAACTACGGTACCATGCGTAGTACTTGTGGTTAAATTGGATTGATAAACAAGTATAATTGACAGTATGTGTTAGAGAGCAAAGTCCCGGGGTAAAGTTCTGCTTAAAACCCAAAGTACATAGTCGGATTTTTCACTCGGGGTTTCGCGATCAATACAAGTGAGCCATTATAATTATACAGGATATGTTGCCTTCAATAACATAGGTCAACGTATAGGGCCTACTTTACTTTTACTGTCACTGATTATATAAACCCTTTATGACCATTTTACTATTGAACACTTGTTCAACTGAATGCGTTCATCATGATTAATAATAACATATTTTTATTTATCAAAATTCGACTATGGCATAGTCTATGTTTACAGTGGCGGCGCTACGGGGGCAAGGGCATTTGACACTCCCAATATTTTTCTTGCCCCCCAGTTTTGAGGCAAAACCCCTCAAATTACGTACGTTTCCACTTTTTGCGGAATTTTTGCGCAAAAATTTTCGATTTTGCTCCCCCCCCCCTTCCCAAATTCCCCACGAAAAAAATTCCTGGTGCTGCCACTGCTTATTTATGGATACAATATACCACAAAAATATAAACATGTCAAAGAAGTTTAATTATTCATTCAATAATCGACTAATCCTATTTGTGGTAAAAAGTGACACTCCTCGCAAATGCTCGATGGAAACTCAAGCTGATATAACCACTTTTACTCGTCTACCGGCACCAATGACTGGTTATGATGCGGGTTCAGTTACTTAAAAGCTGTGGTCAGCGTTTCATATCCTAATTAGGCGTATAACGTTCATAATACATCCAGGCTAATGATTTATAAACACAATGTATCTTAATGATCTGATACATGACATTACATTGCTTGGAGCGTACATTCACATACCGATATACTAAAAGTGTAATGCAAATAATACTCTCAAAATGCATGCGGTTTTCAAACCCGTAAAACAATATTGGCATAAATTGAGAACCGAAAACAAAATAACAGCAACATTACTGATCAGATTCCTGTCAATGAACTTAGCTCAAACGAACGGCTAATATGGAGCATCACGTATTGAGGATGATATTATATTAACTTTCCACGTTCATCTAGGGTTAAGGCTAGTTTCTAATACAGCTATTTTATACATCAAACATCATTCTTTAAAACCTGTTGTAGTTTGCAAATAAATTTGGGTGGCTTTAACTTTTATTTAAATTTTATTCAAGTGAAGGTTTATTACTCCTTTATTATAAATGGTGCCCCAATAACAACTTGCGCATCCTTTATCACTTATTTTACAGAGAGTATTATTTTTGTTTTATGTCGAGCAATATCTAGGCATTAACAGCTGAAATCTAGGAGATAACGTTGACGAAACTTCGGCCAGGCACAAGTGACCTGGTGAAGGGTGTCGCTGAAGGGATCCGACTGTAAGGAGGTCTTTTATCATGGATCATCTGCCCCTCCATTATCAGATGAACCATGGGGAGAGCGGATATATTTATTTGGTTCTGTGGGGAATTGAACCCAGGACTTCTCGCACCAAAGGCAAAGACCTTATATATAACCAGTGTGCCAAGGAAGCAATTATTTCAATCGACATTAAACTTGAAGAAATGGTTCAAAAACTCATCACTTTGTTTTAAAAAAACCAACACCTGATAACGGCTAGAACTGGGTTTAAAGCAATTATATTCTTGTTTTCATGGCAGATCAAACTGGATCAAATGACCACATAATGGTTGTGTCTTCTGTCTTGATTTGCCTACACTTTACTTCATAGTTTCCCTCTGCTTGTTCATTGCATTGTTTGAATTCTTAAGTATCAATAATACGACGTACATCACAAATTTAAACATATTATGGTATCTGATTTTAGTGACCCAGCAAACACAAAACGTTTTCGACATAATTCGCAAAAGGTTATAAAAGGTTGTCAGAAAACGTTTAAATGTCGGGTTATATAAAGGGTATATTAAGAGTGTAAAACGTTTGCATAACCTTAAAAAACATTTTTGATAATCTACTGCTCAGCAAACAAAAATGTTTTACAGGAAACGTTTAAATGTCGGGTTATATAAAGGGTAAAAAACGTTTTAATAACATTCCAAAAACATTCTTGAAAACTTGATACAAAACATTCTAAACAGAATGTTATTTTGGGGTTGAAAAAATATTTTGCGAAAAATGTTTGCCCAACATATTTTCAATAACGTTTTAAAAACGTTTTCATGACCTTTATATAACCCGACATTTAAATGTTATTAAAAGGTTTTGAAAAAAATATTTTAAGAACATTTCTGTGTTTGCTGGGTTCAAATATTTTAACATAATGTTATTTAAGTATTGACATAATATTTGGCAAAAATGTTTGCAAAAATAGTTTACAATAACATTTTTTGAAAACATTTACAAATATTATTGTAGTGTGTTTTCATACAAAACGTTTTAAAACGTTATCATGACCTTTATATAACCCGACATTTTAGTGTTATTAAAACGTTTTTACCTAAACCAAAAGCCAAAATATAACTTATATAAAACGTTTTTAAATCGTTTTTGTGTTTGCTGGGGAATGACCTTTTTCTGTACACTTTCTGTAGACAAATAATAAATATCGGCCCGGCATGTTCATCAGATGGTTCACTGCAAATGAACAGCGATAGGTGTAGGGCCTGCAGGAAGCCGACAAAATATATGCAGAGAGTTTAAAAACAAAAGCTGTGCTGGACATTCAACCATGCTATATAGCCTCAATCAAATGAAAATTTCCGAGTAAACATAACATTGTGATTTGTTTTAAGTTGACAACGACAGTTTTAATTTTGTAAAGCAATTTCTTGCCTTTGGGTGAAATCGTAATATGAAACGTCAACCAGTCATCTTCCAGAACACTACAGAGTCAATATACACGGCTATGGTATTGAATTGCTTTCAAAGTATCATGTATGGGCTGCATTCCTAATATTGTAAAGCGAATTTTTGAAGAGTTGTCAATGATATTGGAAGTAGATGGCTGTAGCTCGGACGGGTATCAGCTGAAAATGCTTGGTGAATGTTTTGTGTTTTAGCAATCAAATTTGTTCCCTAAAAGCTCTCCATGGATGGTACAATACAGTTTTAGTAAACTTCTTGTTACGAAATTTGACAAAATGAAGGCTCTATTTTATAGACTAGTAATTCTCATCGCGACGTATCTCACTTGGCATACAAAAACGCTCGTATTTACACCCAAATGACTTAACATAATTTTAGATCCATGCTTTTACCTCATTAATTTGGAACCTTATTTTGAGGAAAAACATTCTGAATACTATTGAATGAAGTATGGTTAAATTACAAGACAAAGGCAGTGGCAATTACTATTTTTATAATCTAAATTCATGAAATTTAAACTATAATATTTTCGCGGTTTATTGTAAAGTATAGAGTATCAGTTTCAGTAATGCAATTTTATCAATACACTTTAATACTTATAGCTTTTCATGGAAAACAACTTGGCGCCACAGAAGGAATCCTAGTCAAGTAAAGTGTATTTTCAATGACGCGTGTCTTTTCTTGTTTAAGTTTCACAGCGGCAGATTTTGATACTAGCTGATAATCCCCTTACATAATAGAATCCGGTTTATTACATGCCTTGACATTAATTCACAATTTAATATTACGTCGACTACATTATGAGTTTCAATATAATATGAACTTGACTTTCACATAATACGATTGTACGAGGCTGTTCATTTGTGTCAGTCCCTGAGGGGCTGCATTTCAAACATTAATCAAACTACCTGTATTCTTTAAACCTGTAACACTGACAGAGTAAATTACGGCAACGTAAAATATACTATGTATTATGTTATAGTCTTCCTCTTTCCTCCTTGCTCAATGTTTAACCAGCAAATGGTGACGTTGGGTGTAGGGAGCTCAAAGCTAACGACCGGAATGTCAAATTACCGAACATGCTGGTAGTGGCCTATTAAACATAAACATTTGACATTACCAAAATGAAAGGAGTATGAAAAGAAACTAGTTTGTATGGACTACTATTCAATTACCACAAGCCAATTTGGTGAAAGTGAACTACAAAATATCAAAATGCATAAACGTTGTTCAACGAAATAAAATACTTTGATATCAGAAAATTGTAACATAATAATTTATTTACTGATCAGAGCTGATCAGGTTCCGGCCAATGAACGTAGTTCAAATTAATGACTAACACGGATCATCACGTATTAAGGATGGTGTTAGCTTTTACATGTATTGCGCGGACAAGGAGGGAAGACTAGTTTCTATAACCGTATGTGCTATTCTCTACATTAAACACTAATCTGCAAAACTGGGTACACTGTAGTTTGCAAATAAACTTGAATGGTTTTACTTTTATTTTAGTCATACAAGTAAAGGTTCAATGCTCCTTATACAATATGTATATTTACTGCCCGATTTGCTGTCTTATTTTTAGGTAGACACGGTCAAATTACAAATTGTTTCGAAGGTTGGTCTGCAGACACAAGACGTGGATTACCTTTTGATTAGGTGCGATGCGTGTGCCTTTGGACAATTCTGTTAAGTCGCTTACATTGGTCGCTTAAGGGACTATTTTGGAGACACACTTGGGATGTCATGGATCTGATTAAGGTTAGGACTAGGTTAAAAGCATTCTATTCTTGCTTCATGTGATGCTTTCATGGGAGATCAAACGGGATCAAATGATCACACAGTGGCTGAGTCTTCCGTCTCTGCTTTCATGATATTGTTTGAATTCGAATAATAATAACACCATTGCAAATTCAAATATAATGTAATCTGGTTTTAGTGAATGACCTTAGAAATACTAAGACTTGTCTAAAGTCAGATAGGTTGATCGGAGGTGTGCTGCAAATTAACAGCGATAGGCGTAGGGCCTACAGAATACCGACAATATACATGAAGAGAGTGTAAAGACAAAAGTAGTGATGCACATTCGCCCATACTGTAGCCTCAATCAAATCGGAAGAAAGATATTTTTTGATTAAAACAACATTGTGATTTGTTTTAAGTTGACAATGACAGTATTCATTAAGAAATCGTAACATGCAGTTAACGTCAGTTACGAATGCAGCCCATACATGTTACTTTGAATGCAATTCAAAACCATATAGCCTTGTATGTTGTGTGCCGGAAGATGGTAATTGTACAGCGATTTGTAAATTATACTGAAAGTAAAGGTGAAAAATGCTTCGTGACTGTTCCATGTTATAGAAATCTCATTTTATTGTAATGGTTATGACTGATCACTCGGTTCCAGGTGACTCGTCTTGTTGCAAAACAAATCATGACGAGTTATTTAATAAACACGTTGTTTTACATGGACACCGTTATAGTAAGACTAGGTTCCTGTGACCAGTCATTGTCCGTAATGACATTGCACATCCCAGTTCCAGCAGTACAAGCTCTGCTCAGCTGACTCTAGCTCAAGGGTCTGCTGGTTAATATAGGGGCATTGACTTAGCACGCTGGGTTACGCCACTGACTCACACCAGCTGTTCCTAGCATGAAAGTAGGATGGAGTGCCCAATCTCTGATGATGATTTAATTAAATCTATCTCTGAGGGAAGCGGGACGGTTGGGCCCCCTAAAACCGGTGCAACCCACCAGAGTTTGGTTCTAAGTCCAGAGACCTCAGAGAATTGATTGATGCCTACCCAAGACAAGGAGATATGCAGTTCAAGAAATACTTCCCAAGACACCTTCAAAGAGGCATTATAATGGAGTGCTCATCTGTATAAGGATGAAATAAGGCTCCGAAGGTGACTGCGCTGGTGCTCTACCAATGAATTACTTCTCCCAGCTTTCCTATCGTAGATCTTGTTTGTTTGTTTGTTTGTTTGTTTTATTTCTTCTTTAACCTGGGACACTCAATCAGTTGAAAACACAATTAATCATCTGTTCTTCCTTGAGGCCCCTTGTCGTCGCATAAAATGATAGGGGTAGATAATGTCATGAAACATGTGAATCATTTAGGACAATGTATAAGGCGAGGCTTCCAAACAAGTCCGTTATGTGTTAGGGATATCCCTTATTAAATCCCTTTGGATAAATCCTTTAAAATTGGGCAGAAAATGGTGCAACATCATTGAAAAATGTTGCTTATCTCAGAACCATATTAAGGATTTAATCCCTTATTTTTCGAATCAATAATTTAATGCAAAATAATAAAGGTAAACAACTCTGTAACATAATCTACAACGTCATAATGGAGACCTGTTGAAGTAAAAAAATGTAATGTTTTCTTCAGACAAGATAATGCCCATCAAAAAAATCAAAAATTATTTACATAATGCTCCGATTGTTTACGAGCTGCTGACAGGCTGCTACTCGCTCAGTTTAAAAAACATTATGTGATAACGAGATTTCTCCGTTAATTGGCGACACTTAGGTAACGAGGTACCGGGAATAATACGCCTGCTGGTATACACGTCAATCTCTTCTGAAGACGACCTACGGACATCTTATTTTGGTATGGACACTAAAATTTTGTAAACCTCAAATCAATGGAAGATACCCATGTTAACGAAGAGGTTGCAAACAAACCATAATTTGTTGATGTTGTTTTGGTAGCCAGCAGTATTTTTTGGTAGCTAAATGAGCGAGAAAATAAGCGAAAAAATTATTTTTCATTTTATTGGTGTAATCAGCTATATAATACTACCCTCTAAGGACAAATCTCTGGTACTACTTTTTAAAGCAAACGTATACATTTTGCTTTGGTGGAATTTAGGTATTCCGTTTTTTAGTATATTGAAATGTATAAATTAAATATTACATAATCTATCTGCAATTCGTAGGTCACAATTAAAACAAGCATCAAAAGTAAGTTTGAATTTCAAATCTCACATCAGTAACCAACTGTTAGACATGGCTTCTCTTCGGCTCATGTTATTAAAAGTAAACTTTAAAGAAAGTTGTGAGAATTCTCTACGTTTAAAATTAGAAAACGTGGGACTAATAAACTCTAATTTTGGCTATATCTCCAGCCGAGATATGAGAGATCAGATGTTGACACTGATAACTGGCCAGAACACATGAATGTGCTAATATAATGTGCTCGATAAGATGTCACTGACACGGTAATTCGTTTTGTCATGTTATTGACTTCAGTGAGTTTGAAAGTTATAAGAAGAGAAGTTGGGTAACACCGTTTCCTGTTTCTTTATAATTATAGAAGGAACGCAGCAGAACAGCCTATCCCATTAAGCTCAATGTTGATTTTGCGCATGGGAAAGATCTTGAGCACGCCGGGTAGCACTTTTATATAAAACCATTGTCAGTCTGCCTCAATATTGTGCTTCTAAGATTATACCCTGGGCCAAATGGTGTGGTTGTCTGCAATTCATTTACATCCAAAAATAACCCAAATTGATAAAAGCTGCTCTAAAAATGCATTATACTGGGCACACATTAACGTAGAGATATTTAACAGCATGCGTTCATACTAGTGTGACAACAACACTGATGAATTTGTATAGGGATATATTGTGTGACTTAAGTATATCACTGTTATTATTTCAAAATACAAAGTGTCCAAAAAAAGACCTCCCCCCAAAAAAAACCCCAGAACCCTCATTACGCCCTCTTTTTCTCCTATTTTGGAAAAATTGATCAAATATATTTTGATATGTGAAGACTTCTGTAATTGTTAGCTTTAATAAACCGAAAACAACTATCCACGGAGGAGGTTTGGCTACTTCAAAGAGTATGAATATCTAACATTCCTCAATGATAACTTTATAAATAACTATATTTAGGCCTTTACTGGTGGGCTTATGAGCTATGGTGTCATTAATTTGTGGGTAGAATGGAGTGGGATAGGACTGCTCTTCTATACTTGCAATTACTTTGTTTTCATGGTTATTTATGCCTTTCGTTTTATTATGTTTCTTACGGTCTTACTTTGTTGTTTCTTGCTTTCTTTTTATATACGACGTAAGTCATTTTTGTTTGAGGGATAAAAGTTAGACCTGAAAGGGACTGCTTGGTTTGTGTTTGATTCTTCTGAAATGAGTTTCCTGTGCTGCTCTGCCCTCTATCTGGTTGCCTCTTTGGCGAATACAGGTTTCAGCCCTGGTCTTTATTGCATCAATTGCAATGCGTACTATTCTTGTGCGCCGGATACTTGCGAATGCAGCAGTAATAGCTGAAGGCTAGCTGGTAGTGCTCGATCATACATGTAGACGTCGCTTTGGATTTCCCCCCAAAGGAGGAAATCAAGTGGTGTGAGGTTTGGTGAGCTTGCAGGCCACTCCACAGTATAACCTATCCCAACCACTCTGTTTGTTATCCATGGGCAGAGTGAAAAAAAAACGGGTACGTTTCTTTAAATTAGGGATTCAATCATGTTTCACCGTTGTTCATCACCGTTTAACAACGATGCGGCCGCGTCGTCTGCGTGGTTTACTTCGCGAGCTGCCCGAGCGAAGTAAACCACGCAGACGCGCCGGACGCGAGTTGTTAAACGGTGATGAACAACGGTGAAACATTATTGAATCCCTTTCAACAACGAAAAGAAGCTAAAGATCGTATAATTCACGATTATTTCACGAGGAAATGTCAGTTAATCATTGTCACTAAGCTTTACAAAAACTTCGATGATTTCTCTGTTAATACCATCATAAACTACAGAATAAAACGGCAAAATTTAGCCGCTATCTGAAAATACTGAATTCAACTTGTAAGCTTGCATACGCACAAAGGTTCCAGGCATGACGAATTTTACGCGCTCTCGCGTAACGCGTAGTCTCGCTCGCGTTCGCGTATACGCTACAGTAAAAGTGTGGATTCATCACGGTTTAACGACGGTTGGCTCCTGTACAAAGGTATAGGAGGAGTTGTTGAAAGGGCATATCTTCAAAAGTTGTGAGCCGATTAGCCTTTTCGAAGTACGGCGTACACAAAAGGAGGACATTCTTCAATCCGAGTAAAACCCGGCAAATTCAAAAGACTTTACCCACTTCGTGCAGCGTCATTCTCTTGTGTCGGCCATATCTCGAAAAGGTAATTGAAATGCTTGTTTTGATTTATTAAAGATAAAGATTAAAGTTATTTTTACTTTTTTACATACCAAAGTATATTTGATCGATTTTTAGCAGAAAAAGAGGGCGCAATGAGGGTTCTATTTTTTGGACACCCTGATTAAAACCGTCGCTGGGACTATAGTCAGGTCCATCCCAGGAGCCAACTAACACGTTTTGTTACCGGAACCATACTTGGCACATATGTTGCTTGGGATAAAAGGATAAAAAAGCCCACGGGCCACCTTCATTTGTTTTCTGAATCCAAGATGGCAGCTAAAATGCCAAAATTCCATTAAAATCCTTAGTAACTCATGTTTTAAGTCTCAGAATGTTATGGAAGTATTTTATTTTACCTTCAAATTATATGCAGATATCGTGCACAACAACAAATTGGTAATACATTAAACCGACTAACCATGTGACCCAAAATGACCAAACTCTATATGACTACATTTGAAAAAAATGATGAAATGACAAACTGAATCCATGTCCCATTATGGTCATAGTATACAACCTCAAAGGTGCTTGTATGTTCATTGAAGCATGATGATCAAAATAGATATAGGTGCTGCTGCAAAAGTGTACTTGAGTCCAAAATGGTGGCCAAATTCGCAAACGGCTCAATCCATGGATGTTGTTCTACAAGTGGTCATGGGTACCGTTTATAGCAGGTTTTTTTATAAATTACCTTTTTAAAGGACAATATCCTGGACTTGTTGAGTTGACCTGATGCTACCTAAGTCTTGTAGCCACAGATCAGTAGTACCATACTGTGATATTTGACACCCAAGTAATATCACAGGTATTGGGGTATAAATATGCTATATAGGACTTGTTCTTTTAATACTTTTACTATAGTAAGATAAGAAAAGACGGGTTAGTGTAGTGGTCTTCTCACTCGCTTCTCACCATTGAGGCCCGGATTCAATTCCACACAGTGCCACATGTGAGTTTGGTTGCCGATCCATGCTCCGATTTTCCTCCTGTATCTAAAATCGGACTTCTTCCCATATCCCTGTCCCGTAAAGCCCGGTAGGCATACCTCTGAGCACTATTTGGTCTTTGCCTGGCTTCGGTCGAATGTTAATATTAGTTTGAAGATTAATATGGGATTAATATTATACAAATTTGATTAGTTTTTACTACATCTCCGAAATGAAACATGTTGTATTTGTTTTACTATACCTCATAAATATTTTCACTATCACGGTAAAAAGTCAAAACACACACCAGTCAACGAACCGGCCAGCATGGTAAATAAGCTTAATTTACCTATATTATTCTAATTTTCTTTTTAACTTTCCATAAATAACATTTTGTTTTACAAAACGTCGAATTCGCGTGTTATTTTCCATCGGTAATGTCGGCAAAATAACTGCAGCAGATGCCATTTTCACGATAAACGCATCTGCAGAATCGCCGTTGTGTAGCATATCGCCACGCCTGAAGGAACGTTGACTCGCGGGGTCGAGACACCGTGTGGTAGTAGTGGTGCGGAAGTTTTTACTACTTCCCCGCGTGCGCGTAATTGAACAGGCGCGGGGAAATAGTCAAAATATCGTACTCGGACGCTGGCGTTATTAACCAATGAGATGTATGGATGATCTCTATGGAGGTATAGTAATAAGAGATATTAGGAAAAGGGTAAACATTTCAATTTATATTAATCAAGTCAATTAATATTAATTTTGTTAATTAATTAATACTATTTTTTTTTTAAATTAATTAAAAAGAATACAATCAAATGTAAACCAGGGGTCTAGTACTCCTAGAAGTAAAGCGTGCACATAGATTTGCCCACCAATTTGCGGTGCAATAACCGCTCTTGTTAATATATAACTAGAATTAGTTGCATCCAACGCAAAATAGTATCATTACTCATTTACAATCTTGATCATAACTTGCCAGCCATGCTACTCTAATTATCAATAATTCTCTGGATGATACCTGGCCCTTTCTACGTTTTCTAAATCAACTACGCTGTCAGAAACAAACAAATATTTGTCCAATGATATTATGGTGCTGCCAGCATCGATGTTGATTCGTCTTCTCAGAACGTCTTTAATATAACAGGCTACTGTCCGTTTTGTTTGTTTAAGCGTTACATGGAATGTGGAATATGCAAGTTACAAATTAATGTCACCCACTCTAGGATTATTATGTTTACTTAGCACGTATAAGGAAATTATGACAGGATGTCATTTCATTGTTAAATTGAAGAACATTATCATTCTATGTAAAGAGAAGTTATTGTGTAAAAAATCACAGGAAGTGAAATCCATAAGAAGCATTTCAATGAACAGTTTTGTAAAATAAAACTGAATCAACAGCGTTTTAGAGCCTTCAGCAGCTAGCTCTGAATATACAGGAATTTGCATTATTGCACATAGTACATAATACCGCACTGTTTAAAATGTTACATAACGATCAATTTTTTGAGCGATTCAACGATTAATATACCACTGTTGTGGGACAATTTATCGAACTCTTTTTATATAAACTCTTCCAAAAGTTTGGAAACTGTATATCAGAAAGTTTTGAAATCTATCTCCATATATTTTCATATCAATGAAAACATTGTTCTTTCCTGTCAACAATAATACCTCATTTGTGACGATAACGTATTCAACGGCTGAGTATTTTTTTTAAAGACAGACTGACCATTGTCTGCGCTCATCTCATTGCTTTGAATGAATAAAAATTATTTGCAGTATTGTCATTTTGAATGAAAGTGCTAGGATGGGATTAACAGTTCTACAGGTGGATTCAAATGGATCAACGCAAGTCAATCTCTCTAGCTGGTCACTTCTAATCAACCATGGTTGGATTATCAGATCTGGATAAGGCTCGAGCTACTGGTCAGCTTAAAGCTGGCATATCTCAGAATCAAGTTGCTGCAACTTTTTGAGTTTCCCGCATACTGCGTATGATCTCTAAGCTAAAAGCCCGGGCTATAAAAGCCAAGTTTCGTCATACCGGAGATGTCAAGGCAGACCCAGAAGTGGCCGCCAAAGAAACACAACGGCTGCATAAGATCGGTATATCAGGTTAGCAGCACTTCGAACTCGTTTTTAATGAAACAGTGTGATATTCCTTACTCATATTTACTGATGCAGATGTCGCAGACAATGGCAGATTTGGCACATTTTGTTTGAGACCTCTTTATCTTTCAAAGACAGTTACTCAACCATGGAATAAGTTATGGTCACAAATTTGGTGTCATATTGACCGGAAAGAACAATGTTTGTATTGATATGAAACAATATGGAAAAAGATTTCAAATATTTCTGATATATAGCCGTTTTGGAAAGTTTCCAAACGCTACAATTAGCCTTTCAGCATGGCGTACACAATAGGAGGGCAGTATTCAATACGGATAAAACCCGTCAAATTCAAAAGCCTTTACCCATTTCGTGCAGCGCCATCCTATTGTGTCCGCCATACCTCTAAAAGGCAAATACTACAAGCGAACAAGTGTAATGTAATTAAGTTTCCATAAGAAACATATATAATTCACTGCATTACGTTTAGAACTTTAGAAAGAAACATTTGAAAACTTGACTGCACATTATCAGTTTTACAGAACGAAAAGGTTGCATTATATAGTCACAAGATGTTCTGCTTTGCAACTCGTCAGGTTTCTTCAGTTCCGATTATAGTGTTCTTATGTTACGACGAGAGTCTTATGATTTAGACTTGCTGTATGCGTACTCCAAAACAGGTTGACAAGTTGTACACTAAGTTAAAAGTGACGCATTCTTTGTTCATTTCTATTTCTGTAACGTGTTATAAAAAATGTAAGGAGAGAAAATTGACTTTAGTTACAGAAATGTAGATCAAAGTGTCACAGGAAACGTGGCACATGTAATTTGCTAGTTGTAAGATATACGAAAGGCAAATTCTTGATTTGGTATAAAATTGTTATCACGCTATGAATATCACGCCTAGACTGAGTAAAACTATGGCTCGAAGTAAAAGCAAACACAAGTTGTGAACATTGCTAAATTATTGATCTGGCAAAGTAAATTTACGATACAATTATTGATATATCGATTTGAACAGGTACACTTTAATTTTTCATTGAAAGTGCATTTCAAACACAAATTAAAACGCAGGGTAACCCAGAACAACTAAATAATAGATGGAGCTCCACCTCCACCTTTATCAACTTCTATTACATTGTGCTTTGAGCAAGGGATGCGTAATCATGGTAATCGAAAATAGGAATGTTTTAACCTTCACAGTCACCCTTGTGGGTTTTTTTCTGTTTTGTTTTTGTTAGTGTTGTTGATTTGATCAATGCCATGGTATTCCGATATTCTGTTTGCTGAAATAATGCAAAAGAGGCTTATATCAAGTAAAGGAACATGGCGGGTAAGGGAATCTCCGTCTCCCCCTCCTGCGGTGCCACACGTGAGTTTGGTTGCCGATCCGTGCTCGTCCTCGTAGGTTTTCTCCGGGTGCTCCGGGTTTCCCCCTGTATCTAAAATCGGAACTCTTCCCATATTCTTGTCCCGTAAAGTCCTGTTGGCATTACTTGCATTGGTAGCCTCTGAGCACTATATGGGCTTTGCCTGGCTTCAGCCGAATGTTATAAATAAAAATAAATAAATAAAATAAATTGACCCGAATGAATTGGGTATATAAGATGCAGCGTGTCCTATTTTCAGGTGTGATCAACCCAAGGTACAACTACATGTGCTTTTAAATTTCATATTTTCTGGTTCTCTGGTTGCTCATTAAACATCCCGATAGAGTGAAAGTGAACTACGAAGTGAAAATGCATAACTGGTAAAGAGGTATTCATATCGTTCACATGGCATACACATCAAATTTCTTAACGGTGGTTATATCCTTGATGTGCTGACTCAAGGACAAAATCACCTTTTACCCAAATTCACACGAATTCACAACTGCACAACAACAGTACACTGTTACATTAAGTTTACAAAATCTAAGTCTTCAATTGAAAGTAAAATATGATTGGTACATGGCAACAATTGCATATACAATATGTGACTGAACACTACGAATCAGCTGTAAAGTCGGCCCCTGTCAATTTTGTTTTATTTCGTGTTTAGAAAATATATATCATAAGCTTTAAAATAGTATATCATTTGACTTCAAACGATATCCAGAAGCAGGGTTATGGTTTGTTGAACTCTGCTCCTTCAACAAAATCTTCTTGGTATCTTCTTCGGTTCTACACGTGTCTCTTTTTCCACATTGCTTGTAATAAAGTCATAATTGGTGGTCATTTCAAATCATCCCCAAGTCAACGAGGTTCAGGAATGTCCTTTCATTATCATTGTTGGTTATACATACCTTGACAAAATACAATGCAATTGTAACCCACCGCTTGAACAGGATTTAGCCAAAGCAAATAAAGACTAGATCTATTTAATGATTCTATATGTAGAAGATTATTATCCTCTTCAGCAATAGGATTATTCATTGGTTTAAACGCTATAAAAATTAATGAGAAACATGTCGCGCCTAATTGAGACACCTATGAATACGACCTTCACGTACATTTTGCACTGTATCTCAGAATACAATTTGCCGAATTTACGGCTCATTCGTAGTGTCCACTCACATATAATCACACAATCACAATTTTATTTAATCAGTACTTATCCAGCAGTCTTCTTCTTGCAATGTTCTGGACGGTTGATTTATATCTCCTTGTTTGCTGATCCTGCGAAAATCACTGTTCAGCGAAGTCCATTGTACACATTTATATATCCTTGCGTATAAATTCCTTGCAGAAATGGTACTGCGCGTTTTCTCAAATTAATACTTTTAATTCGTTACGCAGTTCACCAAACACTTATTTAACTCTTTGCCCGTTCTCCAAACACTTAACTCCGTGCGCAGTTCTCCAAACATTTAACTCCTTGCGCAGTTCTCCAAATACTTAACTCCTTGCGCAGAAGATAATTTCCAAAAATGACGTTTCTTTCACCAATCACTCTATTTCTCCTTCATTTAGAGACGCTAAAAGGATATGAATTAATAAGACAAAGAAGTATGTCATAGATGAAGGCGAACAGTTCAAAGTGTTTCATAGATTAGATTTGGTTAGAATTGGTAGGCAATTTATATTGTATTGGAAAATTGAAATAGTATCAAATAAGGATAAGGTAAGAATAAAATGTCAGATTGTAATGTAAATGTAGACCTGTAATATTTCAAGCTATGCTTTCGTCACGTCACGTCTAGGTAAGGTTAGGCGTAGTATCTTAAGCGTATTTTAATACGCTTAAGATACTACGCCTAACCTTCTTAAAAGAAGGTATTAAGAAGGCAATGGAATGATTGACAATATGTGACCGTCCACCATAAACCATCCGTATTATGAGATACAGTATTAAATGTGCATGAAGGTCGTATTCATAGGTACCTCAAGATGGTGCTACATGTAACTCATTTTACTAGTGCCAGTCAAATACCTTTTAAACCAATCAATAATCCTATTGTTGAAGAGGACAATAAGCGTCTACATATTATGTTATAGAATTTTTAAATAGTTCTAGTCTTTGTTTGCTTTGACTAATCCTGTTCAAGTGGTGGGTTGTTACTTATGCCAATAACTCAATTTCGGCCAGAGGTGGACTTAAGCCCTTTTGCATCTCAGCTCTTCATATGTTACTGGTTATTGACTTTAGTTGCTATGAAAGCTGTTGCTCAAAGTGTTGCACAAATTCTCAAAATAGTTGAACCGATCAACACTACCAAGAATATTACTTTGTGATAGAAGACACCACTATTATGCATTTTTCCTAGCTTTTGCTTGTTCTGTTATAAATATCAAAGGAACGTAGCAGAGTAGAGCCTGTCTAGGTCGCGAAGCCCAATGTTGACTTTACATTGGGGAATGATCTGTCAAAAGATATGCCCTACAAGCATTACTACCTTTGCTGCGATTTGAAGCAGCGCAGCACTTTTATATAAATCTGTTGTCAGTCAGCCGCAATAATGTGCTTCCCAGCCAACTACAAATGCCATGGGCACAACGTTATACCCGATCCATCTTGTACGGGTTGCTATTAGGCTAATAGCTCTCATCAGAGGCATACTGGTGTGCACGAAAATTGTAGAATTTTTGAACAGTCATGTAATGCGTTTGTATTAGTGGCAACAAAATAAAGTTGTTATTAGCGATTGACTTGGACTGATGACAGTATATTATTGTTGCAATAAACCATACAAATTTAGGAAAATAACAAAATATTATCAAATAATGAAGAAGGAGGCGGCCTATATGCTTCACCCTAGCAGGGCGTAAGACAATGCGAAACACAAATTAATATATGCGAGGATCGGAAATAAATGATGCAAGTTCGAGAAATTATAATTTAAATGGCGTGATTGGGGCTCGAGCAAACTGGCATATGAAAATATTGAGAGAGAAAAAATCAGGAAAAATCAGCGGGGATTGAACCCCGGTCGCTGGATTACCGGTCCAGAGCTTAACCACTGTGCTACCTGAGTTCACAGTCGGTACTCGGGCAATCTCAACTTAAGTCCCCATGATAACTCTCTCATTGTGTCTCAGCGGCCAATTATATATTAAATAATGAATACAAAATGGCTACCTAATTATCATATTCAGTGTTTCTAAACTTAAAATACCTTTTTCTGCCAGATGACGTTTCGCGTCATTTTTCAGCAACCATACATGTGATTGCTACCAAATTTTGCATGTATGTTGTTGGGACATGTATCTATTATATTATCAAGTAATATAATAGTAAACAAAGTCATTAACCGTGTGTCATGTTACAGTGGATTCAAGGGGCGATATTTAAGGAATTTTGGGATAAAAATTCATTACTGAGTAGTTTAATATGTTTATTGCATATAAAAAGTGCTAATAATTAGTATAAATGTTATTGTTGAAAGAAACATGTTTTTTCTTAATTCAAAATACAAAATGGCTACCTAATTATCATATTCAGTGTTTCTAAACTTAAAATACCTTTTTCTGCCAGATGACGTTTCGCGTCATTTTTCAGCAACCATACATGTGATTGCTACTAAATTTTGCAAGTATGTTGTTGGGACACGTATCTAAAAAGTTATGAAGAGATATTTTGAGTTTTATTTTTTTTTGAAGTTATTAAATATGATTTTTTAAACCAAATGTTAAAGAAAAAAAAAATTGGCTTCATGACATTTTTAAGTGTGTATCTAGCTTTTTGCGTGCCAATTTTCAGGGAAAACAAAGTTTGAAAAAGTGCAAAAAACTTGCATGCAACAAATGCCTTAAAAATCCAACATGGTCGCCGTTACCATGGCAACCGGTGAAGACGCGACCTCGAAAATAGTTCGAAACAATATCGGTTGTTCATATATATAAGTTGACCAAACATTGGAGTCCTAGCATCTACTCGTATACTTTAGAAATTACTTCAAAGTGTTACCCTTCCCCTTGAATTCGTTGATATATTCAGGCATTTGCAAAAGCAGTGCGCTCCTGTGTTTGTTGGCTGGGTGCGTTTGTATGCGTTCTAAATAATTGTTAAAACATAACGCATGTGACAGTTTTAAATCAGATATATATGTACACGTTCAGTAAAAACAAATAATTGTTGAGGATCAACTTCAGGTTAACAGATCTTTGTTCAATTTATAGGAGGTTAAAATCCTGTTTTGGGATTAATTTGCCATCGGTCGACACTTTATCGATAGTAGTTTGGTGTTTGAAGTGGATTTAAGTAAATTGAAAATTTTAGTGCAAGTACGGTGCATTGTGACCTAGTTGACTCATGTTGGTTGGAGCTTTTGCCGTAAGAATAAATTCCTAATACACTTCTAACAAAAGCGACGGATGCTTGACCCCGATATGTTGGCAGCAATTTGTTCTAAAATGTAGGCTAAATTGGTGAAAAGTGGTAAAAAGGATTTGCGAATGAAAGAGCATGTATTATTTTAGTTAATCCTTTTAGAGCTTTTAGGATTAAGAAATATTACATTTGGATGTATGCCTACTATGCCAACAATTTAATTTATCACATTTGTTTTGAAAATGGTTGCTCAACTAATCTTTCCACCGCAAATTTGCAAATGTTCTAGAATCCTTCTTTGAAAACGAAATCTACTTTGCATACATTAATGTATTGCTAGGAAGAAAATTCTTATTTAACAGTTAATGTTTCAGTATTAGTTAAAGTATTAGTTGCGAGTATAGCATTATAGTTGTTACATAATAACTGATTAAACATCTTAAGATTCTTTATTAAGTTTTGTAACATTTATATAAAAGCTTTTGATAATCTGAAGGCATATTTAATTTATCATATAAAGATTAGCTGAAATGTATCACTTACTAAAACCTCCTGGAATTATTCCCCACTTACATTTTTTAATGTAACTGTATAGGGTCGTTCCATGTCAATTCACCCAATTGGTAACACTCCTCCAAATTCGTTCTAATTTAGCAAATAGGGTGATTTTGGCTGCCAAAGCTGCAATTTTAAGTTTGAGCTCAATCGGACTTACGGTAGTCCCACTATGGTCCGCCCATTTTTGTTTGCGATTTTTGCGAAATGAACAATGTCATATTATAACCAATGAGAGAAGAGGAGCGTGGCCGAGCGGTTTAGGCGTTGGACTGTGAAGCCAAGGGTCCGGGTTTGAAATCTGAGTAGGTCCGCTTGAGCTCGGCTGGCTCTTTGTGTCCGTGAGCAAGATATTTCACTTTACTTGCTTTAGTGCTTCGGAGGGCACTTTAAGCCGTGGGTCTCGTGAACATGTATCTCTTACATTATGAGGAGGAGGAGGAGGAGGAAAAGAAGAAAAAATGAACTGAAATTGGTGTTATTAGAATGCGTATGTCACAAAGAATCCAAATCTGTCCATATTTGATATATGTGCGCAAGTTAAAATTGTATGACCTTTTGTCCTTGTGGATCACGTGACTCCGAAACAAAAGTTTGATCAAACTACCCCCAATATGTTTTCTACAAAATATAAAAAAATTAGAGACATAAAATATTTTGTTTTCTTCCAAGTTTGTCTCAAAGTTATTCAAAACTGTTATTTCCCATTGAAACACACAATAAACAATATTGAACTTTGCATATTGACTTTTAAGTTCAATAGGAATACACGGACAAATTACGTTAATTTTATAGCTATATTAGTCGCTTAAGGGATCTATATCAAAAACACACTTGCGATAGGATAGCGCGGACTTGATAAAGGTATTGCGGTAGGTGTAATGATATATAATGATAGTAGGATCAAATGATGACACAATGGCCGAGTCTTCCATCTTGTCGTGTTCGTTACTTACCGGTTCCTCTGCTTTCATGAAGTAATATTACGGCGCTGATTTGGTAAAACGATCTAACTTGAAATTTGGACATTTTGAGATAAATCCATATCATGGGTAATGTGAGGGCGCTCCTTCCATTGGTGACATCCTAAAATCACCACCATGCCACCAAATAATGAGATTTTTATATTTTCTACGACATTAGATCTGTTCTGTTCTACGAATTCAAATATTCACTACGGGATTCTCATGAGAGTAGCAGCGCTGCTACTCTCGAGTACCCACGTCGGCCACCAGACCCTTGTGGCCCAGCAAGCCGGCTGCAACTCGCGAATACCTCGTGGCGTAGGTACTTTGATGGTACTCCGAGTACCGACACTGGTACTCACCTGCCAGGTAATATGCAGCTGAGTACCGACGTCGGTACTCTGGCAAGAAAATGAGGCAAGCGGGTTGCCATTTCTTATTTGTTTTTGTTGCCATATTGATTTATATTGATTAATATGTTCTTGATTTATGTTTCTTATTTGTTTTGGGGCATTTTAAGCGGATAAGTTAAGTAGGCCTAGGCCTATTAGTAAATGAGTAAATAAATAAGTAAATAAGTAAGTAAACAACTAACTAAAGGAGTAAGTAAATAAATAAGGCAATAGGTAAACAAATAAATAAGTTATTAAATAATTACCCAACTTGAAGTAAATAAATAAATAAATAAGGAGATTGGTAAACAACTAATCATAAAAATAAGTAAATAATTAGGTAAATAATAACTAAATGAGTAAGTAAATAAACAAGGAAATAAAAAATAACCAAGTAAGTAAATAAGCAACTAAGTAAATAAATATCTAAATGAGTAAGTAAATAAATAAGTGAAGATAATAAATAAGTATATAAACAACCAAATAAAAAATACGAGTGAAATAAGTAAAGAAAAAGTAAATTTATAAGTAGGCCTACATAAATAAATAAGTAAATAACTAACTAAATAAATAAATAGGTAATAAATAAATGAGTAAATAACTAAAGCAAATAATGATTTAATGAATAAAAAACATATGAACATGTTAATAAAATACATGATTCCAATCTTTTCTAAACATTTCTGAAAAATAATAAACTTACTGAATAATTAATTAAATAAGATAAAAATTACAAATGAAAAACAACCAAGCTGAGCAACCAGTCAAGCAAACGGCTAACTAACCAACCAAGTAAACAATCAAACAAACATAAAACCGATACAAAATCAAAGCACAAGAAAATAAATAAAATCTTCAGGTTTTGGAACAAGGCAATTTAAAACAGAAAATCTTCACATAACATCGGTCTAGGTAACATGCTAAAACATTATTAACATAACAATGATGATGGTAATTTGGTATTAACAAATTAAAGTGTTATTTTCTTAACATAACAAAACGGAAAACAAAAGAAAAACGGCGGGATTATAATATAACACTGTCGCCGGCGTACGGAAAAACTGCATTGTGCAACAAGCATTACACTACGGGATTCTCATGAGAGTAGCAGCGCTGCTACTCTCGAGTACCTACGTCGGCCACCAGACCCTTGTGGCCCAGCAAGCCGGCTGCAACTCGCGAATACCTCGTGGCGTAGGTACTTTGAAGGTACTCCCACTACTCCGAGTACCGGCACTGGTACTCACCTGCCAGGTACTCTGCAGCTGAGTACCGACGTCGGTACTCCAGCCGTAAACAATGACGTCACCCATGAGTTCGGGCAACCTTTTAACCTCATCGTAGAAGTAAAATTCCTTTTTATATGTGGATATATGGAACTTAGTCTTTCACTATGATAATAAAGAGTTCAAACTCGGATATTTATCAGTAGCGTGATATTTAATAATTTATTGCTTTTGAATTTCGTATTTAATACACATTAGTTTATATAGAAAAACTTATTATAATGTACAGAATTATTACAGTTATAAAAATAGATAGATTTATTTTTATTTTTCAATCAGTGAATGGGTTTTAACAACATTTTTAAATATAACATTGGAGCTGAAAAAGAACACTGAAGAAGATTCAAGGGCACAGAAACCCCGAGATGCAATTTCACTTTCTAAAATTTAGAATTCTCTCGACGCCCATAGGCCTTCAAAAATGTTTTTTTGACGGCCTATGACGTGATTTGGACTTGCAACACTCTTGCAAGTGTCTTTAGGTGTCTCTGGGTGTATATTTACTGGTTTGTTACCAGAAAGACAGTTCAATATGGCAAACATCATTTTGGATGACTGATGGGGATGGATCATTTTTCAATATGGGCCCCTTGTAAATTTGCACTCCGCCGGGTATATTCGTATCACCAGAATTGCTGTGAATCTTATTTTGTTTCCTTTTTAGCCTAGTATAAACAAACACATTGATTTTGGGGCTTTAAAATATTGTAAAAACTGCAAATTGGCCAAGTAAACACAAAGTTTCACCTTGATTTGTGGCTAGTGTAACATTGAAAATATTCTCACAATTGTTCGAGTATTAAAAACCGGGCCAGAATTATACTCCACCTGAATATTTGTTTATCTTTGACCTCTACAGAGATGCCACTCAGTTTCACTCAAAAAACCTGAAACTGGTGAGAAAAACCTGAAAAAGCATGTGAATGCAGGCCACAAAGCCCCAAAACGGGCTGAAAATGAATAAAAAAGCGGGAATTTGGACTCACTAAAACCTGGCTAAAACCTGAAAAGTGGCATCTCGGCCTCTATACTCATTAATTTGGTGTAGGCCTAATGGGGTCTATGCCTACTATACATTTACAGACCGACAGTCAGTGGGAGAGGGGGTCCTTATAAGTTTTCCTGGATGTTGATTTTTTTTGTTCAATCTTCCGTACGACAACGAAAAAAGAACTCCGTTCTACGGGCCCGGGCGACCGACCCAGAATTTGCGTTTTGGAGAATTTTTTAAAAATTTGGCTAAAAGCATGTAAAATCAGCCGTTTTGGGGCTAAATTTTACTCATTTTGGCTGAATATTTTTAGAATATGTTTGCAACGGCCTTCCGCCCGTAGAACATGGGTTTTTTATCATCGCCTATAAAGGGGTCAGTCATTATTTTGACGGGTAAGTGCCAGATTCTCCAGCCCCACAGTATTACGAACAAAGGATATACACATGAATTAAATATTAAAATGACCAGAAATTTCCATGATTTTGGCTCATTTTGTCATGTGATTGAGGCCCCGGAGGTAAAATGGGCGTGCCAAAAATTGCTCCCCCTTCCATTGACCAGCCAAAATATATTTGCGCCCCCCGCCGCATATATGCCAAATTTTGGGAATCCCGATTTGCAAACCTTAAAATTTTATGGTCTAGATACCGGTACATAATGCGAGCGCGGTGAACAGAAAAATATTTCCGTACGTCACTAAGTAGATTCATCAGATTTGTTGTTAAACATAAAAGATTTCTTTTGAACAAAACCAAAACATTTACTCATTATTGACCGTTTTGCCTATCATGGTTGTAGACAACATCAGAAGGATCAACAAACATCATTCTGATGATGCCTACCGACCATGATAGGCGAAACCAGTGATGCGATCAAGCAAAATCAGTCGGAAGTCGGCAATATTGATTTTGAGATATAGCCAAACAAAGCAACTATTTCCTTTTGTTTCCTATTGTTTTGGAAACTCTTAAATTGGTCATATCTTTGGAACTGCATGTTCAATTTCAATGGGGTGTTCTGCAAAATTCAGCTTTGTATAGAATGCTTTTACTATCGTATACAAAACTGAAAATTTAATGTTGCAGACTTCCGACTGACTTTGCTTGATCGCATCAATAGTGCAAAAGTTTCAAAAGAAATCTTTTATAACGTTTCCGTACCGCGTACTGTTTTCTAGACCCTCCCTCGGGTCCGTGGAGAACGACTGGTAATGTAGATTACATAGCATTAAAAATCAACCCAATACACGGACCCTCCCAGTCTGTAGGCAATTTGACTTCCAGCTCCCACAAACTGCTGGAAGTTCACTGTTACGGCTTTGGAGTCACGCAATCTTTCTATATACCACGTCCATGTTTTCACTACATTAACGTTTGTGTAAGCGACTAAACAACGATATTGTATCCGACCAATCAACGCAGCTTGGCAGCGCGGGGATATTTGAAAAGGCTTCCTAGCTAAATAATGTGCAAACATTTGCAAACCGCACGCGATAATGTACGCAATATGGACAATAGGCCTAAGTCCGAGTCGAGTGGTTGCCTTTTATTATTGCGCGTACCATGGGTCTATCAGACGCGTGCCACTTGAGCTCAATACCTCTCAGTTGTTGACAAGTGTCCCATCCGATCTTGCGTCACATCCCGCGGCATAGCTTTGTGCTACCATATTTGAATTGAAACTGGGGCGGGGCTTTCGTAATTGACATCGGAATCACCGTGCTTCGTTGAACGAATATTTGGAAGTGAGATCTCTAACAGATTGGACCAGTCTCGGAATCAGCGCTCAATGGACTTTCGCGTTCACTTATAATACGAGTATATTTCTATATTGCTGCATGGTTGACTGTGGTGGGTGTAATTAGTGGCGTCGATTTGTGGATGAAGAGGAATGGGTTTTGGCATTGAAGAAAATAAGGGGGGGGGGGGGGGAGTTGGCATTTTTTTTCATAGGGCATTACGTAATTATTTATTGTTACATTATCCAGAGATGGAACCGAACCGAGACTGGGGGCCATCAGCGCTCAATGGACTTTCGCGTTCACTTATAATACGAGTATATTTCTATATTGCTGCATGGTTGACTGTGGTGGGTGTAATTAGTGGCGTCGATTTGTGGATGAAGAGGAATGGGTTTTGGCATTGAAGAAAATAAGGGGGGAGTTGGCATTTTTTTCATAGGGCATTACGTAATTATTTATTGTTACATTATCCAGAGATGGAACCGAACCGAGACTGGGGGCCAGTCTAACTGTTTTCCTAAGCCTTTTTAGTGCGTTCCTCATGAATGTGTGTCTAAACTAAAATCGTTTGTCCGGGACCCTTTCTGCCAAAAAATTACTTGCCCCTTTTAGCTTCCCAACCAAAATTCTTGCTCCCCAGGGCTCATAATTATTGCACAGGCCCTTAGCCTTACTCAGCGCAGGCAGCACACATAAACGCTGAAAAAATAGTGCATTTGGCCTGGTTCGAACCGGCGACCTTCATAATACTATAATGACGCTCTAACCATTCTGCAACATGCCTCTGTGGCTCAGTTGGTTAGGCATCATGCTAGTATTACGAAGGTTGCCGGTTCGAACTCGACCAGATGTACTATAGTCCATATACCTTCCTCGAGTCAGTAAAGTGAAATAAAATTTTGAGAATTTCTCAAAAACTATTAATTTTTTCAGGAATCTGTTATGCTAGTTGGATTCCTTGCATCATTTCCTTTCTGAAAATTTATACTTTTGTATACTTCTCATCATTACCTTTAGAGATACAATAAAAAGCAATACCTAAATTACTGACTCGAGGAAGGTATACAGATTATAGTTGTTTGCTATACATGTAGGTAGGTTTTTTTTCAACGATGTGCGCCGCTGCTCTGTGCACTGGCTGCTCTGGGTAAAGATTAAAATGTGTACATCTCATCAACCCAGAGAACTAAGTATAATAATTTCAATATTATGTATTGGTTCATATTGCAGCCGAGTGGCTGAATTAGCCTACATGATTTTTACACTAATTGCAATACTGAAAAACATGTTTAATTGCACACTAGAAATATGTAAAAACATTTTAACATATAAAGATAAAACAAGATAATAAGAAATTATTCTCAAATGGGAATGTCAGATAAATGCTAATATGGGGAGCCCAAACAAATCAAAGCCTATAGATTGGAAACTACGACTTGAACAACACCTGACAGCCTCCATTTGTTTTTATCAGTCAAAGTGTACATAACATCATAGACTGGGGCTTGTATTGTGCTGGTGCCATCATAGGCTCTGTTCTCACCAACAGTCAAATCAACCACATACTTATCCGAGGCATCAGTGGAATGAATCAGGACCAATGACATTGCCTTGAGGAACACCACCATTTAAGTAAGACCCTGGTCTGAATATTCATCTTTATATTTCAATGACTCTTTTCATTAAATTTAATTTTTTATCAGTCATGGTTTTCCTCCAACATTTGTAGATAAATGATGCATGAATTTCAAACATTGTGCGATATTTGTCGTTGGAGCTTGCAATTTAGTTCTTTAAGACTTTAAGGGATCAGAAAAACTTTGGTAGAAAAAATACACCTTACTCAGAAAAAGTTAAAAGCCCTACAAAGTATTCATCATGTCATCATGTACCGAAACATCTTAGATGGTGCAAACTATTCATTATTTGAATTGGTATCAAAAACCATACAATTAGAGTAACTGTTTAGGAAAATCTTAAAGAGTGTTTGAAATTTTATCCCATGGAGCCAAAAATGTGACCCTTGAAATTTTTGTTTATATTAAAATAGAGAACATAGTGCTTTTATAGATCAAACAATACTTTTTCAGATTCATTATGATCAGAGGAATACTTTGGTGTGGTTTTAACAAGATATGAAATTTGACGCCTGTTTAACCTTTAATTCTTTTCTGACCAAGATGCATTGTTGTCACCAAAGTTTTTCTTATTCTTTGAGGTATGATATTAAAGCTGATGGGTTGGGTTCTTGATGTCTTGATATTGTGCAACTGTGCCCTATAGGTCAGTTTCACTGTGGTACAATATCCAATTGCCAAATGAAGATATTTCATGTAGGGACGATCATCCATCCTATTCTCTGGTCTTTAGCTTGTTGCTGTATAGGCCAGTTCCTTCCTGTGCAATGTGCACATTTTCATCTGAAAAAAGGAACATAATTAAAGACAAGTTTAGACAAGACATTTTAATACTAAAAACTAAAACAAGTCTAAAATGGAAAGTGCACAAAGACTGTTTAAAGATGTTTGTTTGATTCAGTATTTGTATTACTATTTCATTAATGGGACATTCAGAGATGCTGAGTTTTATGATTCTAAAGATTTTCAGGAAAGATCGTTTTCATATAGTCACATGAGATCATAATCATCTTTTAGTAAATTGTGCATTCCAAGGGCACTTGTTTGTTTATTATTATTAAAGGGACATTCAAGAGATTTTGAGTTTTATTGTAAATACAAATTTAGTTTTATGGCGACCCTACATACATGTACACATCAAAAGTAGTGGAAAAGTCATTTCGGCATGTCACGTGGAACATTATCGTTTAGTGCCTTGTCACATGGCAGGGATCATTGTCTTTTAGTGAAATTATGATTGTACCACTACCACATCATGAAATCAAAATATTAGCATGTGCCTTAAAATCAAAAAAAAACTTACACATACCAGGTCTTTTATATGGAACACAATCTGTTCGTTCTGGACTAAACTCTGTAGACGTAGACGTTAGTTGCATCGACACATTCTCCTCCTCACAACTATCATGTGGCTAAGTTGCTGCAACAGTTCACTTCAAGGCACCGACCTAATTGAATGAGGAAAGTACAAGAAACATGATTTGTACCGGTATGTTGTTATTTTATTAGCCAAGCCGATAGTAGGCCTAACTTTTCAGAATTTAATACTGACCTGACCCGTGACCTGAATAGTCTTTAAAAAATTAAGATAGGCCTCAGCCTTATATAATAGCCCGCCCTATTATTTATCAATTAGCCTAGGCCTCAGTGTTTTTTACCCTTCAATCTTTTAATGACATGTCATTTGACTAAAATAGTAAGCCCGGCCTCAACTTCCTATTCGAAGCCTGATCTGTGCAAGCCTAGCTGCCCTAGGCATGTGCCCTCTACACAAGGTGTATCTTCTTTGATCCAGACTACACACACATATATATATACATTGATTGTCACTGACAGGCCTATTGTGAACCAAAATTGCTGTAATAGCCTAGAAATCATACAAAAAGTGACCCTTTTAGACTAGTCCTAGCCTAAGTTAGGCACAGATCGTAGGCTATGTTTATACTGTATCACCTGTTTGCCAGACTATGACGTGTTTATTTATATTCTGAACTGAAGTTTTAGTAGATTTAATAACGGCCTCTCAGTTTGCCCCGATCATATTCATTTTTTGCACAATTTCTTATGCTTGCATCGTATATGTCCAATCCGCACACATATATCATTTGTGTCTCGCATTGTCTTTAATACGCCCTGCTAGGCCACGGTGGCACTGTAGTGAGGGGCACGGACAAGGTGGCACACGTACAGTGGCCTAAAACTTTGACCCTCCCCCAGCAACATTACATGAAGGAAGGAGTCTGCCCCAATCACCTTGTCCTTGAAAGAGAGATGGGCACTCCGGCCTGTTTGTTTGTTTGTTTACCCAGGTTGTGTCCCCTTTTTTTAGGGCGACAAATCCGGCATAGATAGGCCTCTCACTCATTTTTTTATTATTTAATTTAGTCTAGCATGTCCAGATATTTAATTACACCTAATACACATTTAAACTGTCACTGAACAGAGATTACTCCCCGGGGATGACTCGAATCACAGTGACAGTATGCTTTTAAAGTTTTTTATCATGTTTATAGGCTAGGCTAGCCTGGCAATAATGTGCATTTTACATTCTGTCAACATACAGTTTAACACTAACAAAGCACCACGTATTCATGGTATTATAATTTAAATAATATTTAATTAGCACGTTTTTTAATATCAAACTGGTGATGAATTGAGAATAAAGCTTACTTAAGTTATCGGCTTCAGTTACTTACCGAACATTCGAGACAACTGAAGTGGTTATACTGTGACGAAAAATGCCAAAAACACGAACGGAAAATCACGGAGTATGCAACCCACATCACGTACAGTCCAATAGGAAAATTGCGTGTGTTATCTACGGTGATTTGGCGAACCTTTCTTTCCAAAATCTTTTACAATTCAAGGCTAATTCAAGAGTTACTGTGTGCCCAATATGATCTAAGTCAGCAAATCTTTACATGCACAACATTTGAAGACATAAACATCAGGAAATTTTGACTTTTTTTGGTTTAAAACCTGAGAAAATGATGATGTTTCTTTAAACTCGTCGTCACGGCCAAATATGAGTGAGTACGCGCATCACGGTGATCGCTGGGCGATTCGATTAGGAATGCAAAAACACGACAAGAGTACCTTCATTGCTACTTCACACATAGGGTACACAGACGGTGACACATGAGGTACACAGTAGGTGACACATGGGTCACAGTAGGTGGCTACTGTGCAGGTACTTCCATGGAAGGACTATTAGAAGTACCCACACTATGGTGTGCCTATAAGTCACCTACTCGGTACACCGCAGTTGACTCGGAGGTGACGCATGGTGGAGTACCGACATAGGTACTCAACTACGGGAGTATCTACAGTATGGTGGCCGACGCTGGTACTTTGGTGTAGTACCAACGTCGGCTACCACGGGATGGGGTACTCGGTAGTAGCAGCAGTAGTACCTGCAAAGTACCAGTGCAGCAGAGGTACACCGTCGCCAGGAATCTTGTAGTGTATTGCATCCATCATAACAAATTAATAATTCCACTTCAACGCGTTCGTGTGCAAACCTTGTTGAACGCGTAGTCGGCCGCGTAGTTGTATCATAGGCGCGCGCGCCTTGAAGTCAATGAACTTTACGATCGAATGATTTTGGCGACGGAGTACCTCGCGGGTGAGTACCTTCACTGCTACTTCACTGCTGACACATGGGTACACCATGTATGCGGTTACTGTGCAGGTACTTCCGCTGAAGGGCCATTGAAGTACCCCCGACTATGGTGTGCCTATAAGTCACCTACTCGGTGCATCGCAGTTGACTCTTAGGTGACGCATGGCGGAGTATCGATGTAAGTACTTTGCTACGGGGGTATCTACATTATGGTGGCCGACGCTGGTACTTTGGTGTAGTACCAACGTCGGCCACAAAGGGATTGGGTACTCGGTAGTAGCAGCGGTAGTAGCCGCGAAGTAACATTGCAGCAGAGGTACTACGTCGCCAGGAATCTTGTAGTGTTACGTGATCTGATTGTAGTGAATGACCTTTTCTGTACAATGGATAAATATTGTAAACCAGACACGATCATCAGATGCTTTGCTGGAAATAAACAGCGATAGGTTTAGGGCCTACAGGAGTACAGGAAACCGACAACATTATGCAGAGAGCGTAAAGATAAACGTAGTGCTGCATATTCACCCATGCTGTAGCCTCAATCATATTTTTTGAGTAAAAACAACATGTTTTGTTTTAAGTTGACAACGACAGTATTCATTTTGTAAAGGAATCGCTGTATCGAGTAATTTATGTAAATTATTTTGTTTAGTGTTATATAACCGTTTAAATGTCTTTTGTGATAAGGAAACTATAATTCCACATAATCAAATTGGTTTTAGAAAGGGCTCTCGAACCAGTGACCACATTTTAGTTCTCAAAACACTTATTAATAAATATATTCATCGTGCTAGTAAATCTTATTTATATGTATGTTTTATTGATTTTTCTGCCGCCTTTGATACCATCTGGCGAAATGCTCTTTATATAAATTAAGCCAAACGGGTATTGGCGGCAACTTTTTTCAAATAATTAAGAACATGTATACATCTGTTTCTTTCGCTGTAAAATGTGACAACAAACTTACTGATGCGTTTAACACCACAGTCGGCGTGAAACAAGGCTGTGTCCTTAGCCTAATTTTCTTCAATATTTTTCTTAGCGATCTTCCAAAAATATTTGATGCTAATTGCGCTCCAGTGAGTCTTAACAACTCACCTCTCAGTTGTCTCATGTATGCTGATGATCTAATCATTTTATCTGAAAGTGCAAATGGCCTTCAACATGCCCTTGATAAATTGCACAATTATTGCAGAAAGTGGAAACTGTTAGTTAACATTGACAAATCAAATGTCATGATATTCAATAAAGGTGGTCATGTTTTGAAAGGTTGTAAATTTAATTATGGTAATTGTAACATCAACATAACTAATGAATATTGCTATTTGGGTATCATTTTTGTACCATCTGGTTCATTTACAAAAGCAATGATTAGACTTAAAGACAAAGCAATGAAAGCATATTATAAAATTAGGGATAATTTTATAAGTGACTCCTAAATGTAGCATGAAATTATTTCAGACCCTCATCCAACCAATCCTTAGCTATGGATGTGAGGTTTGGGCACCATATTTGTTAAACAAACTGAACGACTCAAACTTTCTTACAACATGTGATAAACTTCCAAGTGAATCTATTCACATTAAGGTTTGCAAAATTATACTCGGAGTTCATAAAAATTCCACTAACAATGCAGTAAGAGGCGAATTAGGTAGTTTTCCACTGCTCACAACTATGCTTTCTTTATCTGTAAAATACTGGTGGAAGCTAAACGAAAAATGTATGAATGGTAATGATTCTCTTGTAATTCAAGCACTTGTAGATAACAGAAAGTTAGTGTGTACTAATAATTTCACATGGTCGACAGGTATAAAAAATATATTTAGCCTTATCAATAGGATTGACATTTGGGATAAACCAAATACGATCACCGCTTCCAATTTTAATGAAATTATTGTATCTAAACTTCAAATCGTCTATAACAATCTTTGGGTTAATCATATTAATAATTTTAGTCCTAAACTCAGAACATATTGTACATTCAAAAATTCTTTCAGTGCAGAAAATTATGTTATTATCGCTAAAAGATCTTCCAGGGCTGCATTCTGTAAATTAAGAATAAGCGCACATAATCTCATGATCGAAAAGGGGCGTCACTTCTCTCCAAAAATTAATCCAGAGAATAGAATTTGTACACTTTGTAATTTAAATAAGGTGGAGGATGAATTTCATTTTGTAATGATATGTCCTTTCTATACCAACCCTCGCCAAGATTTATTATCTACAATACATGAAATGTATGATATAGATGGTATGGTAGACACTGACATTTTCAAACTTATAATGAGTGCAAGTGATTTTGACAGTATTACTCAATAACCAAATTCGTCAAATCAGCTTTTGATTCACGAACGAACATGGACTTATAGATAATAACAAAGTTCCCATTTGGGCTTAGAGCAGCGACCCCCTGTCATATTTTCATTATATAGGCTCAATGTAACATGGACTTGAGCGCCACTATTAATATTGTCTATTATTATTAAGACTAATTTATATTTCTTCTATAATTGTAAATATTTGTACTTGTAACTTTAATATTGCAATTTCAATTGTAAATATTTGTATTTGTAAATATTAACTATACCAGTTTGTTTGGTGAATGTTAATAAAATATATTGATTGATATTGACTTAGGGTGAAATTGTAAATATGAAACGTCAGCGAGTCATCTTCCGAAACATTTCAGTGTCAACATACAAGGCTATGGTATTGAATTGCTTTCTAAGTATCATGTATGGGCTGCATTCGTAATTGTACAACGATTTGTTGCAGAGTTGTAAATGATATTGAAAGTAAATGGTTGAAGCCCGGAAGGGTATCAGGTGAAAATGCTTAGCGACTGTTTCGAAATTTATTGGAATGGTTATGAGTTATGACTGTACTCTGGGTTCCAGGTGACTCGTTGTGTTGCAGAACAAATCATGACGCTAGTTACACTCTCCACGTGTTTTTATTTGGTTGGTCACCATTTATTAGTCGCATTCATAAGCGTCACTTTCATCTCTTCGCTTTACAAAATAACACAAATTTTCCTCACAAATAAACAATTTTTACGTTTTGCTTTTCCAAAAATCGATCAGGCTAAAACAGGATCACCAATAACAGAAGTGCAAATCACAATATGTGCTAATATGATAGCGCGCAATCCAAATACGGCGGCCAGCGCGCGCACAGTTTGTTCGACTCACAACACGACGCGTGCGGAGATTACTAATATTTACGCTGACGGCGCGGAGGTCCACTGTTGAATATTAATAACCGCGTTCAGCGTTTGCATTTTATTCCTAACTCTTTCAAAAGAAATATTAATGGTCCGTAACCCGATCGACAACATCATCCCCCGATTTTACTCTTTGTTGATGACTTTTTGGTATCATTTAATAGATTAAATTTTTCTCATTACCATCCTTTAATTTGCCGATCCAATTTGATGTATTTTCTGAGAAATCATGAAAATCAGGCTCATAGTGGTATACCACCTTCGACATTCTGGGTAGGAAAGATTGAATTCCCGAATAAGAGCCGTTTTCCCATACCAATTCGCACAAACCGAAATAGGTTCAAAATAATAGAGGGCGCTCTAATAATATACGCTTAAAACAAAAATAAAGAAATACATAAGGGGCGAAATAAATAAAAAGTAAGGCCATATCTTGTCAAGCATGATACGAGGAATATGAAAAAAATTTGAGAAAAAATGCCCCCACTACAAAATTGATTAATTAATTAACTTATTAATAGAAATAAAATTTAAAAAATCATTTTTTCATTAAAACAAATCATAAAATAAAATAAAAGTGTAAAATGTACATGATGATAATACACAAAACTAAAAGGAAATATATCAGGGTCAAATTAAAATAAAAAGAATGAGATATTTTGTCACAGGTAATGATGGGCGTAGTGGTATGGCGAAGCACTCGACGGGAGTGTTGTTTCTGGATGCCGGACCATAATGCAACTCACACGTACCAACGTATTGGCTTGCAAATTTTGCTAATTATTCACTTTTACGCTGAAAATGTTATCCTTTTCTCACATAGATGCATGAAGGGGAAGATATTTGAAATCGTATGTAAGTTTGAAGACAATCCATGTCCTAAACTGACAGGGTTACCCCCCCCTTAAAAGAGACTTGACTACACATATCTTAGAAACGAACAGGTTGCATTCTGTATCCATATGATGTCTTCCTACGGAACTTTACAAATGTCTTTAGTCCCTATAATACTAGTAGTGTTCATATAGATGAGTTGACCTATGATGTCACATGTTTACATTCAGATCGCCCTCTGTTCTTTCAAGTCAAGCAAAATAACATATGAGTGTCTATGGCAGACCACATCCCACATAAATCTATTCAAAATCCCAACTTTTAAAAACCTTTGAAGTTTTATGTAATACTAGCGGGTACCCGCGCTTCGCGCGGGCCCCCGCTAGATGAGTAAATGGGAGCGGTTAGTAAACGGGATCGGTTAGTATAAACGATGGAAATGGTAATCATGTCAATTGGTATCGCTTTTAACAGCTCAATTATTACGCGGTTAGTGATGTGGTAGGCCTACCATTTGTTGCCTCTACTTTGCAAACGACGTTCTTTCTTTCTTACTTTCCCGTTCTTTCTTTCTTGCTTTCCCGTTCTTTCTTTCCCGTTCTTTCTTTCTTGCTTTCCCGTTCTTTCTCTCTTGCTTTCCCGTTCTTTCTTGCTTGCTTTCCCTCCCTTTCTCTCTTGCTTTCCCTCCCTTTCTTTCTTGCTTTCCCTCCCTTTCTTTCTTGCTTTCCCTCCCTTTCTTTCTTGCTTTCCCTCCCTTTCTTTCTTGCTTTCCCTCACTTTCTTTCTTGCGTTCCCTTTCTTTCTTTCTTTCTTTCTTTCTTTCTTTCTTTCTTTCCCTTTCTTTCTATCTTTCTTTCTTTCTTTCCCTCTTTCTTTCTTTCTTTCCCTCTTCCCCTCTTTACTTATTTTTTCTTTGTCTTTCCCTTTTTTCTTTCAGTTTCTCTCTTTCCTGCGTTCCATTTCTCTTTCTGTTTCTTGCTTGTTCACTTTCTTTCTCTCTCTCTCTCTCTTCTTTCATTCTTTCTTTCTGTCTGTCTATTTCTTCTTTGTTTTCGTTTCTCTCTCCCTTTCTCTTTCTTGCTTTCCCGTTGTTTCTTTTTTCTTTCTTTCTTTCTTTCTTTCTTTCTTTCTTTCTTTCTTTCTTTCTTTCTTTCTTTCTTTCTTTCTTTCTTTCTTTCTTTCTTTCTTTCTTTCTTTCTTTCTTTCTTTCTTTCTTTCTGGGAGCGGTTAGTAAACAGGATCGGTTAGTATAAACGATGGAAATGGTAATCATGTCAATTGGTATCGCTTTTAACAGCTCAATTATTACGCGGTTAGTGATGTGGTAGGCCTACCATTTGTTGCCTCTACTTTGCAAACGACGTTCTTTCTTTCTTACTTTCCCGTTCTTTCTTTCTTGCTTTCCCGTTCTTTCTTTCCCGTTCTTTCTTTCTTGCTTTCCCGTTCTTTCTCTCTTGCTTTCCCTCCCTTTCCCTTTCTCTCTTGCTTTCCCTCCCTTTCTTTCTTGCTTTCCCTCCCTTCTTTCCTTTTCCTCCCTTTCTTTCTTGCTTTCCCTCCCTTTCTTTCTTGCTTTCCCTCACTTTCTTTCTTGCTTTCCTTCCCTTTCTTTCTTTCTTTCTCTCTCTTTCTTTCTTTCTTTCCCTTCCTTTCTATCTTTCTTTCTTTCTTTCCCTCTTTCTTTCTTTCTTTCCTCTTTCCTTCCCTCTTTACTTATTTTTTCTTTGTCTTTCCCTTTTTCTTTCTTTTTCTTTCTTTCTTTCTTTCTTTCTTTCTTTCTTTCTTTCTTTCTTTCTTTCTTTCTTTCTTTCTTTCTTTCTTTCTTTCTTTCTTTCTTTCTTTCTTTCTTTCTTTCCTTCCTTTTTTCCTTCCTTCCTTCTTCTTTCTTTACATAGGCATAAATCCCGGGATGAGTAATAAATTCCTCAATATTTCGATAAGGGGCATGATCTACTGAATCACCTCCATGTTGACGCATGTATGTGGGTTCCTTTATTTCTTTCGTTCGTTCTTTTTTTATATGTGTTTCTGTTTCATCAAGTAGGCCTATAGCAACATTGGGTTTCAAGAAGGTTGAGTTACATAGCGTAAATTCCGGTGTTGGGGTGGGTATAACCCCCCCCCCCAATGTTTTGATAAGGTCAATGGTCCGTACAATCACCCCAAGTTCACAAAATTAACCTCATTTTTGGCCAAACTAAAAAGTGCCAATTTTTGCGGCCTTCGTGCGAATTTGTTCCACTTTTGCACAAAATAATTCACCAGTAGGCCTAATTAGCTTGCCATAAGCATAAATTATTCTGTCGCCAAGATGCTGGCTTCACTGTAGGCCTATTGCAAGAAATTGATTTAAACGGACCCATCCCCCATGTCAAGAGAAATCTACGCCATTGTTAATGTTGCCAAAAGATGCCGGATTCACTATTAATATGCCTACTTAAAGAAATGTTTTCATCCCTCCCCTAATGTCAAAAAGAATCTACGCCACGGATATTTAGCGGTTGCGGTTTTATACCATGCTATAATCTGCTAATAATGTCCCACACTCCCCATCGAAATTCATCACAACATGACAAACGAATAAACTCAAATTACTTTCCAATACCGTATATATGCCTAGGCCTACCTTGAATTTAAAATCTTCGGAAAGTCATCACAAAAGAAGTTTCCGAAAGTCATAATTTGCATAAACGAATGCAGTTGATTTATTATTATAGCCGTTGCGGTTACCATGCCGCATAATGCCCACTCTCCGTCGAAAGTCACCACGAACGGATAAACTAATATCACTTTCAAAATTATTAGATCACTTGGACCATTTATTTTCAAAATACGTAACTTAAAACCACCTTTGTCTCAGCCATTAATTTGTTAGTTCCGTCTAAGAGATGTGATATTTTCCGTCTTAGATGAAACTGGAAGTTTTGTTACCATTAGCGCGTCGGGAAGTTGCCACGACCTGTGCGTAATCCGCGTATAGCAACGCAGCAACGGACCGTAAATAAGCGGGCCACCATTGGTTGATCTACCGAATAAATCCAAATAATTATTTGTATTTATTAATTTATCTATCTATCTATGCATTTACCATTCATCTGGAAATGCTAGAACTTATTTATTTATCTATTTATTAATTTATAATTTATCTATAATCTCCGAGATGATACCGATGAATCGATCAGTTCCTCTTCAAAGTATCGATTATCGGCAAGTTCCTCTTTAATAGTATAGATTATTTATATAGCTTGATGCATTTGTAAACAAGTTTGATAACATTTTTAGTAGTATTTGCTTTGAAACCAAAGTCAATGAAAAAGAAATCAACTTCGTCCATGTAAACTATAGGGTTTTTACTTGGTAGTTTTGATCTCAGACCAACAGAGGGCGTATCAAAATGTAAACGCATGTCAACTCATATATACAACGACTAGATTCGTATGTTTAACACCCATGATTTAGGCTTGCTGTAATGGGTATATCAAAAACAGGTTGATCAGTTGTGTATCCAGTTCAGAGTGACACTTTCTTTGTTCATTTCTATTTCTGTAAAATGTTATAAAATGTAAACAGAGAAAAATTGTATTAGGTTACAAAAAACAGTTGTTGCTTGTAAGATAAGTAAGGCAGGTCAAATTGTTATCACGGGGAAATAAATGTATATATCATCCCTATCTTTGCCTGACGTTTGTGCCCTTTCATTATCAAATTCAGTAAGATACAAAGATTATGTGGAACTATGGCTAGAAGAACGTTGCAAAGTTGTTGATCTGGCACAATAAATTATTGTTGATATATTGATTTGAATAGAAATGTTTCACTTAAAGTGCATTTCAAACACTACATAAGATTAGCAGGTAAATAGTGAATGGAGCTCTAGTTCTACCTTGATCATTGCCTATTAGACTGTGCTTTGAGCAAGGGATTCATTACTTTAAAAGAGAACATATTAATGTTTAAAAACTTCACAATTATTTGAAGGGTATAAAATATGGATTTCAAATATGGATATCTCAGAAGGTTATTTTCTCAACTTTATGCCCATTTCTTGAGAGCAGGTCATTGTGAGTTAAGGCTTTCTGGTTTTGAACCCTCGATATCTTAATTGCTCTCCTGCATGATATTACATTGCTAGGAGCGTGTTTTCAACAACCGGATACCGGTATACTGAATTGTAAAAAGTGTTAAAACCTGTAAAACAATATTGACAGAAAATGAAACAATAACCGAAACATTCCTGGTCAGGTTTCTGTCGATGAACTTAGCTCAAACTAACGGCTAACATGGACCATCACGTATTGAGGATGGTATTAACTTGTCCACATATTGCGTGGACTACGATGGTAGATAAGTTTCTAACAGCCGTGACGTGGGAGCTATTTTATATATCAAATCTTTAAAAGCTTTTGAAGTCTGCAAATAAATAATCAACTTTAAATAAATGGCATTTTATTCAACGCTCGTATTACACCCAAATGAAATAAAGGTCCCTCCTTTGAGCCCATTTTAGTGATAACAATTTTATCCCACCACCTTATTTAGTGGCAAGACCTACAATACATCGACGGTGGGAGGTTGGTTGCTGAAACTCAGAAGATTAAAGCAATAATTTTAAAATCCGGTGAAAATTACATGTTCGTGGGATGTTAATTATACTTTTGTAGATATCGTGATTTCCCAATGGGTAAACTTTACATTAGGGCATCATAATGACATTACATGGGGTATATCTCTGGATAGAGGTATCAGATATAATAGTATGACGTTTATTAGCGAAAATCCTGACTTTCGTAGTTAGTGTACAACAATAAGGCCTGCGTAAGACTACGGTTAAAGAAATTGCTTAAGCATTTTTAATGTCAACATTAATTAATTTTGAACTTTATTTAAGGGGAACACATTTTGGATACTATTGAATAAACAATAGTTAAATTACAAAGCGGCAATGAATATTTCTTTAATCTAAATGCATGAAAGCTAAACTATGATATCTTCGCGAGGTATAATAAAATATAGAGTATCAGTTTCAGTAATCCAATTTTATTAATACACTTAATACTTTTATCGTTCCATGGAAAATAAATAAAATAAAATACCAAAGAATGAATCCACGTATAGTTTTTTTTATTTTAAAGACGCGTATCTTTTCTTGTTACTGTTTCACAGCGGCAGATCTTGATCCCTGTATGAGTTTCAATATAATATATATTACGAACTTGACTTTGATAAGCATCTACGCGGCTGAAATGAAATGTCATTTGTGTCAGTCCCTGCGGGGCTGAACTTCAAACATTAATCAAGCTACCTGTATGACATACATTGTAAATCATGGCAGCGTGAAATGCATTATGTATTATGTTAAAGCTTTCCTCCTATCTCAATGTTTAATCAGAAACGGTAAGTAGGTGTAGGGAGCGCGATGCAAACAACCAGGTTCCACAGGAGAGTGATATAGACGGGCGAACGATCATGGCGTTTGGAAATCGCAAGCTCCCTAATAGAGGAATCCAAATTCACGCATTCCTACACCTGACTAGCAGCCTTTAGTTGGGTCCCCGTCGGCTACAATGCACCCAAAATGTGAAATTATTCGGCCTTGGTGGAAATTTTAAACTGTATTCCATCACCCGTTTTACACCTTCCGCGAAAACACAGGTAGACATAAGAATGATTAAAATTTACAACACAATAGGCCTACAGTTCCCTTCTGCAAAACACACAGCTTCTACATGGTCTATTCGATGTTGACATAATAAGCGGACTAACTACACGCGGTATCTATGCATTGAACCATATCATTCTGATCACTCGCACCTGTACGATAAGTATCTTTGAAAAAAGCGGTATTGTATTCAATCTATGATTGCAGACATACACATGTGATGAGTGCAACCTGCACGCTTGTGCCAGAATATGTTGATTATCAGGCTTCAGGAGACCACCGAAAATACAGAAACAAACTAAATAAAAATGATCAATAATCATCACTGAATCTCTGATAAAATGCTAGCAATCATAAACTTGGGGGGGTCTTTAATACTTTCCAAAAATTATCTATAGAAACATTGGAAATATTTCGAATTCCAGCGTGCAAATTGATCAACCATGGCGGTCTCGTACACCATATCAAACGCTACAAATGGATGTACTTGCAAACAAAAGGACCATGCATGAATAGATCCGACGGGATTACCTGCGGAATTATCTCTATTGTATATATTATTTTATTAACCCTCCTCGTCATTGCATCTTCTCTAGGTGTTAGGCGGCTTTTATTTGCACAATGGGGCGCTCAAAACACCAGGGTGGGGCTATCGGGGACCCGAAAATGGCTGAACAAATCCTGACCATGGCTTGGCTCGTTGGATTCGTCTATATCATCATTATCCTGGATACTTGATGATGTCCATGTTACACCAGGGAACTTATGACTATCGGGAAATGTCTGTCACTGAAAGCCTCGCAAAGTCACGCAACCGTAAGTGGTATATCATGTCTATGATCTGAATTGACATAGGTCAATCTTTCCCGCCATAGGCACCATTTTGTTTCCTACATAATATCATTTCTGTGTTGCAATACTTTAATATAAAAACACATTTGTCATGATGCAGTCATGTCTAAAGTAGAATTCACCTCGACCTTTGCAGGACTTAAACCCCATTAAAAGCTATTAAACCAAGATAACACTCATTGAAACAGCTCAACTGATTAAATCGGATCTTTTCTGGCTGTGCACATGTGTCTGTTTTATATGTGCGATATAGCAATGAGCTGCTATAATACAGCTTCAGTTGGGTAACCGATTATAAAGGAAACGCAAGGAAACAATGGTATGTAGACCTTTGTTCACGAAATGAGACAATGGCCTGCTTTTTGTTAACCAGCATTCTTGAAAATGAGCAACATAATGATTGTTGACTTAACACGGTTTGGAAATAATTTCTTCATATTTTTGGTGTTATCTGTCGTTCACATATCCTTCCTAAAACACAAAAGTGCGACCCTTTGTCAATCACCTACAGTACCCAATTTCGGCATACTATATAAGAAACTCATCATGATGATTGCCAGAGAATAGTTTAAATGTAGCTTGTACCGTTTTTTTTGTGGCATCCTTCAGAAGTGAGCGGTCCGATACCAATATTTTCGGTCAAATCTCCATTCAATTAACACGGGGAGTTGGCTAGCTATGCCTTGCCCTCACTCATATTTTACAAAAGTGCGACTATTTCTGAACATCTAACCTAGTTGTAATTTTAGGTCATGTTAGAGAAATATATTTGCTAGAAGTTTGGAGAATAAGTTAAATATTGGCTGGTTATTTTTCACACAGTGATGTTAACTAGGCAAGTGCCCATTCTTCCAACATACATCATTTGTAGAGGTCACGCGTCAATGGTGAGAGCACTGTGTATTGTGTATAGGAAAACGGACAGTAACTGCAGTATGCAACTTTTAAAAACCTTTGAAGTTTTATGTAATATTATGTATATAGCTTGATGCATTTGTAAACAAGTTTGATAACATTTTTAGTAGTATTTGCTTTGAAACCAAAGTCAATGAAAAAAAATCAACTTTAAAATAAACTATAGGGTTTTTACTTGGTAGTTTTGATCTCAGACCAACAGAGGGCGTATCAGATGTAAACCCATGTCAGGCGGTGGTGGAAGCGATATCGCCGAGATTCGTATGTTTAACACCCATGATTTAGGCTTGCTGTAATGCGTATATCAAAAACAGGTTGATCAGTTGTATATCCAGTTCAGAGTGACACTTTCTTTGTTCATTTCTATTTCTGTAAAATCTTATAAAATGTAAACAGAGAAAAATTGTATTAGGTTACAGAAAAGTAGATCAAAGTGTCGCAGGAAACATGGCACAGGTATTTGTTGCTTGTAAGATAAGTAAGGCAGGTCAAATTGTTATCACGGGGAAATAAAGGTATATATCATCCCTATCTTTGCCTGACGCTTTTGCCCTTTCATTATCAAATTCAGTAAGATACAAAGATGTGGAACTATGGCTCGAAGAACGTTGCAAAGTTGTTGATCTGGCACAATAAATTATTGTTGATATATCGATTTGAATAGAAATGTTTCACTTAAAGTGCATTTCAAACACTACATAAGATTAACAGGTAAACAGTTAATGGAGCTCTAGTTCTATCTTGATCATTGCCTGTTAGACTGTGCTTTGAGCAAGGGAGTCATAACTTTAAAAGAGAAAATATTAATGTTTAAAAACTTCACAATTATTTAAAGGGTATAAAATATGGATTTCAAATATGGATATCTCAGAAGGTTATTTTCTCAACTTTATGTTCATTTCATGAGAGCAGGTCATTGTGAGTTAAGGTTTTCTGGTTTTGAACCCTCGATATCTTAATTGCTCTCCTGCATGATATTACATTGCTAGGAGCGTGTTGTCAACAACCGGATACCGATATACTGAAGTGTAAAAAGTGTTAAAACCTGTAAAACAATATTGACAGACAATGAAACAATAACAGCAACATTCCTGGTCAGGTTTCTGTCGATGAACTTAGCTCAAACTACCGGCTAACATGGACCATCACGTATTGAGGATGATATTAAGGGAAGTAGAATGGGCTAGGTCCAAGACCCCTCCAATAATTTTTCCAAAAATTTTTTTTGCCTTATTTTGTTTAAGTGGATCATAAACTATCAGGTCAGCCAGATAAAATTATAAATTTCCTTTTTGAAATGCGAATTTGAGGGGAATTTCATCTCTTTCAATTAAAAACGAAATTTATGGCAGCATTGGCTTTCTATACATAGTCTCCTCTGCAACCAGTTTGGTTACGCTCCCTCATGCTCCCTCTGCTTGTCGCTGATGTAGAGACTATAAGCAAAAATTCAGCTGTGCTGTGGCTGTACGTACTGATACCCGTAAAGCATCATCGGCTATTCTGTCTAAATTCTAGTGAAATTCATCCACCAATATTACTTTTCGATCACGGAGAAAGAAAGAGGCGTCTTTAGCAGCTAGGCCTATATCCTTTTGAAGTAAGTACTTCTACAAATATCAAAGTGTGACGTGTTTTCAGTTAAGCTTATAGTAGGTATCCCAGGCAAACCTTAGTTAACACATTGCTAGTCAGCCAAATTCGCCGAAAATGTCAATGCAAATTTACATAGAAATTTAAAACAACTGGCCGAGGAGGGAAACCTACATAAATATGTTTTCTATACTTCACTTGACCCAAATATATGATTTTTTATGGTGATAAGACAATCGCACATGGAATTTTAGAGGGATTTTGATAGCAGTCCCATTAAAAAAAGCTGCTATATGAGACTAAAGCCTCCAGCATACTTTCCTGCCGCTTGCCGCAGGACGTTTCAACCAATGACAAGCCTTTATTGTGTCCATTTGTCTGCAATGCGCGTGCGCCACGCCGCTCAGCGGCAAGCGGCAGGGTAGTATGAAACCAGCATAAGACCCGAGAAAAAGAGATAGAGAAGAGACACTCTGTACAAACTGCCTATACCATGCTATACAGCAGTTGAAGACATGCAATTCGCAAGCGTCGTCGCCGGTCAAGTCTTACTACGAACGTGTAATGAGAAGATACCATAGAGACCTACATAGAGATCTGAGAAAGAGACGGTCCGAATTGACCTAGTGACCTATAATTTATTAGAGAATCACATTTTTAGAGTATAAGTCCGCCCACCGCTGTCAATCATTCTAATGAACAAATGAAACAAGCTCTGGCATTCTGGCAATTACGTAATCCTAATTATAAATGAGAAAATCACATTGTACATGTAACTGTCTGCTGTACTTCATGTCTTCCAACAAGTGCCGGAGTGTCGCGGCCCTGATAAGACTTCCATGACTAAGATCTAGGAACACCCCCGAAATGCCGTTTTGGGGAATTTTGCTAGTTGAATCTTTTTGATGAAAGTCAATCTTTGACAAGATGTAATTTTGCTACGGAAAGTGCTATGAAAAAAGGGTATCAGTTTTGGCTTTGTTTACTCAAGGGCTTTAATTTGATATATAAAATGATGCAGTTTGATGGCAAATTTGAATTCACCTAGCATACCTATAACTTATAGTACATGTATTTATAGCATCATAGCATGCTAATTATACATGTATGATGTAGTAGGTATGAAAGGTGAATTAAAATTTGCCATCAAACTGCATCATTTTATATATCAAATTAAAGCCATTGAGTAAAGAAAGCCAAAACTGAAACCTTTTTTGTCATAGCACTTTGACTTTCCGTAGCAAAGTTACATATTGTCAAAGATTGACTTTCATCAAAAAGATTCAGCTGGGGATTCAGCTAACAAAACAGCATTTCTGTGGTGTTTCTAGATCTTAGTCTCATGATGATAGCAGCTTTTCTATGTGGAACTGCTATCATTACATGTGTGAGTGTCTCATCACCATAAAAAATCATTTGGGTCAAGTGAAGTATAGACAACATATTTATGTAGGTTTCCTTGACCTAGCTGTTCTTTTTTTACATTTCTAAGTAAATATCTATTGTGTTTGGGCCCTGGTCTAGGCGAATTTGGCTGACAAGCAAATGTGTTAACTAAGGTTTGCCTCTCATACCTACTTATAGGGAGCGATCGTTATTTACGACAGGGGTGATGGTCATTTTGAGGATCGAGGTACCCAAAATTTTCTTTTGGGATCTTGAGGGGGAACACAAATTTTGTTTGTTGAACCAGGAGAGGGAAATGTTGTTAAGACCCATTCAGTGATCCCAGCGTTTACAAAAATGAAAATGATTTATAAATTGCTTAAAAGTCAAGGATAAGTCATTCAAATTAGGGGCAGGCATTTTCTTCGGAACGGGCTCCGCACACTTTCTCTGTGTCATAGTTCCAGCGACAAATAATTTTTCTTGAGTCTGTGTAGTTGGAAGGTGGGGGTCATAAAAATTTTGACCCGCGATAGGGGGTCATAAAAAAATTTGCCCGCGATAGGGGGTCATAAAAAATTGACTCTGGTCACCGACATATTTGGGACCCCCCCCTTCCGAAGAAAATGCCAGCCCCCTTATCATGTGGTATTTTTGAAATGACAAATTTGGCAAAAAATGAAGAAAACGGCATTGCTGGAAGGCTGTGGAAGCCCCATTCACATGTCGCTATAATTTAGAATTACAGATCCGTGTAAAATGTATATACCGTATTGTCTTAAAATACATGGCTTTCAGCTGAACCACTCGCAGGCTATGTTTACATTTTTATCTATGACAATTAACAAAGGTACCAAAATCTGAATTAAGATTTTTTTACGATCGTCCGGATGAGCAAATCACTGAATGGAGAAATTCAGGAAAACAAGGGGAAAATCTGGTTTAATTCCCATTCATGTAAGCTGAAAGACTAAGGTCATCGTCCCCTTCGTGTCCGAGGGGTGAGATGGAACAGCTAAATATCGCCAATTAAGCAACCAATGGGAAGAATGGATCTAAGTGAGAAATATCCCACCGTCAGGCCTTGATCCGGGCCTTTATCATATGGGTGTCTATCGTGCTACAGTGGGAATTTATTGTGTACATTTTACAATAAGCCCAATCAGCATTGGAAGTTTGCAATGCATTGTGGGACATTTTTTGCATTGTTATGACACTTTGTCCGATGCTCTTCCGCTACGTGTTTCGTGACTGCTTATAGTCCAACTAGTGATTTAGTGAAGACTAGTAGAGTATCGGTATTCTATAAAAAAAATGTCAGTATGATAATACAGTCTGTGCTGACGAAACTAAGTTGGACATGGATAACTATGTTGTACCCAATGGGGGAATCACAAAACATGTCACAAAATAACTACATGTAGTACCTCTTGGTAAAACAATTCAAACAGTTTGATTTCTAATATCAGGGAATAAATTCCTAATATTTACAATTTGAGCAAATTGGAGCTTTTTACATGGAGAAAATTGAACTGAAAGGCCCTGTACAAACCAATAGGGATTTCACAAGGACTCCCTTTTGACAGACTGAGAAATGGGGTAGAGCACTGGATGGAACAACATCGACTGAGAGAATAACATTTTCATGAATTGATGGGGGGGGGGGGGAATGTAAAATTAGCATTGTTAGTAGTTTTCGGTCTTTTCCAACAGTGCTTGAGGAAAGGAGGACCCTCTGAGGGATGAACCTTTACAGAATTAGAACCTTGGGGATGGAACAGCCAAATGAAATCCTGGGAAAAAATTACCATTGTGATAATAGCGATCCATTGCAAGTTACTCAAGGCAATCAAATGATGAAGCATGACACAGTGTAAAGCAATGGATGTTCAGAAGTAAACACAGCTGATCACGACAGACGATCACATGTTGTTAAAATTGCACTTCAACTATTTCAAACTAGGCAATTTGCTCTAAAATATACAATTCATCCAAATCAAATCACTATTAAATCAAAATCAACAAAGTTTGCACAAAATTACCACAAAAAGTGGAAAATGTTTGGAATATTGGAGTTAAAAGTGGAGGGAGGGGCAAGAAAAATATATTTTGGGAAAGTGCCCTATGTCCCCCCTAGTGCCACCACTGTTTAGAAGGTGATTTTATTCACACATTTGATCAATTTAGTTGTACGGTTGTCATTCAAAAGTTTCTTTAGGTGTGGTTATTAGGGAGGGAACTAATTATGGTGAATACAGTGGGCTACTTGTATGACCTTGGCAGCTAAATAAATTTGAGGAACATTTTAAACTTCCATTCAATCTTTTAGGGCCTGTCATTTTCTTTGGAAATGGGGCCCCACATTTACAAAAAGTCGGCATCAATACAATTGCGACCCCTCTATCTCGGCAACAAAATTTTATGACCACCACTACCAATACACCTTACCCCTAAAAAGGCTAAAATTTTTGACCCCCGTATATTTGAGTCCCCCCTTCCGAAGAAAATGACAGCCCACAATTTTGGCAGTAAGTGTTATAATTATACAGAATTGTTTTACTGTTTTACTACTTCCAGATGGCAGAGCTTACTCCAGGCATATGGCAGTGGTCAATGTGTTTCAAGTATACTGGATATGGAGAAGACATAAATAGTTTGCAAAACTATGTAGAATGGATGATTTTACAGTGGGGCAGAACAGGTTTAGATGTGATCAAACAAGACCATGAATGGCACACACCACTGACACTAGAAAGCCATTGTAGGTAAGAACAGTTATTCCAGTATATATTTCTTTTTATGTTGCATGTCCAGTGGCGTAGCTACATGTATGGGGTTGTGGTGCCCAGGGCAAGGATACAAACTTTTCACAGCTTGTACCTCAATAGATACACTACAAAAAGAAACATTAATAACAGGTACCGGTATTTCATTTGGTTTATGTAATTTGAGAAAGTTTATATTTTCATCAACACCTTTTTAATCTATCATCATTTCAAAACCTGGCGCCCAGGGCATGTGTCACCCTGCCCCTAGCTATGCCACTGCATGTCTCTGATTGCCATGGTTGCTTATCAAAACTGAGATAAATTTTGGCCCTTACTGGGATATGGCTTTTTTCTCTTGTGTGCAAAATATTACCTCCCAAGTTCACGATGAGTGCAAGCATGGTGTACATACGGACAGGGGTAAAACGTGGAATTATATAGGTAAATACCATAATTAACACTTGGTAATTTTGTGGATTGCAGTTAATACAAATAACTAGAAGCAAAATCAGTTTTCCGGAACCAGGGAAAGGTGGGGCTGGGGTGGCACCCCCCCTCCCAATTAAAGCGCCATAGTATCTTAACTCCATTTGTGGTGAAAATGAGATTTTGATAATGATATGAAAATTAAGCTGTCAGTGCCTACTTTTAATGGACACAAAATCATATTGGTTTGTATTTACACAGTACACTCAAACTAGTTATTTCATACCTGCCAACTGTCCCTATTTAATAGGGACTGTCCCTATTTTTACAGAAACAAATAGCATAAAAGAGAGCAATTTTACCATGTGTCCCTATTTTTGCAAAAATATGACTGCAGTAAGGTATAGAAAATTCAGGAATGTCCCTATTTTCAGATTTTTTTCTCACATTTGTCCCTATTTGTGAGGTCTTAGGGTTGGTAGGTATGCTATTTTGAGTTAAGATGTTGTGTTGCTGAGCCCTTGATTTCTTGTTGACAATTTACACATTGATTTGGAAATAGTGTTTTAGGAATTTCACAGAGGTATATGTCAATAATAATTGTATTTTTGTTCTGTCCACAGCACGCACACTTCACACTTGCTTCAAAACTGGATGTGGATACTGTTACAAAAGCCGGCATCTTAAAAATAAGGAATACATTTACAGGGGTTGCTATCCCACAAAACTTGGAGCTACTTTCTTAAAGCCACACCAAGCTTCACCACTTTCTTCTTCTTCTTCTTGGATACTTCTTCTTAGGGCTTCCCTTTAATTTAGTGCTCTTTGAGCACTATTGGGTATTGCCTGTGCTTTTTGCCAAATGTTATAAATAAATAAAGATACCGCTTTACAATGATTAAGTTTGGATTTGTCAAATGAGCTACTAGGAGCAGCTTGAACTATTAAAAGCATTCATATGATCAAGGTTAAACTTGGCTTTTGCTTTCATCAGGCATCATTGTGAACTGATGGTGGTGACAAATTGAACGCATGAATAGTGAGACAATGGAAAACCTTTTGATGCATGTTTTATAAAGTGAAAGTTGACTTTACATTTGTGAGCAAAAGGTGAAAGTAAGCTGAGGTGAAGCTTGACCTCCAATAATGACAATATAAGTGGTTGAGGTGAACAAGGTTGAATGCTTCAGGTTGGCTTAAACATGCTGAATGACCTTTACATTAAAGGCAACTGTTTTGTGAATTTATGGGCTGTCATTTTCTTCAGAAAGGTTCAAGAATATACTTGGGGTCATAAAAATTGTATACCAAAGAATAGTGAGGGTCAAATTTTTTTACACCAAAAATAGGGAGATACCAAAAATAGGAAGGTTATAAAATTACTACAGTTTCTGTGAAAGAAGAACAGCACTTGTTTACATTTTGAGAGTGTGCACGGTGTAAACACAGAAGTAGGGTTCTGATTAGCTGATTCAATCATCTGACAATCATAACAACAGATGCGGTAATCTGATTGGCCAATTACGCATCAAAATGTTGGTTGGCACAAACAAAGCTCTGCATTATGTCCCTCATTAACGGGTGCTCGCATCAATCTGAGCAAGCTGCCATACTTCTCTGAAACCGAGTGTAAGGGCATGTGACTATTAAACATTTTGGGTGCCGGACTGCCCTACATGCATATTTACACTCTCCACCACACATTTTGCACCATCTTTAGTTACAACGACAAATGTTTCCGTACTGTGGTCACCTTTCCATCAAGCACACATTTCTTGACTTTTTGGGAAAATTTGTTTCTGGTATGCGTGCAGAAGGGTGGTCATAAAAATATTCTGCCTAAAATTGGGGAGGGGGGTGCCACAAAATGTTCAGCTCACGATGGAGGGGGTTCATAAAAATTGGCTCTGGTCACCAACATAATCATGACCCCTCCCTGCCCGAAGAAAATAACAGCCCCTTAGCAGCCACATACACCAGGCACAAAGAAACTCGTCAGTTATATTCATCCTTGCTGTTCAATAACTTGATAATTTGGGATTATTCTGAAATATACATTTTGTTAATTGGACTTTGCTTTCTCATTTGACACCCTATTCGTGAAAAACGAACAAGAATTGACCAAGGTATACGCCTCCAAAGCCTCAAACCCCAAAATCGAAAGTTGCATTTTCAACGATTTTCAATGGGAACACATCGGTGTATTGCACACAAGCACCACGGGCCAATCAATAAAGCACACAGTGTAACAGGCACAATTGAATCGTTGAAATTGCAACTTTTCATTTTGGGGTTTGAGAGTTTGGAGGCGCATATCTTGGTCAATTCTTGCTCAATGTTTACGAACAGGGTGTCAAATGAGAAAGAAAAGTCCAATTAACAAAATGTATATTTCAGAATAATCCCAAATTATCAAGTTATTGAACAGCAAGGATGAATATAACTGACGAGTTTCTTTTTGTGCCTGGTGTATATCTGGCTACACACCTGGTCAACTTAACAACCAAAAGTTAATGGTAAACTTATTTTGTTATACCTTGTATATATCCCTTTTGTAGGCATTCTGTATTATCATTAGTAGTTATATCAATGCTATTGTTGATAGTCAAGTAATTGCCATATTAATGAGTGTATTTTTGTATTGCACAGAGCATACTCAGCACAGTGCATGCTCCTCTGTGCGTGTAGCATGCTGACAAGGGCATTTTGTGTGTATTGCGTGGTTTGAATTAACCATTTTATTTTAGGAGCTTCAACAAACATGTATTTATAATAGAAGTCAGAAATTAATCAACTATTTGGCATGTGACGACCATTAAACTCACCACAGCCTTTGATAAGGTTTAAAAACAGACCAAAGTGAGGTTGATTCATCTGGTGCCTGGAGAAATGGAATTACAGACACTTCACCCAAGCAAAAGAAGTTTCTAGTTACTAATGCACAAATCAATTGTAGTCCTGGCCCTCCAGGGGTCTGGCAACAGCGGGGTCCGAGCCGGGACTTGGCCGGGGATGTAACAGCTCAAAGTGTCCCCGCAGTGCGAGGACATAGTGGGGGAGTGTACGGGGATGTAATGCCTCTGAAACAGGCCGGGATCTACACCGGGAGTGTACCCGGGACGTAATAGAAGAGTACTCACAACCGTGCCGGGTCGTGTGCGGGGGAAACACTCGTGGGGACTTCGAACATGGTGCCCGGGGCTAGGGGCGGGGACTTGGCCAGGGATGTACCCCAGGATGTACACAGAAATAGTGCCCCGCCCTGCGGGGACTAAGCCGGGACTGTAACATGTTTGTAACAGTTTCCAAAATTACATCCCCGGGTAGGTCCCCGCTATCCCCGGCCCCCGGGACTACAATTGATTTGTGCATAAAACCTAACTTTGAAGATGAACTTATATGTGTGAAAGTGAAACACTAAACTATATGATGACAAATCATAAACTGTTTCTGAGTTTGATTGACAGTAAGTTTAATTCCAACTTTGCTGTTTTGTAATGTTGGCATATTTTATCAATGATGATCAGTAAAGCTATCTACTATAAAAATGAGTATATCCCTTGTTTGTTCCTGTATGCAGTATGAAACAATATAGCAATGCTCACAGGTGTATGGGTATGTATCACATTCACAGCCTTTGGTCTCTGCAAATCCAATTTAAACCAAATGTTGATAGTTTTTCATATTACATGAACAAGCAAGTGATAACTGATAATTGAGATAATGTGTCTGTAATCAGTTTAAAGGCCTTTTTTTTCTTCATTCAGATTGAGATTTTGCTACTAGTATCAGTGAGAAGCCCATACATGTATTTTACAGTATTTTAGGTGACCTCAAGGATGAACAGATGATTTATTGTGGTATTTAACTGATTACATGTAATTGTGTCCCAGTTTAAAGAAGAAATAATACAAACAAACAGTTTTAGCTCTTATATTAATTCACAGGGAGCAACTGCAGTTTCAAAATATACACAAGTGCCCAGAAAGTTTCCATGGCATGTTTTGCATAAGGAACATAAACCGTAACATAAATATTAGAAAATTATAAACAAAAACATGTACTAGGGTTTATTTTATCATAAACCTGTAAGGGTGATATCTTTACGAACAAATACTCCTAAGGGTATCTTTCAGGTACAATCTCACTGGTTTAGGGGGAAAATTTGTTGCACAACCGAGTTAAATTCCTGTTAAGGGGTGTATTTTGCTCAAAAGGACAAATCCTGTTTTTAAAGGGTATGTTTTGAAAATCTTTGGTAATGGATGTGTACACTGTGGAACTTGAGTGGCCCCTGGGTATTAATCAGAGAGAGTTTCTATTGGGGTTATTAACAATAGGCTGTCAGTTAGAAAAGGTTTGGGTGGGACTGCAGTGGTTCTTGACAAGACTCCTTATTGAATATGAGTCTTGTTCACCAAGGGATGTTCAGTTTCCATAGACCATCCACTTTTAAGATCAAACTTTTATGTTTTGTAGCCATCAAATATCCCTTTTGAAGTAGAGTAAATTACCTACATGTGATGTAAGTTAAGGCTTAAAAGAAGTATGTCTCAAAGCTGCCACACACTCAAAGCTGCCACATTCATCTTGCAGTGCGCATTTCTTTTCTCAAAAACGTAGGTCAAAATGTTTGAAGCATTTGTTGGAAAATATGTTGTGAACTTCTAAAATGACACTTTCAATTATCGAAAATATTTTGCGCATTATAAGAATTCATGTAACTTATTCTGATTAGTTTGAGTGGGGGGGGGGGAATAGCACTCTTCACTTGATTTCTAGATCTGTGCAAGCTTTGAGACATAAAATGATATTTTCCCCCGATATATATGGAAACAGTCTCTTCAAAATGGTGTCAAGCGAAGTGATGTGTAATCCGATTATCACTATGCCAACTGGATCACACTTTTGAGTTCTGCACCACGATCGAAATTATCAAAACACAAAGTCTATGGCATGTACTACCAATTCCAAAAGGTGTGTGATCCAGTTACTAAAAATGTAACCACTTTGCTGGCAAATTGGATTTTGTTTTGGTATCCATGCTAGTCCGTGATGACTCCTAAGGGTTATCAGAATCAAACTGTCTTATAATCTTGAATAGGTTTCTGGAAAGGGCATGTGTACCAAGCATTATCTGAGAACCCCTACTCATGGGATATGTACATTAGGGACGCACCATTAGGTTCTCAGGGTGGGGGTAGGAAGTTTTTCTTCCCCCGACTCCAACTTCCTACCCCCCCCCCTCCCCCGAGTATCAAATGGTGTGTCCCTTTACAAACATGTAACCATTAGGGATGAAAAAAAACCTCATGTTTTACTGGTGGATGGACTTCTCAAGTATGAAAGGTTTGGTCAGGATTTTTATTTTTGTTAATTAATTCATTAATTAGGCCTATATTTTTTTTAAGCTTTATTTATTTCATACAACATTTGGTATCTAGTGTCACTGCTGACCCAAATATCACCAAAAGCTTGGAACATTTGGCAAGAATTAATTTGTTCTATTTCTTTGGCAAACATATTTTGAAAATGTTCTGAATACTTTCAAAAATTGTCAGTGAAAATCAATAAATTTTGGCGCCCAAATAAAAAAATATCCGCCCAAAATGGAAAATCTGGGTCGTTCGGGCCCATAATTGTTTTTTGGCCTTACAGGAATCTGTTTCCAATTGTAATTCACATGTTAAAGGGGGACAATTTATATTATGATGAACTGTCATTTGGCACTCTGCCATGTTCATAAGGATATGATATGTACAGAAATAATGTCAGTAATTTTAATAATATCAGTAATCATGTTCAACAAATGTATATTTATTACAAATGGTGATGAATTATATATTAAAAGATTATGATAAGTTCAAGGTTGTGATCAAGTGTCTTCATTGTATTATTCCCAGTTTATGCTATATCAGGATCAAAATATCAGGATGTCCCACCATTATATATGTATTTTTTTATCCAAAAAAAAGCACAGTTTCCCTCTAGATTACCAATTCCTTAGGAATGCGATTCCTGAATTCCCCATTGTTTCCAGGCCTGATTATAGTACAAATACAATCTATTAGTTGCTCATGATAGAAATATTATTGTACAGACTATTGCCCCAAGGTGGTCTGGAGAGTTTGGGCCAAGGTAGATTTCCCACAACTGATGTCCAAGGGCAAATTGTATGCCTGTATTCTACAGTGAAACTTGGGGGTAATGGAATTCACTGTTTCCTAATATAGATCAATCAATATTTATTGTATAACCAGTAACTATTCTGTTCCATATGGTCCATTGTAACAATTCCAGTGCTCCTCCCCTAATCATGGACCATCAGTACGTACATCACAGATCGTCGGTACACGAGTGACTCGAGTGTCCAAGTCAAAATTATTTTAAGTCAAAAAAAAAATCACAATTTTGTGTGTACCTAGTGTGGTGATGGACTATTGATATATAAATGTTACATCAAATCAAGGGCTTACATGTATGAACTATGCAGCCAGCCATGTAGCTAGGAAGACTGTGTTTAAATTTGAAAATACACACCCAGTTTTTGCCCACGCGTGGTCTATACTTTGTACACAAATCTTAAATTTACACACCCAGGTTTTTGAATTTTACACACCCAAACTTTACCTAAGACCTAGTGTTAAATGCATGTTGCTAGTGGCATGTTTGTAACTCATATCCTGGTTAGAAAGGTAAATTTCCTGGGGGAAAATTTGGTATCCCCTCCCATAGCCGGTTGCATTGCAAAGGCTGTGCCCCCACTGTTCCGATAACCTACAGCTACACGTCTGATAACAATGATGTTAATTCATTGACGTGATAAAATGAGCTCAAACAATACATTTAAGGAGGGTCCGAGTGGTGTTTGCACTCACAATTTGCACTCAAACATTGAGACAAATAGAGTAGTATGGGTTAAAAGGCAATCCCAATGATTGATAATATAAAGGAGCATCATTTCTGCAGCATGTGCATGTGTTTTCTTAGGAGTGGTTATAAAATACCCTGTTGGTGTTCTATAGCTGGGCTATGAAAAGAAGATAGCACATACAGCAATACAATAATTTCAGACATTTTTGTTTAGGTCATGTTTAACTTTTAATCCCACTCTTACTAAGCAAACAAAACTCATGCTCAAACATTTCAAATTACAAAATTATATTTGCAGATAGCAGCTGCAGACCTTTAAAATCTGCATGTGAACATTCATGAGATTATTATTGGGCACTTGGAATTAACTCTCTTACTTGAAAATAAAACTATGGAGGTGTTAGAGTATCTGAATACATATGTATGTGATTATGCCCAATACTGTGTGCCCAATATTTGAGTGTCTAAAAGCAATAAGCAGTGCCTTATAGATAAGAATTTTCTACAGGGACCATTCACCCTTTGTAATCTTACATCTAGTAAAAAGGCATTCGAATAAAGTTGTGAATGATTGATGAAGCCTTCGTCAAAGTGTTAAAAGTTTAGTGAAATACACACCACCAATTTTTTACAGGTGCGCCAGGAATGGTATCCCATGCCCGATCCCATGTCTACTTGTACATTTGTGAAGAGGTTTCCTTGTTGGAGCAAAAGTACTATGATAGGATTTGTTTCATTCTGGCTTGGCTAGTGGTACTGGTATCCCATGGGCTATTCAAGCATTGGCTTCAGTGTCTTGTAATAATCAGCTTTGAGAGACGACAAAACGTGCAATTTATGAGACATGTCAGAGTCAAAGATGACACCCAGATCCCAGCACCCATGCAGAATGCGTGCATCACAAGAAGGTGGAATTTGTGAATCACCGATGATATTATTATTAATGATGGAAATTTAGATTTCTGATGCTTTGAGCTGATAATGAGAAATGTTATTTTGGTGTCATTAAGTTTAAGAAAGTTTTCGCACATCCACAGTCTGATTTCCTCAATGCCAGCTTAAAAATTGAGAAATACTTTTAGAAGAATCACATGGTTTGTAGGCAAAATAAATCTTGAGTGTTATCTGCGTAAAGAAAAAATTGCAGATAGTGCCTTATTTATTATTTATTATTTATTTATTTATTTATTATGCTTCATCACTGGCTCATATACAATTACAAAGATAAATATATTATATAAATATTGCACATACTAATAATCAAGACAAAGTAAAGAATTAAATGCCAGCGAAAAGAATGGGACAAACAGGTGCAAAATCACCTCTAGGACCATCCCACCTTTCGATTTTTGAAAACAAATTATTGGAAAAAAAAACCCCATCACAGCCCCATCCCAAATTAAATAAGCCTGCAATTCAAAATTGACTATGTCAGCAAATGGATGAGCAAAGATCATAAACCACTGCGGCCCCAACACCGATCCCTGTGGTAGGCCGAATTGAAGTGCGCATGGCTCAGACATGGAGTTGCCAATGACAACATGCTGAGATCCCCATCCCACATCCATGTGTCCTATAGGCCTATATTGATATTGCGGACATGAATGGTGGATGACCAATGCAGATGGTGTATCTAATTGTTTAAGGGCATGTCGTGATCCACAGCCTCATCCCCCACTTGTTTCCAAAAAGTTGAAATTTTTATACCACTGGAAACCTCTGGCTACATAATGTTTATGTACCAAAAATTTCTGGCAGATTAATTCGTTTAACAAAAATATCGTCACATTTGATTTTCCATCTGGTATACCAGAACGAAATTACAACAGTGGCCTATGGAACAGTGTAATTCACATAATCATGCATAACTCGCAAATAAATCCGAATCAACTGAATTTTTTTTCGTGGATATATACTGAAAAATGTCAAATGTTTGGATCACGAAATCCTCCTTTAAAGACATATTATAACATACTGAGAATGACACCCTCGCTGATTTTTTTAAAATTTGTTTTTTACACAATTATATTGTACTTTATTAAGGGGTACTACACCCTGCCCAATTTTGTGCCTATTTTTGCATTTTTCTCAAAAATTATAGCGCATTGGTGACAAGTAAGATATGTATATTATAGGGGCAAGGAGTACAACTATTGCACTGTAAATTTTATTTCTGCACAGACAACAGTTGTGGAGTTACAGTCAAAAATGAGGGAAAACCAATATTTGATCAATAAATCAATAACTACTTGTCTTGAGTTGCTGAATTTTCAGTGCAGTAGTTGTAGTCCTTGCCCCTATAATATACATCTTACTTCTCACCAATGCGCTATTATTTTTGAGAAAAATGCAAAAATAGGCACAAAATTTGCCAGGGGTGTAGTACCCCCTTAAACCAATATACCCTAAAAATCAAGACTCTAGGTGCTGTGTAGTTTTGTCAAAAATCCAAGATTTTGAATAAAACGATGGAACCGGCGTTTTTTATTATTACGATGGAATTATTAGTCGAACGGATGCACGATGGTCATTACACATAGTACGTACACGGTGTTCGGGATGGTGATCTACACAAAGGGTCGTACCATAACATGACCGAACGAGTGGAACGTATTGGTGACATATGCGCTGGAAGTAAATTTAAATTTCTTTGCTTTGTCGTGAGTTGTTCGGATCAAAAATAAAAGGGGATATATGTGCCCATCCACCACAAACTGGTCGTAAAGTCAGCATTTTCCATTTTGAGATACAATCAAAAACAGTATATGGATTTAATAATATAGTAGGAATTTGACCTTTGATGAACCATAACATCACTTCCAGATGTCAGATGAAGCTGGTTGAGGTGTCATTTTAAAGCTGAAAATGAATTCTTTCAAAATCTGCAATAAACAGAACATGATCTATAGCCGTGGCACTTCGTGGTGGATGGCCACATATCTGACAGTAAAAGTAACATTTTATGGCCAAGAAATGCTAATCTATTTTGTATGAAAATGTTATAATATGGCTTTAACTGTGAAGCCTTGTTTGTTGCAAAATGTGTTGACACTCATGCAATATCCAATACACTATACAGGGCATGTGAAATGAGTCATGCCCATGACATGTCTGAATCGATATACAATTACAAAACCAGGAAGTTGCAGTTTACTAATTTTAGAAAGCTTACAATATAACAACATGCATCCGTGCCGTGACGTGGTTTATACTAGGTTCAAAAAAGGTAAAATATCATGTCACTTCACATCATGATGACATACTGCATAGAAGTTATAATTTTCACTGAACGAACATCTCATCTGATATCTGATCGGAGCAGAAGTAAACAAACCAACAGCTGATCCAACCTCGTTACAGTATATAAATTTCACACAGACATTCGATTTCACAATGCACTTTTTCTTCAGTTGATTTGTACGGGTACAAACAGTGTATATGAGATTACGAGACTAAATTGCAAATTGGATCAGCTGACCAAGCATGTGACCGGTCAGGTACATGATCAGCTGTTTAGGTTTGATCCACCAGTCCTTAAACTGCTTACGCATGGTCATCGGGTTGTGCTTGCAGGTGTTTTTGAATTGTTTCGAGGTCGGGCCGAGGGACTCAGGCTAGTCAGCTATTAAAATGGATGGTGTGCCGAAATCGTGCAAATTCAAAGGAAATGTTTGGTAATTTTCAATAAAGATTAGTTCCAAAATGGGACGTTATGGCAGTATGCTAAAGAAGGAGAAATGTGCGTCAAGTTTCATAGGTGCAGCACGGTGAGTAAGAAAATGTGAATTACCAAATGGACCCCAAAAACCGACATTTGTCACCCAAATAATTACGAAGAAGATTTACGAAGAACTAAATAAGTCCAAGTTGTCCCTTGTACCAGTTGTTTTTATCACTTGCAAACTTCGGTAGCAACCAAAATATACACGGAGAGTGACTTGAATAAAATTCGGTTGTAATGTGCATAATGTTTGCACGAAATGCCGACGGTCAAAACAAAATTTTGAGCATGCCATTGTGAAAAATGATTCTTAATGCGAGTACATACATAAAACCGACATAAAACACTAAAATGGGAAGACAAATTCAACTGTAATATTTAAATGGAAAATTCGCAGATGCTAAAACCATACTGAAATTTTGTGTGTATGTATGTATAACAACTGTCCAACAGCGATTGTTTCTGACATTTCTCTTTAATGAAAAATGTGCAAAAAACCGGTTTTTCACTAATTTGCCCCAAAAATCTGACCAGATATAAAAATTAAAAAAAAAAGAGTATACATGGCATGTACTGACCCATGGTAGTTATCACACATGATAATGAGTGTAGGTCATCTTTACTTTTCGACAGGGGCTACCCTGACCAACGTCGCTACCCCAGCCCTTAACTTGTCCACATATTGCGTGGACTATGATGGTAGGTAAGCGTCTAATAGCCGTGACGTGGAAGCTATTTTATATATCAAATCTTTAAAAGCTTTTGAAGTCTACAAATAAATAATCAACTTTAAATAAATGGCATTTTATTCAACGCTCGTATTACATCCAAATGAAATAAAGGTCCCTCCTTTGAGCCTATTTTAGTGATAACAATTTTATCCCACCACCTTATTTGGTGGCAAGACCTACAATACATCGACGGTGGGAGGTTGGTTGCTGAAACTCAGCAGATTAAAGCAATAATTTTCTTTCATATTTAGCAGAAAATCCGGTGAAAATTACATGTTCGTGGGATGTTAATTATACTTTTGTAGATATCGTGATTTCCCAATGGGTAAACTTTACATTATGGCATCATAATGACATTACATAGGGTATATCTCTGGATAGAGGTATCAGATATAACAGGATGACGTTTATTAGCGAAAATCCTGACTTTCGTAGTTAGTGTACAATAATAAGGCCTACGTAAGACTACGGTTAAAAAGAAATTGCTTAAGCATTTTTTAACGTCAACATTAATTAATTTTGAACTTTATTTAAGGGAAACACATTCTGGATACTATTGAATAAACAATGGTTACATTTCAAAGCGGCAATGAATATTTCTTTAATCTAAATGCATGAAAGCTAAACTATGATATCTTCGCGAGGTATAATAAAATATAGAATATCAGTTTCAGTAATCCAATTTTATTAATACACTAATACTTTTATCTTTCCATGGAAAATAACTTGGTAACAAAGAATAAATCCACGTATAGTTTTTTATTTCAATGACGCGTGTATTTTCTTGTTACTGTACGTTTCATAGCATCAGATCTTGATCCCTATACATTATCCAACTCTGGTTTACTATATACCCTGACATTACACACAATTAAAATTGTGCCGATTACATTATGAGTTTCAATATAATATATATTACGAACTTGACTTTGATAAGCATCTACGCGGCTGAAATGAAATGTCATTTGTGTCAGTCCCTGCGGGGCTGAACTTCAAACATTAATCAAGCTACCTGTATGCTCTAAACATGTAACGTTGACATACATTGTAAATCATGGCAGCGTGAAATGTATTATGTATTATGTTAAAGCTTTCCTCCTTTCTCAATGTTTAATCAGAAACGGTAAGTTTTGTGTAGGTGTAGGGAGCGCTCCCTAATATCATCATCATCCTGAATACTTGATGATGTCCATGTTACACCAGGGAACTTATGACTATCGGGAAATGTCTGTCACTGAAAGCCACGCAAAGTCACGCAACCGTAAGTGGTATATCATGTCTATGATCTGAATTGACATCTTATACGCTAATTTTACTGGAATCGGTTGACTGCAGTGTTGTAGTCGAGACCGGCCTAACCGAGACCAAGACCAAGACCTAGACCAGACAGTCCGAGACCGAGATCGGCTGGTCCGAGACCGAGACCAAGACCGAGACCGGCAGGTCCGAGACCAAGACCGAGACCGGCCTTGAAAGTAATATCATTATGATATATATATATGAAATATGGTGCAAAAGTGGAATATTATGCGTGTGAAGGGCGCAAAAATTGGCACTTTTGGGGCTAAAATGGCCAAATGCAATGTATGAGGTTAATTTGGTCAGAAACACACATACAGGCGTCAACATGGGGGGGTGATTGTATAGACCATCCCTGGCAAATATTGTAGGGATTTATCCCCCCGGATCTACGTCTATGATATTGGGCCCAAAAGCTATAAAAGAATGCACTCATACTCATAAAGTACTATGATACAATGCGCCTTTGATCATGGTGCATTAAATTGCGTGTAGCATTATCTGATATCCCTGCCATAATGTCTAAGTATGGGAAATTTGAAACAAAATAGACCATCCACCCAAAGAAATGATAAATACATTCAAGTGGTTCGTATCATATTGCGAGATCCTCAGAAAACGCAACTTGTTGGAACGTTAGAGAACAGTTTCCCAAAAAGTTGTATAATACTTTAAAAACTTGAGTCTTTAATGTTGTCTAAATATTATTGTTAACTGTTTTCTGCCAAATGTTTTTTCAACTTTACAATAACAATACGTACATTCGTACAACTAAATTGGTAACGTTATTGTAAAATGTTATGAAAACTCTTCATAACCGTTTCTAAAATGTACATTCCATGTGTAACACTATCTAGTAACCTTTGTGAGCCCTTTCATGTTGATACTTTTTGGTACATATAGTCATATACTTATGATTATTTGGGCAAATGCACCAATGAAATAGCTTAAAATTTTAACAAAATTGATATTCTGGAGATTGAGATATAGTTTTTATACAATGCATTCATACAATGTTTTGAACAATTACTGATGAGATCTAAATGAAAATAAGTGAGTAGGTCCCGATGAAAGATTGAGAATATTAATTGGGAATTTAGTAATCATGAATGATTCAATTAATGAAAAATGTCTGAGTAGAATTGCTGCCAGGTAACCAAAATGGTGCTATTTTGCCGGTCTCGAACCCGGTCTCGGACCGAGACCTCGAGACCAGGAGGGCCGAGACCGAGAACAAGACCGAGACCAGCAGGTCCGAGACCGAGACCGAGACCAAGACCAGGCTTAGCTGGTCTCGAGACCTACAACACTGGTTGACTGATTGCGAAGAAATGGGCGATTACATAACGCATGTGTCAATTCACTTCATTCCAAGTTTGAAAGAAAGATCATTCAACACAATGCGGACTGGTGGTTAACTGTCAATGGGTTTCATATTTTTGTACCGTGAAATCCTTCTCGTTCTTTTTAAATAATATGTTTCTTGCAGAACAATTAATTATAGGTTTTGTACATTTTTGACAACATTCACGATATTGAAAATGAAAGTTTGCAAGTAAGATGATGCTTGGTACTTGTACATATCTTTTTCGTTAATGTTGATATAAATGTTGTATAAAGAATTTTTGCATAAAGAATTCCATCAGACTTAAAAAATTCTCACACACATTAATGTTTTTGGAACATTTTCAAGAAATTGTAATACAAAGTTTAAATCTTTTAAAACTTAAACATTAATATTGCATCAAAATCACACATACAGCTGTAAGCACTTGATCATTGTTATTCTTGGCTCAAATGTTCTTTGGAAAGTTAAAATATAAAATATTGGAAAGCTTCAAATTGCAGAAATCAGAGTGTTCTCGGACAAGTGAAAGCGTGTATAACATAACACCGTTTGATTATAAAATAGATAATATGGAATAAATTTAATGAGATACACAAACTTTAGGAAGCGGTGAGTGAGAATGAAAAAAGCGCCTGTTGATCAAACTTGGAATAAACTGCATTGATACACGCATTATGTAATTGTTAATTTCTTCGCAACCATTCAACCGAATCAAATAATATTTTTGTATGTGATGCACAATAAAATAGGTTATGTGTCACATTTTAATTGTTTGAATCTGATGTCTAGTTCTCGACTTACGTTTAATTGTATTCACTCGGTATTTTTTTCTGGGACACTCTGTATAACTGTTTAAATCACTTTAAATCATTACAATTATGTTCACGTACCTTAGTGACTTGTTTTGTATCGTGGGTTAGACACAAAAATAAGTTTAAATCGAAATGTACTAGAAACTAATAGGGCCGTGGTCACGGAGTTGATATATCGTCTCTGATCAATTCACGTGACCGTAACTTCGGCATTGTTGTTATGAACTCTCACCATCCTGGTTACACTACGAGAGAACGCTAGGTTTGTTTACAAGGGGCTGTACAATAATTATGAGCCTCCCCGGGGGTAAAATTTCCAAATGGCTCGCTAAAATTTGCTTGCTCTCCCCCCTCTCGTCCCTCAACAATCGCTCCCCCCAAAACAATCTTTGCCCCCCCCCCCCCTTTGCACACATTTTTGGGATCCCAATTTACAAACCTTAAATGGTCTAAATACATATTGCGAGCGCAGCGAGCAGGACAATTTGCATATCTAAGCATTTCCGCACTGTTTTCTAGCTATACCTTGTGTGCCAATAACCGCTTGCCCCCTACCGGCTTACCAAAACTGACTTCCCCCCCCCCTTTTGTCTCGCCAAAAATCTGCCCCACGGTTATTTAACCTTCCCACCAGGGCTTATAATTACTGGACAACCATGTGAGGTATTCTCTACAGCAAACACCAATCTGCAAAACCGAGCATACTGTAATTTGCAAATAAATTTGGATGGCTTTACCGTCTTTTAGTAGCTTTTAGTACATACGGTTCGACGCTCCTCATCCAATGTGTGTACATTTACTGTCTTATTTTTTCATTAGGTAGACACGGTCAAATTACGTTATGTTTAGAAGATTGATCTGCAGACATACACACAAGACGTGGATTACCTTTTGATTAGGTGCGATGCGTGCGCCTTTGGAAAATTCTGTATAGATATATTAATGGCTTTAGGGCCCCTGTGTCTATTTTAAAAACACACTTGGGATGGCGTGGATCTGATTAAGGTTGGGACTAGGTTAAAAGCAATTCTATTCTTGCGGTGATTGTAATGCTTTCATGGTAGATCAAACAGGGTCAAATGATCACACAGCGGTTGCGTCTTCCGTCTTAACTTACGTGCTCTTTACTTATCGGTTTCCTCTGTTTTCATTATATTTTTTGAATTCGAAAGACGTAATTAATACACTATAAAGTCAAATATCATGTGAACTGATTGTAGTGAATGACCTTTTCTGTACAATGATTTGTCCAAGCCTAATAATATATACCAAGCACATGGTTATAGCTGATTATAATTTATATAATTATATGGTTATAGGTATAGCGGTAGGGCATACAGGAAGCCGACAACATAATGTTGGAAAAAAAACCGCAGTGCTGCACATTCACTCCCATTTATAGCCTAAATCGAATCGTATACGGCGAATTTCCAGTAAAACAACATTGCTATTTGTTTTAAGTTGACAATGACAGTATTTATTTTGAATAACAATTTATTCCTTTTGGACGAAATTGTAATATGAAACGTCAGCGATTCGTCTTCCGGAATATTTCAGAATCAAAACAGAATTGTAAATGATATTGAAAGTAAATGGTTGAAGCCCGTAAGGATATCATATAAAATTGCTTGACGAATGTTTTATGTTATAAGGAATCACATTTTATGGTGATGGTTATGACAGTCACTGCACTCTGAGTACAAGGTGACTCGTCTTGTTGCCAAACAAACAATGATGAGTAATTATGTTCTTCACATTTTTCCATGGTCACCATTATTGTTTAAGCTCTCATTGTAGTCTGGTGTTTAAGCCAAAAAGCTGAAAGTAGCATCCGCACAATATTTTATTGTGTTTTCTTTATATCTGAGAGACTGAGACGTAACAATTCAGAATCTAAGCGCCTAAAATTACCCCATACAGGGGTCAATTATTGAAAGTGTTCAAATATCACTTCAACGTATGTCAAATTATTCGTCCATGCCCATAAAAAAGTTATGTGGCGCAACAGGCAAGGGTCAATTTCAGTTTGTATAGGGGTCAAAAAAAAAAGTTGCTCCGATTTTTGTAGTGTGAACATTTGACTTCATTCATAGACACAGTTCATACGTACATATTGTCCATTAAATTGCGTATGAGATCGGCCGAGAGTTTGCGATTTGAATTTTTGATGCAAACGGACGGTATAATATACGCACGGACATAAGGTCATATCGTTATGAATTCGGCAGAGTGTCGAATCGAGAATTTTGAGCAAAGTGTGTTTTGGTATGCTTATGATTATGTTTCATGTTATCTTTTATTTCCACCAAAAATTAATGGTATATCTTACTCCCAGACCTCGATACTGGAATTGTGATTTGAACGAATCGCGCCTGAGTGCGATTAATGAATTTGACCAAAAGATGAATCGTATACTTAACTGTACAAATCAGGTTGATATAATAGCATTGCATAGCTGGAAACCCCGAATTTCTATATTAAATGTCCTTTACTACTATATTTGATACCAATGGATAGCTATAGGTATCTTCTATCCAGTGATACCAATTTAAGTACAAACATTCCCCACATGATATTGCTATGGCTTAATAATGTGAGTGCGCCCTCGTGAAATCCCAAAACTTACGCAAAATATAGGCCAATTTTGTTATTTCTGCGTTAAAATCATCAAGTTTTTACTAAATATTACAGGGGTGACTATTTATACCTTATATATCAAAAGTCTACAGCCTTAGAACAACCAGTAATTTCTACACAAAATCACCAAATCAAGAATGCGTGCTATGGTTTACACGTAGTTAAATGCGTATTCGACCTCGTATACAACTATATATTTGCATTTTGGATTTAGCATAAAGCCGAATAGCTGTAAATACCCGTTTGGAGGGATGATATCAATTGTTATATCAAATATTGCAAATAATTCGTGCATATTCACTTCTATAATATACAATTCAAATGAGTGCTCAAGAATGATCTCAATTTTTAGAATGGACCAATGGAATGGTACCAAGATTTTCAAACGCCGTTTACTCATAACAGCAATTTTCGTATTCGGCACTCTGCCGTGTTCATAACGATTATGCATATAGCGGTCCTTTATCTACCAAAATATTTGTTTTTTGGCAACCATAATATTTTGAAAGAACTGAAATACAATTAATAAGCAGCATGTAAACTTTGGCTCTTAGTCAAATCTGACGCATGCTCTATTGAAGTAGGCATAAGACCCGGAGAATCAAAATTTTGGTCACAAGCATTTGGGGGTCTCAGGAGGGCCGAAAGCCGTATGCCAAATCGTTGGTTGAGTATGCACAGCCTCATGCGATACATACGTACATTATAAACGTACGTTTGAATGCACATCGCAAACTCTCTATTTCTAGGTTAATGAATGCGTCTTACTGGTTGAGATGCAACAATGCATGCGTACTGAGATGTTGATGCGTCTGATGCACGAGCCCCGAAGAAAAATAAAAAAAAAAATTAAGACTAAAGCGAATTATACCATTGTAGTTGATTTGTATTAAGGAATACATATTAACCCTAGAATTACGAAGGGGGTGAGTTGTATCAACCCCCATAAGATTTTTTTACCCGTCATAAAAACGCGTGTGTTTACGCCCGAATGACGTAAGCTAATCGTAGACCCATCCTTTGTGCTATGAATAAATGTTATACAGCCTGTCTCAAAAAAATTGTGCAAGTGAAAAGCGCCCTCTTTGGCGATTAGAAAATACCGTTGTGACATGATGCTTACATCAACTTCAAGGGCACAGTCTTAGCTCTCAAATACTGTTTGTTCTGTTCAATTTGCTCTTTTTAATCTCGAGATATGTTTAGTTAAGAACGAAAGGGTGAAATCACAATTGTGCCACTTTTACTAGGGAATAGGGCTGTACAGTGTACATGTAAATCAATGATAACTGCGCGCGTGCATTATTTGTCTAATTTCATTAATTTGTCAAATTTCATGACCTTGTCAAAGTTCATTACCCATAAGTGTGTAATATTTATTTGTCTTTTAACATGTCTTGAATGACAAAAAGAACAGTATTTACAATGGTAAAATCATTGACATGCACATGTATTTAATTTTACAGCAGAATGTGAAATATTTATTTATCATTTAATTTGTCGTAGGAGGAAAAAGAGAATCATTATACCTTTATCATGATAAAACATTAAAAACAATTTTGTATTGTTCTGTAATTGATGCATTCTTTTGATTTCTCTTGATAAACTTGATGCTATCATTGATTTACATGACTTTGTACAGCCCCCGTCCATAGTAAAAGTGGCACAATTGTGATTTTACCCTTTTGTTGTTACGTAAGCATATCTCGAGATTAAAACAAGCAAATTTAACAGACTAAACGGCATTTGAGAGCTAAGACTATGTCCTTGACGTCGAGGTAAGCATTATGTCACAAAGTTATTTTCTAATTGCCATAGAGGGAGCTTTTCACTTGCACAATTTTTTTTGAGACAGGCTGTATAATAAAAAAATAAAAATTTATAATGTTCCGATTGTTTACGGGTTCCTGTCAGTTTCTTTCAGAGTACGTCATGGCGAAATAGCAGTATAAACTAGGTTTCACTTCTTTGGGGGCAATTTCTTTCAGAGTACGTCATGACGAAATATATCAAGCAACATTGCAGATGATGGACACTATTTGACCAATGACCAAGGACATTGTATCGGTTTTGACATGACTGCGACAAAATAGCCCTTAACTACAGGCAAGTGTATTTGTTCATATATCTATGTTCTTCATTGTAAAGGCTAAAAGCATAAACTTGACAAGCTTTCAAAGTTTTAGGGGTTGACAGCAGACATTTTAACCTTTCCACGAAAAAGCAAAAAACATTTAATTTATTTTGGAACAAAGTTGTCAATAATATTTTATCTGGTCCAGTTAGCTAGGCCGCATTTCAAAATGTATCATCTCACATGTTGTACTTGAATACCTACCTATGGTTTTTTATGGGGTTAAGTTCCTTACTTTGCTTTGACGAATCCCAGATGGAACAATTATTGGAACTTCAGCTTGGTGATAAAGCCAAGTAAAATGATAGGCATCTTAGTCCAGACAAAATTGGATTGTGGAGTGAACTAAAATAAGATTCCTTTTGCATCCATTATTATGTAGTAGGGTTTCAAGGGCAGAATTCTCATGGCGTGCATAGAGGTACTCAAATCGAACCTGAATAATTATTTCATTAACCAAGGGAGTGGGTCGCCTAACGGTTCACCCCTATTACACAAAACGCTAAAGAAACACTTTTATGTAGTTTAATATAGGAACATCCTTTTTGCTTAGTTTAAGGGATGTGTAGAGGGCGGAAACCTGGTTAAATAAATAGAACTAAAATACAGAATGCAGAATGCAGTTGGTAGTTTAGTTACAAAATTCCAAACATTCTATTATTTATTCATACACGCCTATATCAAAGCAGCCAATCAGAAAAGCGATTAATACGAAACATGCATTGATTGTGTATATTGTGCACTCCGCGTACTACGCGCAGTGTTTCTCGCGCGTTCGCGTCGCGTTGGATTGATTCATTTTTCGGGCGAGTTGATGCATATATATTTGTTACTATTTTCCAACATTTTGAGCGATAATGCGTTATAAAAACGGAAAAATAACGTGTTTTTTTCTGCTTCTCGTGCATTAGACGCATCAACATCAGCGCGCGTGCATTATTTTGTCTAATTTCTCTCCCAACAAGTAATACGCGTTCATTAACCTATAATCATTTTCTGCTATACACGCAAAGGGGCTGTGCTTTTAATATCCGCGCCTAATCAATAATGGGTCTTTCACTCCATTGTCAAACTACTGTGTTCCCTGTATGATTATGTAACCAGGTCCTAAACAACTCAGTCGTAAACTGTATGCTGTATAACAGATCACAGTGCCCAATCAACCATACAACAAGGTCAGTCATTGGCCGGCTTGCTGAATCGCAGGGCATTATACAAAGAGATACCTCAGGTAAGTGGCAATCACAACCCATGTTTGATATTAACAGTTTGGTATATCCTTATAAAGCAAAATAATTGTCATTCAAAGTAATTGTCAATAAACGTATCCAAATCAGTATAATATATACAAGCTTTCATGCGTGAAATATAAACACACTCGCTATAGTCGTGCTCTTTTCGTTAGTCGTACTCGTGATCTAGGAAATATTGATTTTGAAATATAGCCATACAAGGGAAATATTTCCTTTGTATATTGTTTTGAAACTCTTTAATTGCTCATATCTTTGGAACTGGTTGTTCAATTTCAAGTTTCAATATTTCCGAGTTCTAACTGATTTTGCTTGATCGCATCACATATAGGAATAAGACATCTACCCTGAGCCAATCTACATTCTGTTGCCTGCAGAAGCCGACGATCTTTCTCTTTCGATGACTTGTTATTGATTTTGTCATGTTATTGACTTCAGACATATTGCAAGTTGTTGCACAAGTTTATAAAGGGTTGAACTAATCAGCGCTACCAGGATTTGTTATTTTTAATAGAAGACACCATTATAATTTGTGCTCTTTTCATAGTTCCTTTGTAATTATCGACAGTACGCAGCAGAATAAAGCCTAAAGATGATTTTGCCCATGGGGCAGATCTGTTGAAATATAAAAGATAGGCCCTACAAGCATTACTTTTGCTGTACGCAAAAGCACGCCCAGTATATACCTGTTGTCACTCAGTCTCAACGATGTGTTCTCAGTTAACTACAAATGCTCTGGGCACAACGGTACCATATATCCAACTTGTACGGCAGTTTACAATGTATGCATTCACTTACCCTGTTAATTAACCCGCGTTCATAATAGCTCTCACAGGTATACTGAACACAAATAAATGAAGAATTGTTGAACTGTAGTGAGTTCTTATTAGTGTCAACAATATGCAATTATTATGGGGATTGAAAGTGTGATTTAAGCATATTGTTGTTGATTATTGTTGCATTTGACAATCAATAATTTATACAAATTACAAAATATCAAGTTATATGATTTTAAAATATATTCTAGTTTTTAAACCGTATCGCATGTACAAGAAAACCGAACTGCACTAACGGGGAGAGCGTATGCGTGTGTTACATTTAAATACCTCTGACAGACGGACTGTGTCAATGTACATAGCCGTATACAAAAATATTTTTATCCTGTGGTAAAATCACCCGTCCAGGGGAAGACCTGAGTTCGGGAGGGAGCCTTACAGGAAGGTACTTGCAACGTAATCACCAGTTCTGACCGTTCCGTCCGACTGCCGTTCGTTTCACTACGCGCTGTGGCCCCGGCTGTGGCCGTTAATAACCCTACAAGCGTCCATGTATGTCCGCATTACGTTTTTTTACCTGGAGAGATTTGATCATGCCCCACCTCCTTTTTCAACCAAATCAACGGTAATAACTCTTGCAGTGAGGGATCAACATTTAACCACAAATTGCCTCAGGCAAACCTCTTGGGAACTAAATACCAAGGACATTTTCATGTAACTCATTGTCGTGAAAACCATATGTGCCATAATCAGCCATATACTGCCTCTAACTATAATGACAGCCTGGTGATGTGATCAACTCATTGACTGTTACCATCCTCAGGAGGGAATTTAATTTTTGATCATTTCTATTCAGGTAGTGAAACGTAATGCGCCAGAATGCATCTGTCGCGAAGACATGCAGCATATAAAGGAAAGAAAAACGAACAAACTCAGGAAAAAGTGTACAGAATAATACGAACATACATCGGACTACTACCGAACATGTGTATTCGGCACACCCCGTTTTAAATTGTGTGTATACACAAAACTTGTCGACGGATTTAACGAACCATAACACGAAACGCATTTGGCGGATGATAGCAGGACATAAAAGAACATAAAACGAAAACGAACAACGGATTTAATAAAATACCACCCGTTTCTTGTACGCAGGTCCGATCCGGCGATGTGTGATAGGGGCACAAGGAGTAATTTTATGTTACAACCATTTTGTCAACATACATCATTGAAATAACGCATGTGGTCGAAATGATATAAACACGTTAACTCAAGATAACCATATTATTTCGCGGAATACAGGAGGTTAAAAGAAGCGAAGCCTATCGAGTCTGCTTTGGGATAGGATTGGCATCTGCCAACACCATCCGGTCAGTGCTTCAGTGTTTCGTAGCAAGTTTGAAATGGAAACCTTTATAGGTTTTAAGTAAATTGCCAATTTTAGTCCAAGTGCGGTGCTACGATTGACCTAGTTGATAGCCAAATTCATGTTGTTTGGAGCATTTGCCGTAGGAATAGAATTCTAATACACTCCTAACAAAAGCGATGGAGGCTTGACCCCGATATGTTGGCATTAATTTGTTTTAAAATGTAGGCTAAATTGCTGAAAAGTGGTAAACTTTCAGAAGGTAAAGTGTAGACATGATTAATTAATTTGTTTATTCCTTTAGAAAACGTTCGGATGTATACTAATACATTGAAGATAATTAAATATTATATACAATGCAAATTTTTTACATGACGAGCCCAATGTTCCCTCTGCAATTTTGCAAATGTTTGTGGAATCTGGGTTTGAAAAAGCAATAATCGGCTTAAATGAATCCGATTCATTATATACACATACACAACCCCACCCCAATATGTGAATTGACCTTGACTGTGGTGACGTTTGAAAAATGACTTCAAAATCAAAAATTTGGCCTCCATTTTCCTCCCCCCCCTCACGATGTGGGTGATAGCGGATATTTGTAATGAGTGAATTTGTCTGCAGCTTAGGGAACAAGTGATATAATGAAAGATCATGCACAATCATCAATAATATCATCATCATATCCAATGTTTTCAAAAGTGCTGATCCTTTAATTCTTTTGAGGAGTGTATTTCAACCTAACCAACAAGTAAAACCTCTATGATCATCTTTGATGGCCGGTCCTACCCCCGGTATCACTAAACTGAGCGCAAAGGATGGCTCTTTGATTAGCTTATGTCGTTAGGACGTAAACACGCGCAGTTTTTTATGACGGATAAAAAATCTAGGGGGTGGTACCCCCTTCGTAAAACAATATCGTTATTCATACCCCCAATGTATGATGTCAGAATCAAATGTCTGATATATAGATTGTCTAAAAATCTTTTCTGCAACCCTTTCTAAGTCAACTACAATGACTACGCTATCAGAAACAAATATTTGTTTAATGATGTTATGATGCTGTCAGCACTAATGTTGGTATGTCTTCACAGAACGTCTTTAATATAACTGTCTACTGGCCGTTGTATTTATTTAAGCATTTCATCAATGAAATGTGGAATATGCAAGAAGTAAATGTCAACTACTTTGGGAATATTATGTTTACTTAGCACGCATGACGAAAATATGACAGGATAATGTTTCCTTATTAGATTAAAGAACATAAGAACACAAGAAGTATAATTGATAAGAACCATATTGAATGAATGATTATCTAAATATCAAATTCACGTCGTTCTCGAGTTATCAATAACTAAATCATAAAGGCATTAATTAATTGTACAAAGTAAAAATAAAGGAATATTTAGCTTAGGAAGTCTAAGACAATCGGTCTTTAGGATCAGTGATGATTTAGAAACCTTTCCTCATAATTATTAAAAGAATATTATTTCGGATTCATCGTAAGGCAGCGAATTTTAATTTGCTCGAGGTATCGTTGGATGGAAAGGCTACTACCATTTCAAACAGAAAACATTAGAAAGCAACGTTTCATGAAGATCACACTAACACAAATAACATATCACAGTGACGCCACTTATACACATGCATTGCTATTACCCAGTGTCTATGGGTGCTCACAGATTTTGAGGTAAAGGTCATTAAGGGGTCACTACTGGTCCGAGATGAAATACCTTCAAAATGCTGCTATGGCCACAAACAACATAGCAGGGTGACACCACTTGCACACATGCATTGACATTAGCCAGTGTCTATAGGGTGTTCACATATTTGGGGGGTCAAAGATCATTAAGGGTTCAATTCCGGTCAAGATGCCTTTTCTGACGCATGGCGCCATTAGTACACGAGTATTGACATTGGCAATGCCTTATGGGTTGGTCACAAATGTGCGTGTCTGTTTTATGTTCTTTTATGTCCTGCTATCTCTAGGGTCAAGGTCAAAACGACTGTCTAGTTTATTCTTGTTTTTTGTACTCTTTTTACTTTTAAGTGGTCGTTGACTGTTTTTTTCGAACACGTCGCTGAATGAAATTGATGGTCAAATACCCTTAAAACCTTGGTCAGCGTTTCATATTCAACGACATGCAACGTTCATAACATGTCCCTTTTGGCAGAATGCATGTGTTATGATTTATATACTGTACCACCAGGTATCTTTATTGAACCGATATAATGAAAGTGTACTGCAAAATATAATCTCAAAATGCAAAGCTGTAATAAACATTGACAAAATGTATATCAAAATAACATCAACATTACTACTTACCAGGTTTCTGTCAATAAACTTACCACAAAATAACGGCTAACACGGACCATCACGTATTGAGGATATCATTAACTTTTCCATGCACTGCGCGGATAACGAGGGAATGCTAGTTTCTAATAACTACCGACGAAGTAATGGTTCATGGCACCAGGGCCAGATTGAACTTTTGGGGGCCCTGGGCGGACCAAACTAACCGTGCGCACTCAAGTGACGAAGTTTTGGTTTACTTAAAGACCGACATAGTATTATAGCTGCTAAGCTAAAGAATTGTGTACTTCCTAGTGCAAGCAAGAGAATTTCCACACATAAAATACAAGATCAAATGTTGATTATAAGATGTAGAGCCATTTTGAATTTACACTGATAACCGATATAGAGGTCACGAAAAGTCATACAAAGTTAAGAATTAATGCTCTGATCTTAATTTTTTACTCATCGGTAGAGTGCTACACTATCGTAAGTGACATTTTGGCCACTTTTAGATGTTGACGAATTATGGAAGTCCATATAAAAACACACATTTTAAACCAGGTTTTAATTATACGGTGACATGAAAGTATGCCACCTAAGACAGAATTGTCTGAAGTAAGACTGAATCAGATTTAAAAGAGCATCAACTACTACCCGCGATGAGATATCCGATAATAATTATGTTAGCACAATATGCCATTATATACTTATGGTTATATACCCTATACTGTGTCATCCCAGTACAATAGTGTTATGATTGCCGACCAGATCCCTTGATTTTTGGTTTCTGAACTAAATAGAAACTAAAACTTATAATTTGAAATGAGGGAGTGTGTCTATTTTGCAAACACACTTGCGTGGGTCTAATTTAAGGTTAGGACGAGGTTAAAAGCAATTATATTATTTTCGTTTAGTGTAATGCTTTCATAGCAGATCAAGCAGGATCAAAATGAGCACATAGTGGTTAGGTCTTCCGTCTTGACTTTTACGTCTTGACTCTTTACTTCATTGGTTGTCCTCTGCTTATCCTTTGAAATCTAAATTATTAATATAAATAATACACTACAAATTCAAAAAGCATGCCGCCTGAAGTGAATGACCTTTTCTGAACAAATTTGTTGTCTAAAGTCAAATAATAGATATCGACCTGGCACGTTCATCTGATGGCTCGCTGCAAATGAACAGCGATAGTTGGACAGGAAGCCGGCAAATATATGCAGAGAGTGTAAAGACTAAAGCAATGCTGGACATTCCATAGCCTTAAGGGATCAGATAGCAACGTTTGCACAGTATTTGTGTGGAACATGAGTGCACATCAGACACATTTTAAATACGAAGAATGTCCTTCTGAATTTTGAAATGCAAATTTTATGGCAATTACTAAAAATTGATACTTTTACATTTACCAGTCCCCGAAGTAAGCTTTATAATGTAGGTGGGGGAAAAGCCGTTCATTATTTAAAATATTGACATTTCGTATTGAAGATATACATTTACCCCCCCCCCCCCCGACCTAACATTTGTAGGTGTTTGAGGGAAAACAAATGTAGTATCTTTAATTCAAATGGTCGAAATGTCCTCCCAGCTATATACACTTTAACTACATATCATTAGATTTATAAAGCTTACTTCGAGGACTGTTAAATATCTAAAAGAAAATATCAATTTTGCCATAAAATTTGTATTATATCGCGAATTAAAAAATATCAAAATGATTTGATATCAGAATAATGCAATTTGATATGTCTGCTGTGCTTTCAAGTCCAACAAAAATACTGTGACAGACGTTGCTATCCGATTCCTTAATCAATTTGTGAGAAGGAAAATTTCTGCTTTCAAAATATTATTTATTGTATTAAAGTTGACTATGACAGTTTTCATTTGTAAAGCAATTCTTACTTTTAAATCGCATTATGAAACGTCAGCGATACATCTTTCAGTACTCTGCAAAGTCATTATACAACTCTATGGATTTGAATTGCTTGCAAAGTATTACAGTCGAGTAGATGCCATTTGTTCTTGTCCTTATTTAAATTCGATGCCCAACATGCTAAAAGGTAAAAAATGACAGGTGCCAAGTGGGCACTCATCAAATCAAGGTTATATAGGGATAAAAACTCAAAATTGCTCCTATCTTATGTCCATAGCTGCTAAAGTCTACAACAATATCCTCTTAAACCGAATCCGACCTCATGTAGACCCCTTGCTGAGAAGCAACCAGGCTGGTTTCAGACCAGGACGCAGCTGTGCACAGCAGATCCATATACTGAGACGAATTATGGAAGACTTTAATGAATACCATCTCCCCTTGACAGTTACCTTCATTGACTACAAGAAGACTTTCGATTCCATCAACAGAACAGTGCCACAAAGGAAATATACAGTAACTCCAGCAGTGCAGTTATGGTTGACGGGGGCATCGCTGAACCCTTCGATGTAACAACAGTAGTCCTGCAAGGCGATGTATTTGCTCCCTTTCTCTTAATTATCCTTGTTGACTATCTTTTGGGAAAGGCGTGTGGGCCAGACTCCAGAGTTGTGACCTGTCCTCGTCAATCAAGAAGATATCCTGCCAAATTGCTAAATGACCTGGACTTTGCTGATGATATCGCTCTCCTTGAGTCTTCCTCCCCACGGGCTCAGTCTCAGCTCTCCAGGACCGCAAATGCCGCAGCAGACCTTGGACCTATAATCAGCGCACCCAAAACAGAGTATATGACCATCAACTGTCAACCCCAGCCTCCTCTTCAAGTGTACGGAAACCCCATTAAGCATGTAACTGACTTCAGATTCCTAAGCTCCATGATGGGGTCCAGTGCTAGTGACCTGAAGAGACGGAAAGCTCTTACTTGGACCGCCTTCTGGAAATTAGAGCAACTGAAGTGAACAAGTCCAACCATCCCAATTTCCACCAAGGTTAAACTGTTTCACACAACCTGAGTCACAGTTTTAATATACGGCTGTGAGTCGTGGGTTATCTCTAAGGATATTGCTACCGTATTATGCTGAGCATCAAGAGAGTAGATGGAGTACCAAATTATACCATCTACAATCTGACAGAGACAGCGCCACTTGTTGAAAAAGCCAGGACTCGTCAACTGAAATTTGTAGGGCATATACTCCGCTTGCCTGACGATTAGCCAGTAAAAGAGTATGCATTGTATGTCCCAACTCATGACAAGAGGAAACCAGGACGGCAACGAACCTTCTTCTGGAAATACATCCAGTGTCTTTTCAGTTTCAGTTTCAGTTTCAGTTTTATTTCACCTTTAAATAATTGTTACAGAGTAAAGCAAATTCATATGGTAGGGGACCAAACAGAGCAGAGCTTGACAATTTTTGGACACCCTTTACAATATTAAGTTAAACATTCAGGACGAAACACAATCAAAATACGTATGAGGACATAATTATGTGCAGACAAAGACCGGACAGGACACGTGAGACAGACAATCTTGGCTATGGTTTAAGATTACCTATTATACATAACAGTAATAATAATTTTAAAATTACATGAAACATTACACAAACTAACGAGATTATTTATAATGAGATAATAACTCAGATTTGTACTTATTTTTGAAGCTTGTCAGAGTAAGTGAATTTTTGGTATTTAAACTAATATTGTTCCATAGTATAGGCCCTTGTCGTCTAACAGTGTTACGGGCTAAATCATTTTTAAAATGATGAGCCCTATACATTTCCGATGACCTAGTATTATATGCATGAATCGTACTAGCTTTAGTAAAATAATTTGAAAAAATATCTGGTAGAAGATCATTATAAAATTTATACATGAATATTGCTTTCTGCAGTTTGTGGATATCATAGACTGTGAGACTATTGAATGAAGCAAAAAGGGGCAGAGTGTGGGCAAGAAAGTGAGAATTTGAACATAATCGAATTATTCGCTTTTGCTTAATGTGAATTTTGTTTAAGTTACAGTTATTTTGATCAGCCCAAATAATATTACAATAATTAATGTGTGGCAAAACCAAACTTATATATAATGTAAATAATGTTTTTAAAGGTAGGACATGTTTGAGCCGAAATAAAATACCAGAATATTTGGACACAATATTAGCTATATATGTTGGGTGGTGGTTCCAAGTAAGGGACTCATCCAGTGTGATTCCAAGGAATTTAATAGAAGAAACCTTTGAAATTGATACATTGTCAACATATATGGCTGAGTCGTGATATCTTCGATTGCTAAATCTGTTTTTAAAAATAAGGTATTTTGTTTTATTTATGTTGAGTGATAATTTATTTGCCTTAAGCCAGTTGGAAATGTTACATAATTCTTGATTTATTGTGTTGATAAGATTTATGGGAAGCCAAGAGATTAGTGTCATCTGCGAAAATTATAAATTTGAAAAACTTTGAGGCGTAAACAATATCGTTCAAATATAGGATGAAAAGTAAAGGACCTAAAATTGAGCCTTGAGGAACGCCGCAAGTTGAATGAATTAATGATGATTTAACGTTATTAAATGAAACTTTTGGGGGATATGGACAACATGCTGAGTCAAGGTCAACCTGTTCGCCTGTTCCGCAGCCGAATGATGATGATGATGATGATGATGATGATGGTTAAAAGCGATACCAAAATATTTCTTTTGTCACAAGGATTCAGAAAATATATAGTTTGACCTACCTGTGGTAAATCAGTCTGGAATTAATAGCGAAAAGGTCAACGGTTGAAATTTGGGTTCCATAGAATAATTTTCACTATGTCCGACATTTCGTTACCTAGGTAATGCAGGAAAATACGTCAACATCAATTGGACTCAACTGGCAGTACATCCTTTTGGTGTAACCATGGTAACAAAACATCATAGATAGTGCAAACTATTTTTTTTCTTTCAAGTTTGATGAACTTGAACTTGAACTTGAAGTTTATGATTGGTAACTTTTCTGTGCTCGAACTGATATATGGAAAAGCAATGGTTGAAACCCGGAACGGTATCAGATAAAAGAAAGCTTGGCGACTGTATTGTGTTAGAATCCTTTGTAAGTAGAGTATATTATTACCATAAACTGATCTCTCCTTTTCTTGTAAAGTTATGACCGCGCACTAGGTTGTCTTGCTGACAATGGCGTAGCTACGGGGAAAGGAAGTGTACGTACCTTGGGAACCGTCTTGGGTAGGGGGCCACCGAATCGACCCAATTGAGGGCCCACATAGATTGCTCCCTCCATGCGGCGAAAGTCAAAATGTTCAACATAAATAGTAATTTGAAAGACTGTTTTATTAAACTGGATTATAACTGAATTAGTAGTACTTTGTAGTATATTTAAATGATGGTAATATTATTTTAATAAAGGTAACTCTTTTCTTTTCTCTTGAAAGCAGCTCATTAAAAGTAATCCTTATAGAAAGGTTTTGAAAAAAACTTTCTTTGCTTTAAGTTAGAAAACGTGAGACTAATAAACTCTTATTTTGGATATATCTCTAGCCGAGATGTGAGAGATCAAATATACGACACTGATAACTGGTTAAAAAGACATGAATGTGCTAATGTGCTAGAGAATTTGTATTGAGCTGTCGCTGGCCTGGTTATTAGGTTTGTCATGTTATTGGCTTCACTCACTTTGAAAGAAGACACCGTTATTATGTTCTTTTCCCAGTTCTTTATCATTATTGAAGGAACGCCGCGGGCAGAATAGTGTCTGCCCCGTGAAACCCAAAGTTGATTTCGCATGTAGGAAAGATGCTCTACAAACTGCTTGATCCGTTGTCTGAGGCCGATTCCGTGTGCAGACTAGACCAAGTGACATGACAAAAAAGCGTGGGTAGAGATGTTGTAACCTGTCAACAACTCAGCTTGAGGGCGTTCTTCAAAATGGCCGCCAAATCCACAGACTTAAGTGAAGAATATTATAGAGGGCGCTTTTCAAAGCTACCAAAATACATTTGCTATGATATGACCATGCCGGGCGCACCTCATAGGCCTGTTGTCAGTTAGTCTCAACGATGTGCTTCTTAGCCAACTACAAATGTCCTGGGAGCAACGGTACAACTGATCCAACTGGCACAGCAGTGTACAATCTACGTAGTCATTTACACCGAAAATTAATCCATGTCGATAAAATGTATTAATACTGAACACAAATAAATGAAGAATTCTTTAACAGTGAATGCGTTCATTTTGATACAACATAGAGATGTAGCAAAAGCAGTCGGAGCTGATCAGCGAGAATTTGTTGAGAGAAAATGTGAGTAAATGGAAAGAGGAGGGAAGAAGGTCTCTAAGAAGGTGTTTGCTTTGGTAAAGGACCCGACTCAGAAAACTTCAGCAAGATCTGATACATAAATGATAGAAATGGCACCACACTTACTGAGCGCGAAGACATCAAGACCCGATGGGCAGAATGCTACATTGAGCTGTATGAACAGAAAGCAGAAGAGGAATCCACTATCAATGATTCAGGTGAAATTGACCGTGACCACCACATCTACTGGATGAAGTTCGTTAAACAATGAAAGAGATTAAAAATGGAAAATCACCAGGATGAGATGAGATTCCAGGCGAACTGTTGTAGGCATCTATTGAGCAAGGTGTGATGATCATGTGGAAACTGTGTGATAAAATCTGCAGGGAAGTGGAATGGCCTAAGGACTGAAAGAAGGCAGTATATATAAAGAAAGGAAATATAAAAGAGTGCTCAAACCACCGAACCATCAGCCTGATCAGCCACGCCAGCAAGATTCACCCAAGATCATCAATTATAGAATGAGACAGAGGCAGAGCAGGAACAGCCACCCGAATCCTGAGGATTTCTAAGAGGAAAACAAATAGGGTTGTTTCGCCAGGAGCTTGAAGTTAAGAAGACCTTCCGAGCCGATGTCATTACGACAAAGTTATCATACTTTGGTCACATTACCAGTCATCACTACTTTCAGAAAACAATCATCCAAGGAATGATCGAGGGGAACCCGAGAGGGGAAACACAAGAGAGGCAGGCCTGTAGCAAGCTGGCTTGGCGACATCCGTTATCACAGGCTTGAGCATCACAGAAACTACAAGGGCTACAGCTGACCGAATTCGTATCCCAGCAAACACAAAACGTTTTAAAAACGTTTCTTAAGAGGTCATCTTTCGGATTTTTGGTCTTGGCAAAAACTTTTTAATAACATTAAATGTCGGGTAAAGTTCAATCAAATATAAAAATGTTTTGTTACAAATTAACAGACCATGTGTCAGTTAACATCAATGCTGTATGGCGTGGCAACTATTAGATCTTGTAATTTTGTACCAAGATTTTTTACATCTTACAAAACGTTTTTGTTTTGATTTTGTTGTTTTGTGAAGACACACTTTATTTAGCAAAATGATTGGCTATAATTAAAGACAGAGATAAAAAGAATTTATCGCGTCTGATGTCACTGTCAATTACGATCCTTGATTGGTTTACACAGGTTAATAGCGCGTAAAGGAAGACCGATCTATCTGGTGCTGATCGGAGAAAAGGAATAGCAGCAAATGGCGAAAAATTACGTACTTTTACAAGGCAAAAAGCAGCTTTTCTATGCATGACATGGTGCCTTCGCGAAAGAAAGTTTCCTACTATAAAGACCTAACTTTTGAGATTGTTTACATGTTTGAAGGTGCAAATTTAACAATAAGGCGCCCGGTTATACCGCCGCGTTCAGCAAGTCATCATCACGACACTTGTAAACAAACCGTGCTCGAGTTTGATTGACAGATGACGTCAGACGCGATAAATTTCTTTTTATCTCTGTCTTTAATTATAATATGCATCTTACTAAAAATCTTGTAATTCACAATCTGATTGCATCTTGTCAACTATGCACCCATCATTCCCAATAATTATGTGCATCATGTCTGGGTCAAAATGTCTCATAGCATTTATGTGTCTAAATAATCTTTTCTGCAACGCTTTCTAAATCAACTACGCTGTCAGAAACAAACAAATATTTGTCCAATGATATCATGGTGCTGTCAGCACCAATGTTGGTTCATCTTCACATAATGCCTTAAGATAACTATGCAATGGTCGTTGTGTTTGTTTAAAAGCTACATGAATACCTTGTGAAATATAATGTCAACCACTTTGAGACTGTTTTGCTAACTTACTTAGCACGTATAGGATAATATGCCAGGATAACATATCGGATTCCTTGAATATTATCATTCTATTGAGGGAAGTCCGTTTAAAAAGCACAAAAGTGTATTATTCATGACACAAATTTTAAGGACAAATCTTTAAATATTCGCATGATAGTGCTAAATACGGAACTTTTTCAAAATTTGGTTTAGGAAGTGGTACAGAGCGAACAATGTTTAGATAGACTAAAGGATTAAAATACCACAAATATATGAATTTCTTAAGAATAAATGAAAACAAAATAATGCTAGTTATGGTAGGGATAGTAATCATAGTAATTGTATTGTGCCACAATACTAAAAGCGGGCCAGTCGGATTTTTGGATCAATAATTATTGTGAAAATTTCCCTATAAGAATATACGCACACTTTGTAGTAATCGGCTAAGGCAACGAAGTTTATTTTGCTTGGCGTATCGTCAGATGAACGTCTATATAATATATTAATAGCAGCTAAAGAGACTGGAACATTATACAATAGTAGGTCCGTACCACTGTAGATTCACTGTGAGCTTTACACAATTCAACTTTGAATTGAAAGTGACATTAACCTATAAATAACGTAATTCACGTCACTTCGTTCCAGATTTTGAAAGAAATATTAAGTCTTGAATGCATATTCTTTGAAAGAACGAACAGATGAAGTATAGTCACTATAGTCACTAGATAGTCACTCCTTTGAAACTCGACAGGTTTCTTTAGTGCACCTTATAATGTGACTATGAGAGTCTAATTGCTGTAATGTGTATATCGAAAACAGGTTGACAAGTTATACATCCGTATTCAAGAGTGACATTTTCTTTCTTTTTTATTTCCGTAAAATGTTATAAAATGTAAACAGGAACAACTGCATGAAGTTACAGAAATGTAGATCAAAGTGTCACACGAAACGTGGCACAGATATTTGCTGTCTGTGACTGTGTAAGATAAGCGTGGCAGGTTCTTAATTTTGTTATCACAAAATTTTGTTATCGTGGAGACAAACTATGAATATTATGTCCTTCTTTGCCTTACGTTTTACCGTTTTATTATGAAATTCATTAAATTACAAAAATGAATGAGTTATGGTTGGAAGCAAAAAAAAAACCTCTAAACATTGCCAAGTTAGGTACAAGTATTTGTGTAATTTTAAAAGCTGTTTGAAATGTTTTAAAAAGCTCAGGTTTACGGTTTATACATAAATATATTCATCCTATCTCATAAATATATGAAAAAGAGGGCGCAATAAGGATTCGTGTCTTGGACACCCTGTACAATCTATGTAAATATTTCATATTTTCTAATAAAATTAGTACAGACACGGTCAAATTACATTATTTAGAAGATTGCTCTACAGACATGCACACAAGACATGTGTTATCTTTTCATTAGGGGCGATGTATGCACATGTAGACAATTCTTTATAGATATACTAGTCGCTTAAGGGATTGTGCGTCTTTTTTGCAAACATACGGGGTTTAAAAGCAATTCTATCATTGCGGTATAGTGTAATGCTTTCATGGCAGATCAAACAGGATCAAATGATCACAAAGTGGCTGTTTCTTCCGTCTTGGCTTACGTGCTTTTTACTTCATTGGTTTTCCTCTGCTTATCCTTTGCATGACCATGTTGACATCTAAAATATTAATAACACACTACAAATTCCAACATCATGCGGTCTGATTGTAGTGAATGACCTTTTCTGTACAATTTTGTTGTCTAAAGTTAAATAATAATTATAGACTCGGCACGTTCATCAGATGGTTCGCTGCAAATGAACAGCGAGAGGTATGACATGCAGGAAGTCGACAGAATTATATGCAGAGGGTGTATAAGACAAAAGTAGTGCTGGACAGTCACCCTAGCTATAACCTCAATTATATCGCAAATAGGAAAATTTTATTTCCAGGTAAAAACAACATTGTGATTTGTTTTAAGTTGACAACGACAGTTTTCATTTTGTAGAGCAATTCCTTCCCTTAGGGTGAATCGTAATATAAAACGCCAGCAAGTCATCTTCCAGAACACAACAGAGTCAATATCCAAGGCTACAGTATAGTATTGAATTGTGTCATGTGTAGGCTGCATACCTAAATATTGTAAAGCGGGTTTTTTTTTGCAGAGTTGTAAGTGATATGTAAATGGTTGAAGCCCGGAAGGGTATCAGATGAAAATGCTTAGCGACTTTTTCCATCATACAGGAATCTTATTTTATGGTGATGTTTATGATTGCAATCTGTGTTTTGATTGCTCCAAAATAAATCATGACAAGTAGGTATACTCTTCTCTTTTTGATTTACATGATCACCATCATTAATCAAACTCTCCCTGCCATGCGTAAATATAGATATGAAAAATTGTAAACATTTAGATGAGCGTATTTTAGTAGAATTAGAAGAAGCGCGGAAGAGTTGCACTGATCGCTAGAGCGATTGTGAATATCCACTATTGATCCTTACTTCTTGTTACGAAACTAACAGAATGAGGCCTTTAGTTCATCTGATATTTTTTAATGACTTTATTTTTCGTATATTATGTATGCTCATCCAAATATTTCTACAATTATATTGATAATTTTTACAGCTCGAAATGAACACAAAATGTTCACATCAGTCAAAACGTTTTGAGTACAAATACACCTCCGCAAAAAGTAATTTTGGCCTTTATCTTGATCCGTTACAAGTAGCATTTTGTCAATGACGCGTGTCTTTTCTGTTAGATTATTAATGTTTCCTAGCGGCAGATTTTGATACTAGCTGATAATCCCTGTACATAATAGAATTCCGGTTTATAACATGCCCTGACATTAATTCACAATTCAATATTGCCTTATTACACGGACGAGTTTCAATATGAACTTGACTTTTACATGATGCTAATCCACGCGACTACGATGAAATGTCAATATGTCTTACGCCCTCAGGGCTAAGTTTCAAACACCAATTATTATTTAATCAAGCTATCTGTATGCTCTAAGCCCGTACCGCTGATTTATTGTAAATCACGAGAGTGTAAAATGTGTAATGTTATAACCCTCACTCTTTCTCAATGGTTGAACATAAAGGTGGTAGGGGTTGGGCGTGGAACTGCAAGAGCTAGGAAGATCCGTGTTTATTCAGACCGAAATAATTTGGCTGTATCTGGGAGCGAATGCGTTTAGTAACTGTACTTAATCGTACTAACAATGAACATCAGATACAAATGAAGTATATTAAAAGAATAGGCCCTGACATGAACTATGCAATTAATGCAACATGTAGTATCCAAACAATGTTTGTTTCTTGCAGTTGTTAGAAAAACATGAGGCGCAGTGAAAGAGGTAACATGAAGATTTTCTTTTGTGTCCTTCCCGCGGAAGTCAAGTGATGGTTTAATATCCTTAAATGTGTATCAATAATAATATTTTTCATCACAATATTAAAAGTCTATAAAAATGAAAAACCCAATTAATTGGTGTAGTTTCTTACATTAAAACACCGAATCGTTATCTCCATCTAATATATTCTGTCTGGAATCTTTCCACAGTATTCTGACTTGAGGCATAGTTGTATAGTAATGTACAGCTTAATGGCGCATCAGAGCCCGTAAAAATTATCAGCCACACCAATTAATCTATATCATATGAATACAAGTCTTAGAATCATCAGGGGCATATTCAGCAAAAATCTAGGTCAAATCTATGAAGTGATATATCATTCTGATTTTGATATACAGAGAGAAGACAGGTTAAACAATTTAAGTAAGAAAGTATAATTGGTGCTTGTTAACGTTATGTGATCATAGCATGTGCGTTATGATAACTTAAAGTACAAACTTGTGCAATGGTCTTGATTATATCTTTTACGAAACGATAAATAAAGCTATGTCAAATAATGTGTCTAAAGCATATTAATAGAATCATGGCAAAAGATAATGTCTTCAATCAATACAAAAATAGATATTGAAAGACAAAAAAAAAACACATTGACAATGATGTTCTTTTTGGCAATCATATTATGAGTTGGGTCGTATTAAGCTTGCAGCTGTCCAAAGTTTAATCATCGATATTCTTATTGGAATTGTCTGTTTCAAGTCGCATTTCCAGTGTTGACATTAACCCATGGTTAGCTTTGATACGCTACTGATATATGTCTTGTTTTGCAATGTGTCACCGTTTTCATCTGTTGCCTTTTCTCCAGGATTTCTCTCTTCACAGTTTGCAATTTCAACAATCTTTAATAGTTTATTTCATCCTTAATGAGATGAGGTTGATGGCAGTAAACCTAAGCTAACAACCAAATACTCTTTCGGTCAAGTGCTTCAACTTCCTTTTTGTATATTTTGACGGGGTTATTGTTAACATGATTACACTGATTGACAAGAGTACTGACAACACCCCATCTCCAGACTTGACAACCTCGGAGTAGCTGTCCAAATGCAATTTTGCATTTCAGTCTAGCTATAAAGAATTACCTACTAATCTTTCAGTTAAGGATATTGTTCCCATCATTATTAATGAATTTGGGCGCAGAGTGGTCAGAACGTGATTATTATAGAGTAAATATAAACTGACAACAGTCGGACCTGGGGATAAGTGGAGAAAGCGTCCTCATGTTTACTTAATTGCAAACTGTCTAATACTCATCTGATAAACCGATCACAATAAATTGTATTGTTTACTTGTTGAAGAGTTTTAGAATCATGTTTTGCCCTTTGCAAACCGCTACATAGCGCTAATGAAAAGAATGTGAGCCGAGATGTGAGCTCAAATATTTTGACATAGTTCATGGCTCTGCACTCACTACAAAAATGACGGGAAATGGTACATTGGATTTGGTGAAAGGCTTTTTTGATATTCAATGCACGTTGTGTCAATATGTATTTATGGTTACCAAATGTGTGTACGAATTAGAAACCCAACGTATTGAACTTTGGGGGAGGAGAACCTGAAAGACAATACAATTGCTCAGTTACTCCCAAAAACTTCCAGCAGTTTCTCACTGAATTTTCTAAAGCGATGACTTATTACTTCAATGAGTATGTTTTAGCGCAACTATACATCTTACCAAAATACAAATTCTGTTGTTAATGATTTTTCAAATTTAGAGATTTAGCGAATTATTGATATGGACTTTTAAAGCAGTAAATATTATATATATTTTGTAAAGTAATTGTGGCCCAAATCCGTAATCCATGTTTGTAAGTACTTGAAAAACATTGACATAATTGCAAACGTTTTTATTTTTATTATCATTATTATTATTATTATTATATTATTATTATTACTATTATATTATTATTATTATTATTATTATTATTATTATTATTATTATTATTATTATTATTATTATTATTATTATTATTATTATTATTATTTAAGTAAATTTTGCTCTATTGGTACTACATGTAGTATTAATATAAGCGTTGTGCATTGTTGCCGAGTGTTTATTATTAGGCGGACAAAGTGATGCCAATAGCAAGTTGTAATGGTGTTATGATGAAAAGCATGTATTGCATGGATTTACTTTATGCATATGTAACGAAGATGAAAAACATTCATGTTTTCTCAGTTTATTAACATTATTGGTAGATATGTATCAATGAATCATTCTTGTTACGTACATTATGTGTGTATACATGTATCTTTAACCATTTACTTCATGAGCGTATAATGTCGAATAGGCATATCCAAACTTTGTTTTAAGATATTCACATTTCATAACTTTATTCATATTATTCATTGTTTTGCCATAAGTTAAACCGCTATGAAATATTTTCATACATACACATATGTATTGGCTGAGTTTGGAGAGGTTTCGAAATATAGGATGCAATACTGCAGTTTGAAATGTTCGAATGGTGAAAACATGATTCTTCGTGCATTGTTAGCTGATATACCAACAGGAATAAGTTACTCGCAGGCGTCTAGACGGAATGTAACAAAACCAGGGCTTTAAATTCACTGTTTACTTCTCGAGTAAGGTATTGCAATATCTAACTGATATTTCGAAGATGCAAACACCATAGTGGCATATTGTATGTGCCTGCCAGGATTACATCGCTACGTCTAGATGTTGACTCATAATACACCAACACGATAGAATGTATATGTATTTAGTTTGAATAACAAAATTGTTTTGATAATTGTACGTGTGAAAAATAAATTGAAATTTAAAGCCTATTTTTTAGAGACACAAAACTCATATTGAAATTGTATTATGCTGTGATCACTGCAGAGGTAAAGAGAAAACATTCAATATTGTGCAAAGTAGGAATATTGGTGTATTATGTTTTGACTACAAACACTCTTCCATCGCAAATTGTAAGCAATCTAGAGTTTGTATTCTCCTTTTTCATAGGCGGCTAATTATCTCGTTTTTTTATAAATTCATGCTTGCAACGCAAACCTATGGCAAATGCTGCTGGTTTGCGAGCCAGAAATTGAGACGAGCTATTGATCGGTTATGAACAATTTGACCCCTTTGATCATCTTGATTAAGGACGTACTCCTGGTTTAGCGAAATTTGCCAGTTCAATGAGAATGCAAAACGACCCTATATGAGTTGGGAACAAACGCCAAACATCGAACTGCAATTTTGTTGCAAACACCCATAGATTAGTACTTTTTTGATGATTTTTGGATGTTTTCTCAAAATTGCTCAAGTAGATGTAAGGGTTTTGCAACAAAGCTCTTCATATAGAGAAATCAGTAAAACAATCTGGGAAAAGTATGCATTCAGATGCCATCTTAACCAATATTAAACACTTTAGGTAGTTTGTGCGGACCCTCTAGAACATCACCAAATAGCAAGCAGTCTCCAATTGGTTACCATTATGTTTGCTAAGTAAAATATTAATGATATTTTGGTTGCTATATTAAGGGGTAGGGTAGCATTAGGAAACATTTCCCCAGTTCTACTGAGTCAAATTTCCAAATGTGGTATTGTTGCATAGATATGAACCGCAGCATTGTCAAAAATAAATGATATATGATTTTCGGTTATCCATGTTTTGACCAGAGGTCAAAAGGTCACATGGCCTTGAAAATTACTACAAATCATGCGTCACACCCAGCGGTGATTTGAGATGTTTGTGTACATCTTGTTTCAAAGGTCCCATTCGAAGATATGGTATCTGCTCTGTGAAACAGTGTCCGAATAACTCCCAGCTTACGTACTGTTTGGCTTTTGCCCCCGACGCAGTCTTGTATTTGTATGTCCTGAATCTTATTGACAAAGTCTTGTGAATTGATGATGTGATGCTCTGACATCCCAACCAGAGGGCCAATTATGTAGGTAAGATTTTTGGCTACATTATAACCGAATCCACATTATTGACAATCGGTCTCAGCGGTCTCTTTATGAATCTCGGAAAGTCCGTAAAATTTAGGCACTGATTCACCAGGATACAATTCATGAGCTCTTTCAATTTCTTGCAATTTACTTACCAATCACCTTATTTCTATAACCGCTGGTGGGGTAGTATCTCAGAAGTTCATATGTTTTTGTGTCACTCCAAAGATCGCATACTTTGTCATGTCTTCTATCTTAATCGAATGTTTTAATAGCTTCCCGTTGCTCTTTACCGAGGTTGGAATTGGGAACTTTATCAAGACAAGCAGTTACCTTAGTTCTTAATTCCATAAGGTCAGCTGTATTCAATTTAGAATGAAAGTTCATCTGTGTTGGTAAATCTTTGTGTTGTGATCAAAGGTTTAAACCACTAAATTATGTATTCAACTTGTTGTTTCTAATGGTGACTCGTTGGCTGGCGTATTTACTGGGTATTATAGACCTATTATATGGTGCATAGTAAAATAAGATATAGTTGGCAATCAATATAGACGACCTACCTGTGAAGATCATTGCTACCGCCACACAAAACATACAATTTCCCCATGGCAGATGCAATGTTCGTAAGGTTTATTCAAATGAAGCGCACAAACCAATTTGGTGCCGCATAAGTTTATATTGTAGGCGTGTTTTGTGTGCATGTGACACACACCCAAGTTATTTTACTTCTATTTCATGTTTTCTTACGATCCTTTTCAATTAATCTCTAGACTATTTGCGTTGCAATTGTAGTTATTATTGGGAGTATTTATATATACAATGTACATAAATATTGACATAAAGTTATTTATAGACTTGTTTTATTACAAGTTAATGAACTGCTATGACAAATATGTATATAATATTGCATTTGATATATTTGAAACCCAAACAATTGATACACAAATGGTTGATTGCATATCTACCACTTCCGATTAATATTTATTTTACAAAAAAATTCAAATTAGAGGTTAATTGAGACAGGATGATATGAAGACACGAAATAGAAGTAAAATAACGTCAGGAATGATTAATTTGAAGCTATGATCATATGTATATCCAGCAACAACGACAAAATTCGTGCTTTGATCTTTCTAAAAGTATCAGTGCTTTGTTATTGTTTTTAAAGATGACACTTTTCATTTCTCTGGAGGTGCACTATCATTATTAACGACTTTATCTATAGTTATCTGCGATTACAAGTGATTGCGTTTTAGCCACTTGATTGACCGTATCCAAGACGTGGAATTTATTCCGAGTAATCAGCGATTTGGCTTACTATTGATGCATTACTTTTGAAGGCACCAGGGCTGATACTTATGGGTCAAACAATCACAATCTTCTTGCCGTAAAGCCCCACTTCATCAGATGTTTGTCTTTTTTCTGTAATTAGCATTTGCGTTGACCCCTAAATTTTAGATGTGAAGTTTAATGTCGGTCATTACTTAAAATTTAAATTTAGATTTAAGGAGATCAACCAGCAAACTAATGAGGAATTACATTCATCATTATATCTTGCGCCAATGATCCAGAAGGTAGGTTTCCAAAGATGTCACAAAGAGCAGCCTTTAATCTGAAAATAAGATGTTAGTTAAGATGAGTTTTTTTAGAAATGAAAATCGTGAATATAATATGATCATAATTATAAGCTATCCCAAGAATTTAAGTGGACAAACATTATATCAGTGACAACTTATGTACTGACTATATACAAACTTATATTTATAACCACTTGATATGAAATCTTAAACTTCTGGATGATACAAAATAGAGCTTTGCAATTTGTAAGCAGAAAGTTGATCATATAGACAAGTGTTTGTCATGAGTTGATCCGGATGGTGTGACATTAAGACTGTTTTAGCCACTACTGGGAATGAAGATTGACATGAAGCACACACTCTATCAGTGCTAATTTGCTCAGAGCTCATTGAATAAAGCTATTAAGTGGTGAAAGCATTGTTATTGGTTGGAGAAGGTTATTAAATATGGAGGTCGTTGCCATCGTAAGCTCATGAGTGGGTTCATAATTTGGTAACACATTTTCAAGCTCTGGCTATAACAAGACGGTAATGAAACGAACTCTTCTACTAACACGATAGAGTTAAAGTGAAGATTGACAAGTTCATCGCCCTGCTGTTTCACATTACCATAATCAGATTACATAATTATTAAATAATTTAATACACCTAATACAAAGCTGAAAGACTATACGTATATGAAATTCTGAAATTATATTTTTCATCTTTAAAGTTTGACAAACGGAAGACAAAAACAATGCTGTAAAATATGTCGCTCCATTGCATGTTGGTGTCCGTACAGACACAGACCTTCAGAAAGTCAAAATGTTATCCATATTAATTCGCTTGCATCTTATCACCTGCAGACACTTTTGGATGATTTGTATGATTTTCTACGATTGATTTGCAATTCTTAGTCAGTGGGAGTGGTATACATTACGTTGACACATAATCTGATTGGACAATCGCATGATTTTGGGTGTCGTCTATCAGGCGGTAGACGACCCCACGTCATGATTAGTGTTGATAACGCGTAACACGCTCATAGAGGTGCTGGAAAGTATGTATCGCGTTGTATGCGTAGACACAGTGCGGAATACTCGCACGCGCTAGCAGTACGCGCAACAAAAGATGTGAAGTTGTAAACAAGTTTCGTTCATTTTAGAAAAAGGGGAGTTTTTTTTATGACGATTACTTAATTTTTGCTTTAAAAAATAGTTTACAGTTATTATAATAATATTTAACTGACTAAGAATGAGAATAAACGATAGGAATTTTTATTTTGACTATCCTCTACCTATGATATACGACAGGCAGGTCAATATTTTTATCGTAGTGGATACCGGCTGCGCCGGCATCCACTACTCAAAATATTGGACCTGCCTGTCGCCTATCACACGGTAGCGGATAGTCAAAATAAAAATTCCTATCGTTTATTCTCTAATTTGTGGGTGTCATCAGTAGCAGCAGCAACAGCAGGATATTTATGACACGTGTTTGAAGTGATATTCCAAATTATGGAAAGTTTATTTTTAACTGTGAATCAAAGCAACACACATTTTACTTATTGTGACTAATTTGTAATGCCCTATGGTAACCTATGAAGACGACCTGGTGAGGTTCAGGAACAAATTTCACTATGTGTGATGGAAAGAAAGTCCAATTGGTCTATTTATGCTTAATACTTAAACCAATCGGCAATATTTAATCAAACGTGAGGGCTGAAGAGCTTGAGTATTTAGAATACTGTGGCAATCTTCAACCGTTAAGTGTGACAGGTTGGTATTCATCGTGCTTTTGTATGTTGTTTTTATTGGGGCAGCCTCTATTTAAAGCACCCCAGACAATTCGATTCAAAATTAATCCGTTTCATTCGAATAAAGCCTCCAGCATACTTTCCTGCCGCTTGCCGCTGCGGCAAGCGGCAGGGCGTTTCAACCAATGACAAGCCTTTATTGTGTCCGTTTGTCTGCAATGCGAGTGCGCCACGCCGCTCAACGGCAAGCGGCAGGGTAGTATGAAACCAGCATAAGGTTGCACAAGTATCGTCAGCCACTAATGTAATATATCCTACGTGAGTTGAAGTTATTTAATTACATAGGTCATCTCTCACGCTTACTGCGTATAATATGACGATGCCAGCATTTAATTTGAAAGCTATTGATGGATGTGATTTCATCTTGTTATTATTAATTACATGAGTAAAGATTCGGGTGAAATCGTGTCCAAATTGCTCATGTTATGCACTATTATAATATGGCAAGCAATTGCATCGGTAGTTCCCGATACGATGACAATAAAACAAAGTTGAACCCACCTTTTTTCATACAAGGCGCCAATGGCGGTAATATTGGGATGCAGCTGCAACTTATGTTGTCTGCAGTTTTATTGTGGTCACATTTTGCCGCATGACACGATTGGTTCAGATGTTACATTTTATTACGAGTCTTTGGAAGGTTATTAAGACAACTAGCAATAAAATGATTCGTCTGACATTAACGGGAAAATTAATTTTTCAATATCAAACGATGATTGCGGAGATAGAATCAAAAGGCAATTTGTAACAGATTCCCTGTTCATTAAGTTGCCGTCCGGTTTAAGTGTTCCGTTGGTGCTTGTACTTGCATGTTCTCATAACAAAATGCTGTATACATAGAAAACATATTCCACCGAGTGCCCGTAAGCTAGTGGCTGTAACTTGTCGTGTGAGTGTCCGGTGTCATCCATAAATCGTTCCCGCCTAATTAAGTGGTCGCAGTGTGCAAGACATTGTCTGCGCGCGTTGGGTCGTTATATAGTGTTTTTTAAACATCCCTCAAGGAAAAATAAGATATTTTGTCATGGAAGAAACATTAGAATGTTACAGACTAGCTCAGTATGAGGAGCAATTAGGAGTCTTTAGTCAAGGCTACCATCAACAAAGAATGATGAGATGAATGATGCAAACGTCGACGAAAATATGTCACTTATTGTTTGCCCTGTTGCTGCTTTGAACCTTCGACGTTAACGTTCACAAACAAAAGCACTATAGGCATGATGAAGTTTCTCCAAAACCAACAACGTAGTCAGACTTTTTTTTAAAAAGAAGATCGGCCCAGTGTTTATTTACATGTTATAAAAATGGTGTGTTCAATCTCATCAGGTTTTACTGTCTGTCTAATTTAGGTATGTTTTATTTTATTTTACCATTCGGCATTTCAATAATAAAAGAACAGCAAAATTAGACCAGCAAGCACAGGCTGTCAGGGCCCAACAAAAGTGGCAAATTAAGCACTGACATCTGACAGATGAGTGGACGCCACCCTTGCAAGCTGGTTATAAAAATAAATAAAAGTATTGCACTATAAATACACATAAAATTACAAAGATGATTAACACATTAAAAGTACACACATTATAAAAACGGCACTACCTTATATTAAAAGCAAGAAGCCCCAAGAAACAAGAGACACAATATATTGCACTTAGTCAAGCAGGATAAAACACACCACAACATATTGAGATAATCCCCCCTCTTCCCCATCTCCAGTGGGATTTGAAGCAGTTAAACCTATTGCACAAATAAATATCCGTAATGTGACGGGGAAGGTCAGACCATTATTTTATGAAAGAGTTGGTAGGTGTGATAAGGTAAAGCTAAGTCTTAGCTTTGTGATGGTGAAAAATAAGGTGATCAGGATGCCAGCTATTTGGACGGATTTTATTAAACATTTGGATACAAGCGTAATGGATATATATTCGCGCCTTTTGGGACAAATAACTGAGGTCAAGACGCTCCAAACGAACATTGCACTCCTCCTCGCAACGTTTCCGGTGAAGAATAGCCTCGGTGACTTGATTTGAAATTACCTGGATTTAATCTTTCCCTACAGAAGTCCTTTTCAGAGGGCTGAGCTTTCGGAACTCTAGCAAGTACCATCGTCGCTCTGAAGACGTCACTCGCTAGAGTTCCGAAAGCTCAGCCCTCTGAAAAGGACTTCTCTAGCCTTGGTGGCTGTCCTCTAAACTCGTTCAAGTCAAGAGCATTTTAAGAAACCTCGTGTACGGCATCCAGACAGGGGAGTAATAATCAAGGATAGGCAAGACCATGGTCCGATATAATGGGAGGAGAACCTAAAGTGCTGGCCTAGATCATTGGCATAAATGGTGAAGAGCAGGGGGCCAAGAACAGAGCCCTGAGGAACAAAGGAACTGATCCAGACAAGCAGCTGACCTCCGATACCATAAGTTTTTTTTTTTTAAGTTTAGAAAGCAAAATATGATATACAGTCAAATACTTTGATATAGTCTAGACAAATGAGGTTCATTAATTCCAAGAGTTTTTATCAAGCAATAGTGTACATCATTATAAACCTTGCTTTAAGCCATGTTCATTTACTGATAAGAGATTGTTTTTACCTAGATGGACACGAAGGCTGTCAGCCACGATGCTTTCAAACATTTTACATACAATATGATGGCCCTGTAATTATAGAAATTTTAGCTGCCCCCTTTCGTTATTATTACCTACTTTACTCCAACAGGTAGGCAGAATGATAATGATGTGATAATAATACATCAATCATAATAATGCATTTAATATCAAAATGATACATTATAATATGTAGAACAAATGATAATGATTATCTTAATGGTATGCGAATTAGTTTACCACCCATTCAGCCTATCAGGACCATAGGTTAAAAGTATCTTGTAAGAGTATATCCTGTACTTATAGTGGATAAAAGGCCTCTTCTAAATTGGATCTAGATCTTAGCTTGATTAGTGATTACCAAGAACGTTCTTGTGGTGTAGTGACAGTAAACGATTTGATCCGAATCTTATTTTACAACAAAAAGAACGCATTATGTCACGAAAAATATCTTGATAATCGAACTAAGCTCTGGATCTAATTTAAAAAAGATCCTCGCTGTGGGTGACGGGCTGTCTCTAACAGAATAAATATAACTATATGAATATGCATTTTATTCTGTTTCCCCGTGCTTTCCTTCATTCTACATTACGGGGACAAAACAAATCTTGATCGGTATTAAACACCAATAGTTAAACACCATGATGGGTATGCCCCTGGAGTGAACTGATGGAGTTATATATCTTTTTCATTTCTATTTATCTACAAACGGATTCAGAGCTTCAGCAGTTAATCATAAGAGCCCTTCTTGGGAGATTATAATTATGATGCATAAAACACAATTATTGACTTCTGTTCAATGAGAGTGTAATCTACTTCTCCTAAAGCAAATAAACAAATAATTTAACTGTTACCTGTAGACTAATTTATAGAATAAGATCATCAAGATCATCACTGGAGTCTGACAGGGTGATCTGGTCTCCAATACACTTTGGCTTAGCCATTGACTTCATCATGAAGATAGCTGTTAATAAAAACGACAACAGAGGATTAATCATACTGCCAAAGAAGAGCTAGAAAAGACGAAACGGTAACTGATTTGGATTATGCTGACGACTTAGCTCTCTTTAACCCCTCATGACGAAGAAAATGGCAGCTCCTTTCTACACTAATAAAGATTAAAGAGGGAAGCCAAGCAGTTTAACATTATCTAAGAAAAGCAGTTGACCAAAGTATGGCAGTTGAGGAGGGATGTGTTTTCCCGTGGAATGTAATTTTATCATGCGCATATTATATCACGTCTACTTTTGCACCAGCCCGTAACAAACAACCCAAAACAAAACCTAATCCTACTAAAATAATGTTTTTCACAATTTTTACGGTAATCGCACGTCAATAAATCCTCTACTCACATTATAAATTATTTCCCGTGTGTATTCAGCTGTGGTGATACTTCATTCGCTAAAGATGAGCCATTGTGATTTGACTAATGAATCTGGTCGTTTCTTGTAGCTTTGGAAAAAGAGATGCCGCTCATTGGTCAAAATGTAATCACTCGTCGCTGGCATCTGAAGCATTAATGGTAAGTTCTACTCAGTGGAAGACTAACATACCTTAAGTAAATCCACAAACAATCAATGTAAACGAGGTTAGCTGATACTTTTTAAACATATTCTCATATTAATTGCAAGTAGTGATTTGTATGATATTGTTTACTTGAAAATTAATCATTGGAATGTATAATTTGAAATTTGATATTTGGTTGAAATTACGTGTCAAACTGAATGTGTAGAACTGTTGATGTTTAGAGCACATTGCCTAGAAATATCCCAAACATCCCCAAAAGAATTCGTATTTGATATTTTGTGTGTGATGTATGTAGGTATCTATAGGAAAGGCAGATTTAGGTTTGACCGGCGTAGTATATCTCACCTCTGATAAACAATGTGTATAGACATGATAGAGCAGCGCAAGCCAATGTTGAATGCCCGGTATATACTGCTTCTGGCTTTTGGTACTAGTACATCACGTCGCAAAATAGGATCAATAGTTAGAATATCGCGTTTGGGGAGCTCTTCTAAATATCCGTCAAGTTGAACTCTGTGTTTTCATATCGCGCCCGCCCGTAGCTGACATTGACAATAGAATCGATGTTATGTCATGGCTTGTTCGTATTAGGATTGGAAGTAATGTTGCTGATAGATACTTCGTAGCTCTAAGTGGTAAATAACATCTTTCTATTAGCGGTGCTTTACTTGCACGACCTGAATGAACTACACAATCATACACAATAGTACAAAAGAGGATTTTCACTCAAGGTAAAAATTTCCGCAAGGCATGGGAAGGGGTATTCATAGGGTACGTAGTTATGTTGTATGATCTGCCTTCTAGAAGCCTTTCCAAGCTCAATTCTCTCGATGTAAATTGAATAAATTGAATTGATTCCTTGCATCCGGAAGCAAATACATGTAGTTTCACTTTTGAACACTACCCTGGTTTAATTTTATAACAGGTCTTTGTTAATGAATAAATTACAGAGGTGTAAGTCATCTCATCAGCTCACTCTCATGCGCTCCCTCTAAAGCGTAAAAGAAGAAATTGATCGGATTGAAATTGTAGTATTAAACATCTATTATTTTGAACATAATAGGTATTTGTGTGCGACATCACAGAGCTATCCATCATTTTTGAAGCTTTTTTTTCAATTCAATTCAATTTAATTCAAGAAACATTTATTAAACACTTCAAAAATACATGATATAAAGACAAATGCCAGAATTAGCGAAACAATATCATACAAAAGTAATTAGGCAAGTAGTCTATCCGATCACAAGCATACTGCTGATAGTCAAATGCGATCACAGTAGAACAAACAACCAAGTGATTGGGCAAGAGACATGACAAAAGTGAGCCTGAGATAAGATATAACGAGTGGCATCAATGAAAAGACCTGAAAAGGAGTTGTGGGGCAACTCGCGCGGAGCAAGCTCGTGGGGTGCGGGTTGCCGGCAAACAGTACAAAAAAACTTTCAAGGGTCTACGGTTGAACAGACAAACAGAAAAAGACAAAACATTTAATCAACAAGCAAAAACAACTAGATGTACTGCGGTCTCTGAAGACCAGACCATGAAGTCCAGCCTTGATTTTCAAATGAATTTGAAATGACCTTAGGCAAAAATAAAGAATACATATACCAAGCTTACAGCGATCCCTCTATTAAATAACAAAAGTTTTGCCAATGACTTCCGGCGTCAAATATTAATATTATTGTCTCCTTTGATAGGGCATTGCAAAGCGGAAGTGCCTAAAACCTCAAATCTAAAACCACACATTTTAATACCTTCTATATGTGAATACAACTGGTAGCTTCATTGTGTCTAAACTGGCTGGCAAAGATAATTATGTAACAGGTAACAGGTAACAGGATCAATAACTTAGAATCTACTGTGATATTGTGACATACAACTCTACGCCAATCTAACAGTGAAACTAAATTTGACAAAACATAAATGGTATAATGAATAATCGTTTTTAACTGTGTTTCCCAGTTTGTAGTAGAAAAGCATTTATGGTAAAAAAAAGGGTAAAAATTACATTTTTGCCAAGACTACTCATGTGAGACGTTTGGCTCCAAATAGATCATGTTAATTGTAATGTTTGGGGTAATGAAATATAATAAATAATCGGTCGACAAATGTAGACGCTACAGCAAATTATGTAAAGTTGACAGAACAAGACGAAAGTCAAAGAAAGAAGAAAAAGAAGAAACCGACAGAAAACAATAGCCCAGCCGATTTCTGGTTTTGGAACTTTTTTAAATAGTCGGAATATGCGTGAAATTATGCAACCAAATGTTTTGTATTTTTAGGGGGAGGAGTTACTTCTTTTTAACGTTTTATTTTAAGTCAACTACAGAGGTGTGGTAGCACCGCATATGAAATGCTATTTTGTGATTCCTGACTTTATTCTGACGCTAATTGCAACAAAACACAAATCTCTGGTTTATTAGTTTCTGGCATCCCGAAAAAATACGAGCCCCGCAGAAAGGCCTTTTATCCACTAGAGTACAGTGTAGTAAATCAGATGAACGCGGTATTAACATGACCTTATTGAAAATGTGTAATACATTATATTTTTAACCAGAAACAATCTTTATATATCAAACCACTCTTCCACAGCATGCTTATATGTAACACCCCTTGAAATCATTTTGTTCTATAATGTATCATTAAGAAGGGTGAAAAAACATTGTTGCTAACAACGAGCATGAACAATTCTCTTACTCCAAACATCAATTTAAGTAAAACTATATTTTATAAAGCCTCGGGCTTATGTTATATTTGTATACTTTGGATACAATATGTGGCATATTCCACCTGTAGAAATGTACGCAATATTTCATGTAATTTACCATCTATGCACGCGATTACAGGTGCAGACAACATATAAAGAAATACAGCTTTACACAAATTTAACAAAAATATACATTTTTATGACTATTTGTAAAATTTGCATTATAGTATTATGTCTAAAATGAGTACCAGAATACACACAATCACAATCAGTCCGGTGGTTCTTAAGATACACTTATGTGTTGTTACAGATCTGCCAATCCGGAATGGTTTGCAAGAAGTAGTAGTAACTCCCTGTCGAGCGCATTAGACAATAGTGAAGTGGGCTATAAGACTTCAAGGAATACTTCAAGAGAGAAAATAAGGCGTTGAAGTACTCAGCCTTAAGGCAATATCCATTCGAGGCATAGATCGTATAGAAATGAGATGTTGCTATTTCAAAATAATGATAGAGAAAAAAAGACGTTTTAGTTATTTTGAGAAATTTTTGTTGAATTGTATATGGGCCATATCAATATATGAGTTATGAATTAGTGAACTAGTTACTTTCAAGGGGCGTGTCATCTTTTGTTCGAGATTGATCTATCTGGTGAAAGTGTGGTTTCAAATTTGCGCGAATGTTCATTTTCTCCTGCAAAAACATGACATGTTTTTTAAATAGAAGAACGCAACTGATATACATTCATGTTGCAATGTAGAAAAAAATATTTGATTTATAGAATAGAATGGATGACACAGAAGTTTAATCTTGTTTTTATGCTGAATAAAAACAGATATTCTATGGACAAAACACAAGAAATTCTTGGGGGTCAAATCAATACCTTTTATCCGTGTCTCATTTGTAGGACATTAGTTACAATTGCACTGGTCATATTATGATTATCTCAGTTACCTCTTGTATTAAAGAAGTATTTTTGGTATACTAGCATCCTGATTTTATGACATTTGTCAGTAGATATCCACGAACAAAACATATTCCAAAAATTTCATTTGATCTTGCGTTTGCGAGTTATGCATGATTTTTTAAATGTGTATTACTCTGCACCATAGGCCACGGTGTTCTTGTCTGCCAGAACGTAGTTTGTTGTACATAAACTCTCAATCATCAACTATTCAAAAACAGAGACGTAGCAAAACCAATCATAACACAGCAACAGCATTGGCCTATTATAGAACAAAGCAAATGCCATGTTCATTTTGTATGTTTCATTCTGTGTGCAATTTTACGACAGGCAAATGTATATGAAAAAATACACCATTTAACCAAAAACATCAGAAATATCAACTGATACTCAAGTTAGTTCATAATAAAGATTAGGTTATTAGAACCAGTTGTTCTTGATTACATTCTTAGAACTTCGTTTCATCTACGCATTTGATAAACTGTCTACTTCTCTCCGCAAACAAAAATTGCAGAGGAGAACGCATTTACATTATCTTATAAAAGTCTTGACTGATGTTGTGATGAGGAAGAAGAGACTTGTTTTACACTGAAATGTAATTTGGCCCTAAGCAAATTATATCATGGTTTACATTATACATGAGGATAAAATTGTGACAAATATAGACAAAAGCAAAAGCTAATCTAACTATAATAAGTTTTTTCACAATTCCGACGGTACCGACATGAAAAAGAAGCGGCTGATCACGAGTCAATCAACCCGTAATGTTTTTAACTTTTGCTCGTTATTAACTACTTTGCCGTGTGTATTTAGCCGTGGTGATATTTCACTCGCTACAGATACTCATTGTGATTTGACTAATAAATATGAGTGTTTTTCATATATAGCGTTGGAAAGAAATTTTAATAACTTGTCGCCAGCGTCTAATGATAAGAGGATGTGGTGTAGGAATAATTCTTAGTCAGTGGGAGTGGTCTATTAGTAGACACATAATCTGATTGGACAATCAAATGATTTTTGGTGTCGTCTATCAGGCTGTAGACGACCCCACATCATCATGAGTGTTGGTAACGCGTTACACTCTCATAGAGGTGCGCGTATGTATCGCATTGTATGCGTAGACGCAGTGCGGAATACTCGCACGCGCTAGCAGTAGGCGCAACAAAAGATGTGAAGTTGTAAACAAGTTTCGTTCATTTTAGAAAAAGGGGAGTTTTTATGACGGTAACTTAATTTTTGCTTTAAAATATAATTTACAGTTATTAAAATAATATTTAACTAATAAGAATGAGAATAAACGATAGGAATTTTTATTTTGCCTATCCTCTACCTAAATAGACGACATGCATGTCCAATATTTTTATCGTAGTGGATACGGTCTTTACTATTAGTGTCAGAGGGCATATGGCATGGTTTTTTCATTTTTTCTTTCAACTGGATGGTAAATAGGTTGGCTTTGGAGCAAAGCTAAATATGACGATGCCAGCATTTAATTTGAAAGCTATTGATGGATGTGATTTCATCTTGTTATTATTAATGATATGAGTAAAGATTCTGGTGAAATCGTGTCCAAATTGCTCATGTTATGCGCTATTATAATATGGGCAAGCAATTGCATCGATAGTTTCCGACACGATGACAATAAAACAAAGTTGAACCCACCTTTTTTCATACAAGGCGCCAATGGCGGTAATATTGAGATGCAGCTGCAACTTATGTTGTCTGCAGTTTTATTGTGGTAAATGGTCACATGTTGCCGCATGACACGATTGGTTCAGATGTTACATTTTATTACGAGTCTTTGCAAGGTTATTGAGACAACTAGCAATAAAATGATTCGTCTGACATTAACGGGAAAATTAATTTTTCAATATCAAATGATGATTGCGGACACTGAATCAAAAGGCAATTTGTAACAGATTCCCTGTTCATTAAGTTGCCGTCCGGTTTAAGTGTTCCGTTGGTGCTTGCATGTTCTCATAACAAAATGCTGTATACATAGAAAACATATTCCACCGAGTGCCCGTAAGCTAGTGGCTGTAGCTAGTCGTGTGAGTGTCCGGTATCATCCATAAATCGTTCCCGCCTAATTAAGTGGTCGCAGTGTGCAAGATATTGTCTGCGCGCGTTGGGTCGTTATATAGTGTTTTTTAAACATCCCGCAAGGAAAAATAAGATATTTTGTCATGGAAGAAACATTAGAATGTTACAGACTAGCTCACTATGAGGAGCAATTCAGAGTCTTTGCTTTAGTGAAGGCTACCATCAACATAGAATGATGAGATGAATGATGTAAACGTCGACGAAAAATCTGTCATATCATAATGATCATAATTAAACAAGTATAATATGTAGAACACACGATAATGATTATCTTAATGGTATGTTCTATACGAATTATTTTACCACCCATTTAGCCTATCAGGACCATAGGTTAAGTACCATGTAAGAGTATATCCTTGTACTCTAGTGGATAAAAGCCCTTTCTGCGGAGCTCTTCTAAATTGGTTCTAACTCTTAGCTGATTACCAAGAACTTTCTTGTGGTATAGTGACAGTAAACGATTTGATCCGAATCTTATTTTACAACAAAAAGAATCCACTATGTCACGGATTCAGAGCTTCATCAGTTAATCATAAGAGCCCTTCTTGTGAGATTATAATTATGATGAATAAATCAAAATATTGATTTCTGTTCAATGACCTTGTAATCTACTTCACCTAAAGCAAACAAACAAATAATTCAACTGTTACCTATAGACTAATTTATAGAATAAGATCATCAAGATCATCACTGGAGTCTGACAGGGTGATCAGGTCTCCAATACACTTTGGCTTAACTATTGATTTCATCATGAAGAGAGCTGTTAATAAAAAACAACAGAGGATTAATCATACTGCCAAGGAGGAGCTAGAAAAGTAGAAACGCTGACTGATTCGGATTATGCTGACGACTTAGCTCTCTTTGACCCCTATGCCGAAGAAAATGACAGCCCCTTTTTCCATTAAGATTAAACCAGTTTAACATCATTTGTAATTTTGTCATGGGCATAATATATTATGGCTACATTGGGATCAGCCCGTGACAAACAGCCCAAAACAAAACCTAATCCTACTAAAATAAGAGTTTTCACAATTCTTACGGTAATCGCACGTCAAAATATCCTCTACTTATATTATAAATTATTTCCCGTGTGTATTTAGCTGTGGTGATACTTCATTCGCTGAAGATGAGCCATTGTGATTTGACTAATGAATCTGGTCGTTTCGTGTAGTTTTGGAAAAACGATGCCGCTCATTGGTCAAAATGCAATCACTCGTCGCTGACATCTGAAGCATTAATGGTAAGTTCTACTCAGTGGAAGACTAACATATATCTTAAGTAAATCCACAAACAATCAATGTAAACGAGGTTAGCTGATACTTTTTAAACATATTCTCATATTAATTGCAAGTAGTGATTTGTATGATATCGTTTACTTAAAAATGAATCATTGGAATGTATAATTTGAAATTTGATATTTGGTTGAAATTACGTGTCAAAATGAATGTGTAGAGCTGTTGATGTTTAGAGCAAATTATCTAAAAATATCCCAAATATCCCCAAAAGAATTTGTATTTGATACTTTGTGTGTGATGTATGTTGGTGTCCATAGGAAAGGCAGATTTATGTTTGACCGGCGTAGTTTATCTCATCTCTAATAAACAATGTGTATAGACATGATAGAGAAGCGCACGCCAGTCTTGAATGCCCGGTTCACTATACTGCTTCTGGCTTTTGGTACTAGTACATCACGTCGCAAAATAGGATCAATAGTAAGAATATCGCGTTTGGGGAGCTCTTCTAAATATCCGTCAAGTTGAACTCTGTGTTTTTATATCGCGCCCGCCCGTAGCTGACATTGACAATAGAATCGATGTTATGTCACGGCTTGTTCGTATCAGGATTGGAAGTAATTTTGCTGATAGATACTTCGTAGCTGTAAGTGGTAAATAACATCTTTCTATTAGCGGTGCTTTACTTGCACGACCTGAATGAACTACACAATCATACACAATAGTACAAAAGAGGATGTTCACTCAATGTAAAAATTTCCGCAAGGCATGGGAAGGGGTATTCATAGGGTACGTAGTTATGTTGTATGATCTGCCTTCTAGAAGCCTTTCCACGCTCAATTCTCTCGATGTACGTACGTAAAAACGTACTTTTCCGATTCAATAAATTGAATTGATTACTTGCATCCGGAAGCAAAAAGATTCACTTTTGAACGCTATCCTGGTTTAATTTTATAACAGTTTTTTTAATGAATAAATTACAGATGTGTAAGTCATCTGATAGACACACTCTCATGCGCTCCCTCTAAAGCGTAAAAGAAGAAATTGATCGGATTTAAAATGTAGCATAAAACATCCATTATTTGAATATAATAGGTATTTGTGTACGACATAACAGAGCTATCCATCATGTTCGAAGCTTTAATTAACAAGCAAAAACAACTAGATATACTGCGCTCTTTGAAGACCATGAAGTCCAAGCTTGCACTTTAAATTACTTTGAAATGACCTTAGGCAAAGATAAAGAATACATACACTAAGCTTATAGCGACCCCTCTATTAAATAACAAAAGTTTTGCCAATGACTTCCGGCAAATATTACTATTATAGTATCCTTTGATAGGGCATTGCAAAGCGGAAGTGCCTAAAACTAGAGATCTTTGCTACAGCCACACATTGTAATACCTTCTATATGTGAATAGCTTCATTGTGTCTATACTGGCAGGCAAAGATAATTATGTAACAGTAATTGGCGGCACTACGGGGGAGAGACATTTTCCCCAAATATTTTCTTTCCATCCAGGTTGCCCCCCCCTCCCCCATTTTTCTTTTAAGGCAAAACTCCAAGAATTTAACTTCAACTTTTCCCGGCAAATGTGTCGATTTTACACCCCCTGCCCGGAAATCCACTTTTCCCCTAATGCCCCCTCCCCACACAAAAAAAATCCTTCTAACAGGGTCAATAGCTTAGAGTCTACTGTGATATTGTGACGTATACAACTTAATATCAACGCCAATCGAACAGTGAAACTAAATTTAACAATTTGGTATAATGTATAATCGTTTCCCAATTTGTAGTAGAAAAGTATTTATGGTAAAAAATAAGGGTAAAATCACATTATAGCTACAACTACTCATGTGAGACGTTTGACTCCAAATAACTCATGTCAAATGTAAATTTTGGGATAATGAAATATAATAAGTAATCGGTCGAATAATGTAGACGCTACAGCAAATTATGCAAGGTTTACAGAACAAGACAAAAGTCAAAGAAAGAAGAAACAGACAGAAAACAATAGCCCAGCCGATTTCCGGTTCTTGAATTTTTTTTAAATATTCGGAATGTGTGGGAAGTTATGCAACCAAATGTTTTGTATTTTTAGGGGGTTACTCCTTTTTAACCTTTTATTTTAAGTCAACTACAGAGGTGTGGTAGCACCGCGTATAAACGATATGGAAATGCTATTTTGTGATTCCTTACTTTATTCTGACGCTAATTGCAACACAAACACAAATCTCTGGTTTATTAGTTTCTGGCATCCCCCAAAAATTACGAAGTTCCAGTGTAGTAAATCAGATTAACGCGGTATCAACATGACCTTATTGAAAATGTATAATACTTATAATTATTTCTAACCAGAAACAATAATATCAAACCACTCTTCCACATTATCAATCTTAGATGTAACATCCCTTGAAATCATTTTGTTCTCTAATGTATCATTAAGAAGGGAGAAAAAAACCTTGTTGCTAATAACGAGCATGAAAAATCTCTATCCCGAATCATCAATCTAAGCAAAAATTTATTTTATAAAGCCTCGGGCTTATGTTATATTTTTATACTTTGGATACAATATATGGCATATTCCAGCTGTAGAAATGTACGCAATATTTCATGTAATTTACCATCTATGCACGCGCTTACAGGTGCAGACAACAGATAAATAAATAAAGCTTTACACAAATTTAAACATAATATACATTTTTATGACTATTTGCATTATAGTACAATGTTCAAATTGAGTACCAGAATACACACAATCAGTCCGGTGGTTCTTAAGATAGACTTATGTGTTGTGTCAGAACTGACAAATCCGGAATGGTTTGCACGAAATAGTAGTAACTCCCTGTCGAGCGCATTAGACAATAGTGAAGTGGGCTATGTGACTTCAAGGAATACTTCAGAGAGAAAATAAGGCGTTGAAGTACTCAGCCTTAAGGCAATATCCATTCGAGGCATAGATCGTATAGAAATGGGATGTTGCTATTTCAAATGATAGAGAAAAAAGACTTTACTTATTTTGAGAATTTTTGTTGAATTGTATGTGGGCCATATCAGTATATGAGTTATGAATTAGTGAACCAGTTACTTTCACGGGGACATGTTATCTTTTGTTCAAGATTGATCTATCTAGTGATAGAGTGGTTTCAAATTTGCGCGAATGTTCATTTTCTCCTGAAGATGATTTTCATTGCAAAAACATGACATGTTTTTTTAAATAGATGAACGCAACTGTTATACATACATGTTGCGATGTAAAAAAAACATGCGATGTGAGTTTTAGAATAGAATGGATGACACGGATATTAAATCATGTTTTTAAGCTGAATAAAAACGGATATTCTATGTACAAAAAACAAGAAACTCTTGGGGGTCACATCAATACCTTTTATCCGTGTCTCATTTGTAGGACATTACTTACAATTGAACTGGTCTTATTATGATTATCTCAGTTTCCTCTTGTATTAAAGAAGTATTTCGGTATACTAGCATCCTCTTTTTATGACATTTGTCAGTAGATATCCACGAACAAAACATATTCCAAAAATTTCATTTGATTTCGCGTTTGCGAGTTATGCATGATTTTTTAATATGTGTATTACTCTGCACCATAGGCCACTGTGTTGTACACAAACTCTCAATCATCTACAATTCAAAACCAATCATAACACAGGAACAGCATTGGCCTATTATAGAACAAAGCAAATGTCATGTTCATTTTGTATGTTTCATTCTGTGTGCAATTTTACGACAGACAAATATGAAAAAATACACCATTTAACCAAAACATCATAAATATCAACTAATACTCAAGTTGATGCAATATTTTAGAAGCTGAGCTCATAATAAAGATTAGTTTATTAGAACCTGTTGTTCTTGATTACATTCTAAGAACTTCGTTTCATCTACGCATTTGATAAACTGTCTACTTCTCTCGTCAAACAAAAATTGCAGAGGAGAACGCATTTACATTATCTTATAAAAGTCTTGACTGATGTTGTGATGAGGAAGAAGAGACTTGTTTTAGACTGAAATGTAATTTGGCCTTAAGCACATTATATCATGGTTTACATTATACATGAGGATAAATTTGTGACAAATATAGACAAAAGCAAAAGCTAATCTAACTATAATAAGTTTTTTCACAATTCTGACGGTACCGACATAAAAAAAAGAAGCGGCTGATAACGAGTCAATCAACCCGTAATGTTTTTAACTTTTGCTCGTCATTAACTGCTTTCCCGTGTGTATTTAGCCGTGGTGATATTTCACTCGCTACAGATACCCATTGTGATTTTACTAATAAATATGATCGTTTTTCATAGCGTTGGAAAGAAGAATGCAGCTCATTGGTCAAAATTTTAATAACTCGTCGCCAGCGTCTAATGATAAGAGGATGTGGTGTAGGAATAACTAACATACCTTAAGCAAATCCACAAACAATCATTGTCAACGAGGATGATATTTTGTAAATATATTCTCATAATAAAGTAGTGATTTCAAATAAAATATTCATTGGAAATGTATTTTCTGAAGGCTTTGAACTACTTGTAAAATCGAATATGTAGGATTATTTATGTTTAGAGCTTATTCCATAAAATATCCTCAATTGTAAAGAGAATAAAAATCAAATAGGCAGATATAGCTAGTTGCAAAGTAGGATCAATAGTATGAATTTCGCGTTTGGAGAGCTCTTCTAAATATCCGTCCAGTTGAATTTTTTGCTTTCATAACGTCTGTCCGTAGCTGTGATAGACAATAGGATCGACTTCTAAAAGTTTAAATTGAGTTTCAGCACAAAAATTCAACTAAACTTGAACTTTCGATGCGTGACACACATCATCATCAGAAGAAGTATTAGGATGTTGTGATGGAATTGCCCTTTTGTTGACCATTGGCGACTTTCGGTCCAATGAGGGCGTTGTATAAGCATGAACTATGAACTTACATTCGAGAATAGGATCGATGTTATGTCATTATTGTTCATATCGGAAGGAAATTTTGCTCAGAGGGACTTTGTAGCTGTTAGTGGTAAGTAACATATTTCTATTAGTGGTGTTTTGCTTGCATGACCCGACTGCAAAACCACACAAAATACCACACAATAAGATGTTCACTTAATGGAAAATTCGCGCTAGGTATGGAAAGGGGTATTAAGAGGCTACATCATTAGTTCGTTGCATGATCTGCCTTCTAGGAGGCTTTTTATGCTCATTTCTCTCAGAGTACGATGAGATTATATTATATATCTACTACTATACAGAAAACACGTTAGCGAACTGTTTTGTTTTTTCAAAATGGAACGCGTATCCTGTTCGATTAATAAGCTACGAGGAAAGATGTTTATGCGATCGATGACATTCTAACCTGTCATATTTTGTTGCTGAACATTTTACTAATCAGTCATCGTTCGTGGTATACAATAGTCCCTTTACAACAAGTACTCTCCATGCATTCTATGACGCATTCGTTATTACGGTGATGCATGCAGAAATTACAGAATCACGTGCTATTGTTCTTCTTTGCAGCAGATTTTTATTATTATCAATAGAGACATTTACTATTCACTAGTACAATAGAGGAATGTGTTAACATTTGTGACGTGTCATGTCAAAAGGAGACACTTTTGGGCAGGTTATGAATTTTGAGTTTTTTACATATCTTAAATATAGAGATATTTTGCTCCACAACGCCGTTTCCCCCAATGAAATCGGACATACTTAAGCGAAGATATTGAGTTCGGAAGTTAGGGTATTATAAAATTGGAAATTGAGATATCGGCCTTTAAAAATATTATTGACAATGTTGAGAATAGGAATTAATTTGAAAAATGTCTCAAAAACTACAAGATGCCAGTTATATTCCGGTCTGAAACTACCAGACAATATTTTTAACATTAATAACATCACAAATTCGCAACAAACTCAAATTGTGAAAAAATCACCCACCGGCAGATTTTGGGCTATTTCTCCATTTACATTCCTGCCCAAAAGTGTCTCCTTTTGACATGACACGTCACATTTATTCTAATTAACGATGAAAATCGTACAGACAGGGTTTAAGTCAACTATGACTGTATGATAGTTTTGTCCAAAACATTAAAAATGTTGACTTTACTTGCAGGCAAAAGACGTTATGTTATTCCAAAGACGTCCCCTTATAACTGTGAAGGTCGTTGCTGTTTTGTTTATAAGCGCACTTTGAGCCTGAGACTTTGCGTTAGGCATAATAATAAAAAAAAAATAATGTCCTATTATGTCAAGGAAAATGGATTTGGAAATACTTTATACATTGACGAGAATGATTTTATATCTTCTATACATAATATTACCATTTTACTTTCTTGTTTTTTCATTTCATATACATACAGCACATGTTATAAAAATGTGCCAACCCTTTCTTTGTTTGTAGTATTCAAACAAAATCTTTACAAACACCGCACATTCTCAACTATGCGCGAAACTTTCTGGATAAACGCTATTTCGTTGTATGTAATGCGACATTTAAAAGCAATGATGTAATCAGTGTATCGTTATTATTAATACAGAAAAGAGCTTAGATATATCTACTTTAATGATGAAATATTATGTACAGTTCATGGGTAGGATAAATCTTAGCACATACTCTATAAAAACACCTCCAGCAAAAGTTCTGATTCATAAGTAACTGTATTAGTAACAAAATTATATCTTCTATTGCGTCTTTAAACTGAAAAAAGACCGAAATAATGAATCTCTATCTATCTATTTATATATAATATGATTTTACAAAGGATTTGTGCGAGTAAACAGTAATCGTTACAGTTTGATTTTAACTTAAACAACACATCAGTATTGATGCTGGAGCGACTTTCCATGTAAAAATTCCAAAGTCTATCAAAATTCTGTTAAGTTCTCCCCGAGCTACTAGTTTTCACAGTGTGAGCATGACGAAATGTGATATGACAATTCGTAGGCACAGGATTATACAATATGGTCGAACATTGAAACGACTCATGGTGGTAAAGTGACTCGGGCTTACCGGATCGCTTCTGATCGGAAACGTTGTAGAGATTTAAGCACTTAAGCTGTTAACTCACACCTGATCCCACACTTGCGCTTAGCTTTTTAAAAATCAAAGGAAGTCAGTAAGGTAGTTCTTTGCAGCAAGGGTAAAACAGGAATAATGTATTTCCTTGCTTAAAGTGCAAGACTCCATAGTTTTAGTTATATTTGAAATTTCCAAATAATCAATGGCTGTTGGTCTTGATTATGATATGAGTAGGTGATATATGCTCCATATCGTCGGCCGCATCACATACTAACGTATTTGCAAAATACGCATTTCGAGAAAATCGAAGTTGAAAATTTAGAGATTTTCATTTGCTTCATAATCTTGATTAAAACATTATTGTCGATTAAAACCAGGTTAGCAGTAACGCGAATATACTATATTTTCAATATAATTCACTTATTACTATCAGAGCATAACTTATTCTGCAAAAAAACAATATTAAATAAAACACGTCACTATGTGAAAAGGACTAATGACAATTTCGCTGTTCAAATGACAAATACGTCGCGCAAATACGTCAGTATGTGAAACAGTTGCGCAAATACGTCAGTATGTGAAAAGGACAAAACAATGATTTTATCGTGTAATGACAAAGTCGCGCAAATACGTCGCGCAAATACGTCAGTATGTGAAACGGCAAATCCTTCAAATTGCAGATACGACATACTGGGCTTGCGCAGTATAGGTGATCGGCAAATACGTCGATATGTGATACAGACATTTCAAGGTTTTGTAAATACGTCAAAATTAAATTAATTAATATCTTACTAATTAAGCCACTTTGAGGCATGGTTTTTGGTGAATATATAGAGTAGAACATAACAAACTAATATACCAATTTTCTCAAAAATGTTAAAAATGTCGAATACGTCAGTATGTGATACGGCCGACGATATATTGGGGAAATGTTAAGCCGAATTCACTATTTAAAGAACCGGGCAATTTTCAAATAATTTCATGTACCTTTCGTTATAAATGTACGTCATATATATTTGTAAGTATACTGCTTGAGTCTTCAATTGGTGTCCGTAATACAAATGTGATGCGGATCAAGCAAAATCAGTCGGTACTCGGAAATAATTATTACATTTTCAGTTTCTTATAGAATAGTAAAAAAAAAATGTCAAAGCTAAATTAAAATCCCCTATTGAAATAAAAATTAGTTTCAAAGATATGAGCAACCAAAGAGCTTCCAAAACATAAAGGAAACAAAAGGAAATACTTCCTTTATTTGGCTATATCTCAAAATCAATATATCCGAGTTCCGACTGACTTTGCTTGATCGCATCACAAATAAGCCATTCACATCACCCAAGAAAGATTATCAAAACAATTAGGTCATGTGATACGATAAATTTTCTTCATAATGTAAGATTTCCATCAAGTTATAATTTTGTCCATATTATTAGGCCTACATAACGAGGTAAAATTAAAGAAACCCCTACTGGCTATTTTGGTCGTTTAACGTAGATTTCTATCGGAAACATACACAAAATATATTATAGCTTTAATATACGGAATTCCCTAAATCGGTCACGAGTCAAGTTAGTTCTTGCTACATAAGAATATGAAAACACTCAGCATGTTCCATAAGCACCCTAACCAGGTCATAGCTATATACTCTTTGAAATACAATACTCCTTTGAAAATAATTCACATCGAATGGAAATGGTGGAGATTGCCTTCTTTGCTTTCAAATAGTATGTATGAGTGTGTGAGGAATATTTATTAATATTTATATTATATTTTGCTATAAACTTCTCTGACCACGAATACCAACTACTGAACAGTGGGATCACATAAACACGGTCACTCATTCGGCTTTGTCAACATTCGGCTTTTGGCAAAAAGAAAGAGGCCAAAGCAGCGATTGGTATTCAGTGTATGCTGATATGAGAGACTTAAACCGCTTATAAAGGCAAAGCGTGTTTGAGCTTGTTAGCAGGGATGGTCTATTCAAGATGCTTCCTCTGGTTGGCTGTCCACCCAAACTACTCAACATCATTCGTTCTTTCCATGATGGAATGATGAGTACTGTCCAGTTTAACAGAAACTAACCATAAATCTTCTCTATCAACATGAAACCCCACCAGACGATATGTAATAATGCTAGTGCATTCTAAGGACAAGCGTGGTCCAAACACTTATATTGGCGAAATGAAACAAGACTATAACAGAACACAAATCAGAAACTGCAAACCTCATTGCCAAGAGTAACACCAGGTCCCACAGAAAAGCTTCAGCTTCAGAAATATACAAATCGGCATTCGTAGAACATGTTGCCCAGCAAAATCACGTAATTGGGTCGGAGCAGGCTCAGGTTGTAGATCAAGAATCCGACAAAAACAACTAGAAACAATGTTCTAAAACATCTAGAAACACCAGACTAAAGTGAACAAAATTTCTGACATTGAAATATTTCTCAGAAAGTAATTTTTTTTTTGTATCTGAAAAAGAACCTTTCTCAAGAAAATGTTCAATTCAATTATTGTTTCTATGGATTCTTTAAAGGAAACAAAATAACTTTTCGACAATATCAAAATCTGAAAGCGTTTCAGATAGAAATCCAATTTCGGTAGTGGAAGGTAAACAAAAGCCTAAGAATTCTAATTCCTGTTTCAGTGAATTCCTGTTTCAGTGAAATTTTCATTGTTCTTAGATGTAAAACCCCTGAAAATCATTTTATTCTGTAAACCTAGCATTATTGTTACTAACATTGAGCATGAAACATCTCTTTTTCGGATCATCAATTTTGACAAACATATATCTTATAAAGCCTCTGGCTTTGATTGCACTTTCAACTTTGGATACAATATGTGGCATATGCCAGCTGTAGAAATGTACCCAATATCTCATTTAATTTACCTTCTATGAACAGGCTTACGGGCGCAGACGACATGACAAAACAAATGAAGATGTACATAAATAAAAAACAAATATATATATTATACATTTTCAATGACCATTGTAAAATTTGCATTAAATTATCTATTAAATGAGTACTAACTTTCAGTCCTGTGGTTATTAAGATGTGTGTTGGGAAAGACTTGACAAACCACATAGAGTCGTTGGGCAGGAAAAACCTCTAATGTGCTTATGGCCCCTGAACATGTTTTACACAAAACTGCCAACAGGTTACACAGGCGGTTTTGCTTTAAATACTAAGTATGTTCAGGGGCTAATGACACATAGGAGGTTTTTCCTGCCCAACGACGATAGGTTGCAGTAGTAACTCTATGTGAAGCGCATTACACATTAGCGAAGAAGGCTATGAGACTGCAAGGAATACTTCCAAGATACAAATAAGGCTCGTTCAAGTACTCAGCCCTAAGGCAATATCCATTGGAGGTGTAGGTGTAGATATTGTACCAAACGGTGTTGCTATTTCATTTGATAGAGAAAGAAGAAATTTTAAAAAGAAAAAGTTATTTATAGATATATTGTGGAACGCAGACCATATCAGTTTATGAGTTATGAATTAGTGAACCAGTTATTTCCAAGCGGGCATGTAACCTTTTGTTCGCGATTGATCTATCTACTAAAAGTATAGTGTCACAATCTTCTCTTTTTTCACGGAATTGATTTTTCTTGTTAAAATATGACATATGAATTTTTCAAATAGAAGAATGCAACTGATATACATTCATGTTGCGATGTTGAAAAGCATGCAATGTAATAAGAAGATTGCGGATGACACAGATATTTATTCATGTTTCGATGCCGAATAAAAAGCACGGATTATAAGAACAAAGAGTAAGGAACGAGAACATTTCCCCCAATTCCCTTTGATCTGGGTATTACTATTTGTCATGTTTGTTTCTCTCGTCCCTAGTTTGTAGGATGTTAGTTATAATAGACTACTGTCGATGTCCATTCAATTAGCTTAGATTCTTATTTTTTTTTTAATATTAAAAAAATTAAAAATTAATGGTCAAAGTCATCAAAGAAAAGTGTTAGAACACCCTTAGACCCAATGTGATTTATACTTTTAAAATGCCAAAGTTTAATTTGAAACCCCATTTTGTCTCATTTTAGGCAGTTATTTAGTAGGTCCACCAAACAGATTCGCGACCTTTTAACAAAAAGACACATAAGTAAATGAATAAATACATAAATAAATAAATAGTTCGACTGTTAAAATTGATAATACTCTTCTGTCATTGCAATGACAGTATCAAAGTTTTGTAAAACTTTGTGAACACCAATATCGATCGCATATCCTGTATTGCGTGGGTCTGAATTTCGAAGTTTTATTTGGATGGTATCAATTTTTTGCCAATTCGAATGCGTTGGATTATATATGTTTAGAGTATATAAGCTAAAATTGCCCCATTTGTAAAGAGCACTGTTTTGTGTTGTTATGATTTCAATACTAAAGACCGCTAGAGACTTGTTCTGCCAGTTGGCCAGCGTATAGTTCGTCTCTATAAACAAAGTGTATAGCAAGCGCCCGCCAATCTTGAATACTAGTACCCGGTTCACTCTACTGTTACTAGCTTTTGGTACTAGTACATCACGTCGCCAAGTATAGGATCAATAGTTAGAATATCGCGTATGGGGAACTCTTCTAAATATCTTTCAAGTTGAACTCTGTGTTTTTAAATCGCGTTTGCCCGTAGCTGCTATTGACAATATAAGTGATGTAATGTCATGGCTTGTTCATATCAGGATTGGAAAGTAATTTTGTTGAAAGATACATCGTAGCCGTACGTGGTAAGTAACATCTTTCTATTAGCGGTGTTTTACTTGCACGACCCGAATGAACTACAAAATCACACACAATAGCACACAAGAGTATTTTCACTCAATGGAACTTTTGCGCTAGGCATAGAAAGGGATATTTATAGGGTACATCATTGTGTTGTATGATTTGCCTTCAAGGGGTTTTGTACAATAACATTTCTCTTACGTAAGATAGGTAAACATGTGTTTTGCGCATGAATTATTAAAATTGTATAGTTTCATTTTTGGTTTAAATTTATAACAAATCTTTCTTAATGAATAAATTACTAGTTTAAATTTTTGATGGACTCACTTTGATGGGCTCACTGTAGCGGGTGAAAGACAAATATTGATCAGACATATATTTTACATTCGTATTTTTGTATATATATCTAAACGCATGTGAGTTGCATGTGTGTAGGGAGTATGGAGATGTAGGGGGGGTGGGTGTGTGGGGTGATACAACAATGTCACCCAACGGCATTTTGCCTTAGGTTGAAGCTTTAAAAGTAACAAACTAACAAACTAACTAAACAAAAACACAGCTTTAACAACAGCTCAAAAAATATTTACTGCGATACAGAAAGCACATTATTAACTGTTATTTCCAAATCTATCTGACTTTGTTTATGTTTTCAACCTTACCGGAAGGCATGGAACGCGTCTGCCGTTCGATTAATAACCTGCGAGGAAAGATGTTGAAGTGATTGGTGACATTCTAACCTATCATATTTTGCTGCTCAACATTGTGATAATCAGTCAGCATTCGTGTTTATACAACAAGTACTTAGCTCATGGTCTATCATGAACGAGTTATTATTGTGATGCATCAATATATTACAAAATTATGTGATATTGTTATTCTTGGCAACACATTTATAAATATCAATAGAAAATGTATCATTCGCTAATGCGATAAAGTTGTAGGTTAACCTGTATTCTTATTAAAGGTACGAATCTTACAGTCATAGTAAAAAAGGAAAAATGATATTTATAGGGATTTCTATCAAATGCAACCGTAAGGTAACACCACGTATGGACCAAAAAAAATTTTTAACCTGACATTATATATAATAAGATTTTTTTTAATTGTTTGATTAGAGTTCAAGTGCAAGTTTATTTATTTTCATCTCAATTCACATCAATATTATAAATATTCATACCAGTGTTATAAAAATGGAAAATGCAAGATAAAGAATACATTATGATCATATTACTAAGATAAACCATGAGAACATGAAGAGTGAAGATATCGAGATGTGGATGTCGCAAAGCTGTAAAGCCTTGGAGCTTGTGGCACACAATCTGAACAAGATGAAAATGTAGCTTACACTACAATATTAATGTGTACAAAGATGATATCATATAATTGCTTCACTTCATGTAAAAATCCACTTTTAAATTTCAAGGTCGTCGCTGTTTTTGTTCAATTATTATATTTATAGACGTACTTTATATCGGGCATACTGTGCATATATAGTAGAATTAAGAAATATGATGGTATGTCCGTTACGTTGAAAAAATATTTGCGGGTTGATTTTGGAAATGATTCATACGTTGAAGAGATATTTTTACGAATATTGACATTGAAACCTTGAATCACAATATTGTTAATTCCCTTGAATCACAATATTGTTAATTCCGTGTCAGACTTTTGCACTTACTTGCTTTTACGTTAGTTCTTTTTACGTACACTTTCACATAGCAAATGTTAAGAAACATGTAAACATGTTACTCGAAGCTTATTTTGCTCACCTAAGAGCTTTTGGAATGTTTAGTAGATCATTACAAGGTCAACACCATTAGAAACCCAATGCTGGTTATACCCCGTGGGGTAACTCGAACTTTGTTTACCCACTTTAATGTTTTCATTGTACCCACTTTAATGTTTTCATTGTACCAAAGTTAACTTTTCCGTATCTCCTGCCTGGTAGTTGGTTGATGACAGATAAACTAAACCGTGCCCAAAACATCTTCCCAAATTCGGTTTATCATTATTGTTATTCACGAAATTCAAAACATTAATAGGTCCACTCTCAATGTCGATACGATTTTTGCCTGTTGTCTTAAGAAAAGGTTTCACCGACTCTGTCTTCGTATTTTTAATGATTCTGCAGATCCAGGTTATTTCTAGCGTATATATGACTGGACATCAACCATTCTCAGACATCCTTGACCATAATTTTGGATCATGTGATTACTTGTAAACTTATCAATACCTTTCCATATAAATTTATAGATTATTGATTTAAAGCTCTTTTATTAACGTTGGTCTGAACCCTGGAATTATGGAAACTTTCGGGCCTCATAACTGCTAAAGTGTTGGTGTAAAGTATATAAAAGTATACATATTTAGAATGGCAAAGACTTGATAAGTTCATCTGTGATATCAAATTTATTAAAATATTTGAAATTTGGGCGAAAATCGGGCTTTTTTATGATTTTTTTGAAAATTCAGCATTTTTTGACCATTTTTGGTACAAATTTCTTAAAGCTGGTCGAAATTCAAAAAAATGGAAAAAACGGTCCCTAGATATTTTTGTCTAGTTTTTTAAAAATTAATAAAAAAAAAAAAGAGCATTTTGGCCCAAATTTGACCTCAAGTCTTTGCCATTCTAAATATGTATACTTTTATATACTTTAGACCAACAGTTTAGCAGTTATGAGGCCCGAAAGTTTCCATAATTCCAGGGTTCAGACCAACCTTAACTCGTATTGTGGATTACGCAAAGTTAAAATCAGAAAAGTGAGCTTCAATAAAATAAGTGATTCAATTATTGGTACACGATCCAGAACTGAAATGTATCAATATTCCTTGATCACTCGCTTGATGGACTGATGAATGATACTTGTTACTGGTCAGAAACCGTCGGACCGTGACGTGTCAAACTTTTGTTTGCAGGCTTCTAACAGTGGAAAAACAGGGTGACGTAACAGCTGTAACAATGTAAATATATATTTGATTTTTTAAAATATGGTATCAAAATGTAAATTATAGTCACAATCGTTACCACGATCTCTCTATGATAATCTTCTATTATGTTACTTCTCGTAATTCCAGTGCGTCATTATAATCAATGCAGAAACGATCACAGTTTGTATGAACAAAAATCATGTGAGTTTATTATAATGTAGGATATAAATCATACCTGCTTGACACAGAACCTGCATAGTTGATAAGCTCAAAATATTCTACTATTGCGACTTTCTACCAAAAATGAAGAGAATAATAATCTATATATTAGTAAGGGTTTTGCATTTGCACAGTTCATGCTCCCAATCCGTACTGATGTAAGCGTTTAATATCTATCTATTTTTCTTCTTGCTTGAACGATTTTCTATTTAAAGGTAACCGGCAACTATTCTCTTGAAATCCCGAAGCCTATCAAAATTCTGCTAGGTTTCTCCGAGCAAATCTAGTTTCACGGTATTAGCATGACGAAATACGAGATGACGATTCATAGACACGGGATTATATAATATAGGGGAACACTAAAATGACTGGTGGAGGTAAAGTGACTCGGGATTACATGTGTTGTGTATGTCAGAGTCGCTTAACTCTCCCGGATTCTTCTGATCGGAAACGACGTATAGATGCAAGCACTTAAGCTGTTAACACATAACTGATCCCACACTTTTGCTTAGCTTTTTAAAAATCAAAGAAAGTCAATACGCTTGACAGAGAATAAAAACCATACGGTGTATTCCTTACTGAAAGTGCAAGAGTGCGTAGTCTTATTTATATTACAAATTTGCAAACAATCAATTGCTTTTTCCTTGATTATGAGTAGGAGATCGCTCCAAGCAATGTTTTTGCTAGTAAATCAGTTTACCAGAAAACATACAGCAAAGCAAAATAAGCTCATAAAAACAAAAAGGGCTGCAGGTGGGGAAATGCATTGATCTAAAATGATTTAATAGATTCAAATTTCCAAACGATTTTGTCGATTGAAACATTGTCATCTGAGAGTAAAATAATTGTAACATTTTAACTGTAAAATGTGTTACATCAGGTTTTGATATTATTATGGTAATTGTTTTGTATTTTTCCCACATATCCAAGTATCCATGCACCGTGAATCAAAGTCTTAAGCAGTGAGTGGGTAGATAAGCTATATCGTTACATGTCAAAGGACGACGTCACGTCCCCATACGTGATCTACAAAATTATACAAATGATGCAGCATGAATGAGAAATTCACATGTCTACGTGAAATAGTGAAATAGTAACCAATTCAATAGTTCAAATAAATGTTTGTTATCGTTAATCATTTGCTTCACGTTTGACGGCAAGGTGTAACAACATTGCAATTACAAATTAAAGCAGATAAATATGTTATGAATATACTGGAAAACAGACATAATTATTGAAATACATTTGTATCGATTTTCAGTACAATCAAAGTGTAGTTTACTAAATAGGATGTAGCAACAGGTGCCTGATTCCCGCATAATAACTATGGGGTTCAGCTATTAAACGTTAATAAAAGTAGTATTTCCATGAGTAAACAGCTTGATGGTGTATGGGGCTGGTTAAAACAAGCCATTTTCGTTATCGACAACCAGTCAAAAACGGTAGAGACAGCCCGTCATCCTTAACGTGACTTTTGCTTTCTTGTTCTGCGGGGCCCTTATATTGGGGTCACACTTGCAGTGTTTAGTCGTCATGTGGAAGTCACCGGCCTCGGGACCATTGATTTTTTTGTTAATACTGGGCCCCAGTACCAAGAAAGCTGTCTACGTTCCTGCAATCAATATATCACAAGTACCCGTGTATTGGCGTGTAAGTCATATTACTTCTTTCAAATAAAACGAAGTTCTTTGCAAAGTTAAAGCTATTATTTAGAGCTCAAATTAAACAGGTAAAACGTTGCTTTTTTGATATAAACCACACATACACTTAGATATACAAACAAGCAACAGACGTTTAATAGGAAATTGGACACAGGAAATTAATAGTCGTCTCCTTGTCCTGTTGTCAGTGCATCTTATTACGAATGTAATCAACATCCATTTATTTCAAAATGAGAAACCTTGTTTTCTCATAAAAAGGACTTGATTATCACCCCACATGATTATATGGTCAGCTATTAAGATTTATTTTGTCGATTTTTAGGGGGAAGTGCGGTTTCTTGTTGATGGAAAGAGTGTTCGGTGAAAAGCGCTTTTTTATTATAAAACGTGAACGGGGCTGATAAAATTTTAGAATCAGCTAAGGGAACTCCCATGGGTTTATGGTCTAAATATTCATATGAAAAGTGAACCAACAAAATATCAATTCGTAGTCCGGATGAGCAAATCACTGAATGGGCCTTTAAGCAATGAGAGAAACCTAGCATTATTGTTATTAACATTGAGCATGCAACAATCTCTTTTTCGTATCATCAATTTTGACAAACATACATCTTATAAAGCCTCTGGCTTTGATTGCACTTTTAACTTTAGCTACAATTTGTGGCATATGCCAGCTGTGGAAATGTACCCAATATCTCATTTAATTTCCCTTTTATGAACAGGCTTACGGGCGCAGACGACATGACAAAACAAATGAAGATGTACATAAATAAAAAACAAATATATATATTATACATTTTCAATGACCATTGTAAAATTTGCATTAAACGATCTATATATTAAATGAGTAACAGCATTCATTCCTGTGGTTCTTAAGATGTGTGTTGGGAAAGACTTAACAAACCACATAGCGTCGTTGGACAGGAACAATCTCAAATGTGCTTATGGCCCCTGAACATGTTTTACACAAAACTGCCAACAGGTTACATAGGCGGTTTTGTTTAAATATGTTCAGGGGCTAATGACACATAGGATGTTTTTCCTGCCCAACGACGATAGGTTTGCAGTAGTAACTCTCTGTGAAGCGCATTACACATTTAGCGAAGAAGGCTATGAGACTTCAAGGAATACTTCCAAAAGAAAAATAAGGCTCGTTCAAGTACTCAGCCCTAAGGCAATATCCATTGGAGGTGTAGATATTGTACCAAACAATGTTGCTATTTCATTTGATAGAGAAAAAGAAATTTTAAAAAGAAAAAGTTATTTATAGATATATTGTGGAACGCAGACCATATCAGTTTATGAGTTATGAATTAGTGAACCAGCTATTTCCAAGCGGGCATGTAACCTTTTGTTCGCCATTGATCTATCTACTAAAAGTATAGTGTCACAATCTTCTCTTTTCTCACGGAATTGATTTTTCTTGTTAAAATATGACATATGAATTTTTCAAATAGAAGATTGCAACTGATATACATTCATGTTGCGATGTTGAAAAGCATGCGATGTAATATGAAGATTGCGGATGACACAGATATTTATTCATGTTTCGATGACGAATAAAAAACACGGGATTATATGAACAAACAGTAAGAAACGAGAAATTTTTTTCCCAATTCTCTTTGATCTGGGTATTACATCAGTATTTGTCAAGCTTGTTTCTCTCGTCTCTAGTTTGTAGGATGTTTGTCGATGTCCATTCAATTAGCTTAGATTCTTGGGTTTTTTTTAATATCTAAAAAAAATGAAAAATTGTGGTCAAAGTCATCAAAAAAAAAGTGTTAGAACACCCTTAGACCCAATATGATTTATACTTTTAAAATTCCAAAGTTTAATTTGAAACCCCATTTCGTTTCCATTTGTCTCATTTTAGGCAGTTATTTAGTAGGTCCACCAAAAAGGTTCGCGACCTTTTCACAAAAAGACACATAAGTAAATGAATAAATACATAAATAAATAAATAGTTCGACTGTTAAAATTGATAATACTCTTCAGTAATTGCAATGACAGGACAGTATCACAAAACATCGCAGATGCGTATTTGCACTGTGAATAGTTCAGACAAATTTTAGTTTAGGTACAGAGGCAGATCACATATCAAAGTTTTGTAAAACTTTGTGAACACCAATATCGATCGCATATCCTGCAGTGTGTGGGTCTGCATTTCGAAGTTTTATTTGGATGGTATCAATTTTTTGCCAATTCGAATGCGTTGGATTATAGGCCTATATGTTTAGAGTATATAAGCTAAGATTGCCCCATTTGTAAAGAGCACTATTTTGTGTTGTTATGATTTCAATACTAAAGACCGCTAGAGACTTGTTCTGCCAGTTGGCCAGCGTATAGTTTGTCTCTATAAACAAAGTGTATAGCAAGCGCCTGCCAATCTTAAATACTAGTACCCGGTTCACTCTACTGTTACTAGCTTTTGGTACATCACGTCGCCAAGTATAGGATCAATAGTTAGAATATCGTGTATGGGGAACTCTTCTAAATATCTTTCAAGTTGAACTCTGTGTTTTTAAATCGCGTTTGCCCGTAGCTGCTATTGACAATATAAGTGATGTAATGTCATGGCTTGTTCATATCAGGATTGGAAAGTAATTTTGTTGATAGATACATCGTAGCTGTACGTGGTAAGTAACATCTTTCTATTAGCGGTGTTTTACTTGCACGACCCGAATGAACTACAAAATCACACACAATAGCACACAAGAGGATTTTCACTCAATGGAACTTTTGCGCTAGGCATAGAAAGGAATATTTATAGGGTACACCATTGTGTTGTATGATTTGCCTTCAAGGGATTTTGTACGATAACATTTCTCTTACGTAAGATAGGTAAACATGTGTTTTGCGCTTGAATTATTAAAATTGCATAGTTTCATTTCTAGTTTAAATTTATAACAAATCTTTCTAAATGATTAAATTAGCAGATTAGATTTTTGATGGACTCACTTTGATGGGCTCACTCTAGCGGGTGAAAGACAAATTGATCAGACATATATTTTACATTCGTATTTTTGTATTATCTAAACGCATGTGAGTTGCATGTGTGTAGGGAGTATGTGTGTGTAGGAGGGTTGTTTGTGGGGTGATACCACAATGTCACCCAACAGCTTTTGTCCTTAGCTTGAAGCTTTAAAAGTAAAGTAAAATAAACTAACTAACTAAACAAAAACACAGCTTTAACAACTGCTCAAAAAATATTTACTGCGATACAGAAAGCACATTAGTAACTGTTATTTCCAAATCTATCTGACTTTGTTTATGTTTTCAACCTTACCGGAAGGCATGGAACGCGTCTGCCGTTCGATTAATAACCTGCGAGGAAAGATGTTGATGTGATTGGTTACATTCTAACCTATCATATTTGCTGCTCAACATTGTGATAATCAGCCACCATTCGTGTTTATACAACAAGTACTTGGCTCATGTCCTATCATGAATAAGTTATTATTGTGATGCATCAATATATTACAAAATTATGTGATATTGTTATTCTTGGCAACACATTTATAAATATCAATTGAAAATGTAGCATTCGCTAATGCGTTTAAGTTGTAGGTTAACCTTTATTCTTATTAAAGGTACGAATCTTACAGTCATAGTAAAAAAGGAAAATGATATTTATAGGATTTCTATCAACTGCAACCGTAAGGTAACACCACGTATGGACCAAAATTTTTTTTAACCTGACATTGTATATAATAAGTTTTTTTAAATTGTTTGATTAGAGTTCCAGTGCAAGTGTATTTATTTTCATCTCAATTCACATCAATATTACAAATATTCATACCAGTGTTATAAAAATGGAAAATGCAAGATAAAGAATACATTATGATGTGGATGTCGCAAAGCTGTAAAGATTGAAGCTTGTGGCACACAATCTGAACAAGATGGAAATGTAGCTTACACTACAATATTAATGTTTACAAAGAGGATATCATATAATTGCTTCACTTCATGTAAAAATCCACTTTTAAATTTCAAGGCCGTCGATGTTTTTGTTTCTTTATTTTATTTATAAACGCACTTTATATCGGGCATACTGTGTATAAAATAATAGTAGAATTAAGAAATATGATGGTATGACCGTTACGTCGAAAAATATTTGCGGGTATTCAGTTGAATTTTAACATGCTTCATACGCTGAAGAGATATTTTAACGAGTCTTGACGTTAAAACGTTGCACAAAGTAGCAGACCTTTGTACTTACTTGCTTTTATGTTATTTGTTTTCACGTATATTTTCACATAGCAAATGTTAAGAAACATGTAAATTTTTTGATAAAGAAAGTTTGCTCACCTGGGAGCTTTTTGAAAACAAAAGGAAATAAAGTTTAAGTTTGAACAGAGGTAAATTATTAATCATACACATGATACACATGATAAAATGTAATTTTATACAGACGGAGAAACTCACACACAACGCAAAGCAAGTACAGAACCTCACATTACGATGTTCTGCCACTACACATCGTCATGGAATAACTGGTCAGAAACCGTCGGACCGTGACGTGTCAAACTTTTGTTTGCATGCTTCTAACAGTGAAAAACCAGTGTGACGTAACAGCTGTAACAATGTAAAATAATATAAATTTTTATTTGATTTTCTTAAATGTTGTATTAAAATGTAAATTATAGTCACAATCGTTACCACGATCTCTCTATGATAATCTTCTATTATGTTACTTCTCTTAAATGTAATTCCAGTGCGTCATTATAATCAATGCAGAAACGATCCCATTTTGTATGAACAAAATTATTGCGACTTTCTACCAAAAATGATGGGAATAATAATCTATATATTAGTATGGATTTTGCATTTGCACAGTTCATGCTCCACATCCGTACTGATATAAGCGTTTAATATCTAGTTTTCTTCTTGCTTGAACGATTTTCTCTTTTAAAAATAACCGGCAACTATTCCCTTGAAAATCCCGAAGCCTATCAAAATTCTGTTAGGTTTCTCCGAGCAACTCTAGTTTCACGGTATTAGCATGACGAAATACGAGATGACGATTCATAGACACGGGATTATATATAATATAAGGGAACACTAAAATGACTGGTAGAGGTAAAGTGACTCGGGATTACATGTGTTGTGTATTTCAGAGTCGCTTAACTCTCCCGGATTCTTCTGATCGGAAACGACGTATAGATGCAAGCACTTAAGCTGTTAACACATAACTGATCCCACACTTTTGCTTAGCTTTTTAAAAATCAAAGAAAGTCAATACGCTTGACAGAGAATAAAAACCATGCGGTATATTCCTTACTGAAAGTGCAAGAGTGCGTAGTCTTATTTATATTACAAATTTGCAAACAATCAATTGCTTTTTCCTTGATTATGAGTAGGAGATCGCTCCAAGCAATGTTTTTACTAGTAAATCAGTTTATCAGAAAACACACAACAAAGCAAATAAGCTCATAAAATGAAAACGGTTGCAGGTGGGGAAATGCATTGATCTAAAATGATTTAATAGATTCAAATTTCCAAACGATTTTGTCGATTGAAACATTGTCATCTTTAGAGTAAAATAATTGTAACATTTTAACTGTAAAATGTGTTACATCAGGTTTTGATATTATGGTAATTGTTTTGTATTTTTCCAACATATCCAAGTGTCCATGCACCGTGAATCAAAGTCTTAAGCAGTGAGTGGGTAGATAAGCTATCTCGTTACATTTCAAAGGACGACGTCACGTCCCATACGTGGTCTACCAAATTATACAAATGATGCATCATGAATGAGAAATTCACATGTCTATGTGAAATAGTAACCAATGCAATAGTTCAAATAAATGTTTGTTATTGTTAATCATTTGCTTCACGTTTGAAGGCAAGGTGTAACAACATTGCAATTAAAAAGCAGATAAATATATATGTTTTGAATATACTGGAAAACAAATATATTGAAATAAAGTGTAATAGTTGTTCAGTACAATCCAAGTGCAGTTTACTAAATAGGATACAGCAACTGGTGCATGGTTCCCGCACCATAGCTCAACTATAGGGTTCAGCTATTAAACGTTAATAAAACTAGTGTTTTCATGAGTAAACTAGCGTGTCTCCGGTCGGATTACACTTGGAGTGTTTTGTCGTCATGTGAGAGTCACCGGCCTCGGGACTGCCGGCCATTGGTGTTTTTTGTTGATGCTGGGCCCCACTACCAAGAAAGCTGTCTACTTTCCTGCAATCAATATATACTGCGCCAATAAAGTATCCTTACACTTGGAAAAATAATCACACTTTCAAAACTGAACAATATTGGGGTAAATTTGTATTTTTAATAGACGCACCATCTAATTCTGCACATTATGACACCCCAATGAATCAAATGTGACTTCAAGAAGCAAAGTTACAAGCATTTGATTAGACGAAGGTCCGGTTTTAAAAGTGACAAACAGGCCTATTCAAAACTCCGCAGACTAGACATCTGGTTTGAGAGTGGTGAATGGCTAATTTATGTGTTTGGCTTTAATTTAAAACAAAAGGAACAAGCGCAACAAAGAGACAACACAGTTTCTTTTTGCGCCTTGTATAAACCAGTTTGTCACTTTTAAAACTGGACCTTCGTCTATTCAATTGCTTGTAACTTTACTTTCTTGAGGTCACATTGATTCAATGTGGTGTCATAATGTGCAGAATTAGATGGTGCGTCTATTAAAAATACAAATTTACCCCAATATTGTTCAGTTTTGAAAGTGTGATTACTTTTCCAAGTGTAAGGATACTTTATTGGCGCAGTATATCAAGTAATCATATAAGTCATAATTATTACTTCTTTCAAATAAAACGAAGTTCTTTGCAAGTTAAAGTTAAAGCTATATATTTAGAGCTCAAATGAAACAGGTAAAACGTTGCTTTTTTGATATAAACCACACATGTACTTAGCTATACAAACAAGCAACAGACGTTTAATAGGAAATTGGACACAGGAAATTAATAGTCGTCTCCTTGTCCTGTTGCCAGTGTCATCTTATTACGAATGTAATCAACATCCATTTCTTTCAAAATGAGAAACCTTGTTTTTTCATAAAAAGGACTCGATTATCACCCCACATGGGGGATTACATGGTCAGCTATTAAGATTTATTTTGTCGATTTTAGGGGAAATGTGGTTTCTTGTTTATACCAAGAGTGTTGCGGTGAAAAGCGCTTTTTTATTGGATTATAAAACGTAAACGGGGCTGATAAAAATTTAGAATCAGCTAAAGGGTACTCTCGTGGATTTCTGGTCTAAATATTCATAGTGAACGAAAAGTGAACGAACAAAATAGCAATTAACCATAATTGGGGAAAAAACCCGAGGGACAAAGGCTACACAGAATAACTGATGAACTTGCGATCATTGAATATGAACAAAAATAGCCACTTATTTGGATTGTTTCCATATTTCATAAAGCATTTCTTTAATTGAAAAGATTGTTGGCATACATAATCGGCAGACTCATAGCATCAAAGACTCCTACTTCAAACATGTAGTTGACTTCCTGCTTGAATGAGCACACATTAAATGAAATAGTTCACCATTTCAAAAGTTTCAAAAAGATTATATCAAGTACTCGATTATAAATACTTGATAATAAGTGTCCTATTGTAATTTCCTAATTCTGGTGAGACAGGCGGGGCATTATCTCACTCAGAGCACCTGTGGGATTAGATCGTCCGAGTCTGCAGATGATGCATGTCAAAACTATTTTCAACCAGGGCTTTTTGAAATGGGTAGTTACTTTTGTTTTACTCCCAATACGTCACACGCCACCTAGAGTTGTCAAGGATGACCTACATTGATGTTGAATATTAATGGATAGTCAATTTCAAACGTTACACGTCATACACCAAAGTTACCGGAAATCAAGGTGTTACAACCAAGCTGAAGGTCAGTAATCATACCAGCAATGTTTTGTAACCAGTGGCTATGCTCTTTGCACTGACTTGAGAAATTATGATATGAACAATATTTACTTCTCAAAAGAGTTGTTTTTATTTTTGGAAGTACGCTTCTGACAAGGTTATATTTAAAATTTATAGATGGTGTCATCGGCACTTTTCACACAGATTCATTGTTTAGTATGCCTCTATTCCTGAATTTAATGATATTGATATTGCGAAACACTTGTACACCGCATATCTATTATAGCTGGAAACATGCGCATAACCAGTCCAAAAGATACTTAACAAAACAGAAATTAATTTTTGAACTAAACATTTTTGATAATCAACAAATAATTTGTTTTCATAACAGAAAGCTCCCGAACTGATACTTCAGTAATCTTTTACTATTCTGCATGGATTGTGTAACGTTTGGTTGATATAACTACTGCTTAATATAGTCTGTATACTTTTTCGAGTTAGTAATTTAAATATTGTTTTTTATTATATCTCTAAATTCAATGATGAGAAGTATATAAAAGCATACATTTTCAGAAAGAAAACGATACAATGAATCCAACTATCATAACAGATTCCTGCAAAAATTAACAGTTTTTGAGGAAATCTCAAAATTTAATTTCACTCTAGAGACTCGAGGAAAGTATACATACTATAGTATCAATTGCATTTGTGTGATGACGGTATCGGCAATATCATCTCCGTAAAATGCCAAGGACAGCACTAGCAAGGACCGACCAACAGATGGATTACTCTATGAGCTGAGCGTGGAATCTTCATAACAGATTACTTCCAAAGTTGAGATTTAATTGGAGTAATATAACAATATAAAACAATTACGTCATGGATACGTTGGTATGATGATAGGGTACCGTATGTGCGTATTATGTTATATGAAATTTTATATTTTAATGATGCAATTATCAAAGCATGTAAAGTTACAAAATGCATTTTGTTGTTATATTGGATATTTCTCACAAAAACTAATATAGAAATTTTCATTCGATATTTTGGTACTTTTTTGATTGCAGAAGGCTGCTTAACCAGAAGGGTACCCAAAAAGCAATGCTAATCTAAATTGCTTCTTGGTTCTGGTTTTAATGACACGGTTTGCCATTGTTGTGGCTAAGATCTAGATAGCAGATGTCATCAACACCTTTGTCCAATGAGGAAAGTATTATATATGTCCCTTTTAGTTTCTTGCGACACCATTGGCGCCATTGTGATTTAACTAATGAATCTGATTGTGTCTCGTAGCTTTCGCAAGAAGGATGCGGTAAAAATGTAATCACTCTTCGTCTGCGTCTAAAGCTTCAAGGGCTATATATAACAGCAAATCCACAAACAATCATTGTGAACTAGGCTAGCTGATATTTGTGTAAATATATCCTCATAATAATTGTAGTAGTGAAAAAATTAGTGAATATTGTATGATATAATTTGCTTGAGATATGTAATATTCATTGGAAATGTATTGTTTGGATCGCTGGGATTATACTTATTTATTTATGTTTAGAAGCTATTACCTAAAAAAAACGAATTGTAAAGAGTGCGTTTTTGTGCTGCTGTGGTTTTAACAAAGGCAAATAGAGGCTTGGCCAGCGTTGTAGGCCTACAGCCCGTCTCTGTAAACTACTTGTATAGGAAATATTGGATACATGGGTGACTACTGCCGCTGGCTTTTAGTACTGGTACATCACATCGCAAAGTAGGATCAATAGTTAGAATATTGCGTTTGGTTATTCACTTCTAAATATCCGTCATGTTGAACTCTATTATTTTTTAAATCGCGACCGCCCGTAGCTGTCATAGACAATGGGATTTATGTCATCGTCTGCTCATATCTGAATTGAAAAGTGATTTTGCTGAGAGATACTTCTAACTGTAAGCGGTAAGTAACATCTTTCTATTAGCGGTGGTTTACTCTATGACCCAAATAAACTACACATTCAACACTATAGCACATTCACTCTAAGGCAAATTTGCGTTAGGCATGGAAAGGGTATTCATAGGGTACAATATTAGTATACCTTTATATGATCTACCTTCTAGGGGCTTTATTGGCTCATTTCACTCAGTGTAAGCCTTTGACTTCAGTAAATTAAATTGATTCCTTACATCTTGAAGCAGCTGAAAGAGTTACACTTTTTACGACATTCTGGTATAAATTAGTTTATTAAAGAGTAAATTGTAAGATGTGTAAGACACTCTGACAGGCTTACTCTAGGGGGAACAAAGATTAGGTCAGATTTAGATTACATTTCGGCATAAAGCATCAATATGTATATATCGTAAGTAAGTGTACGGGGTGTTATGATTGACGCTTTAATTAACAAACAAACAAAGAAAACTCAAAACACACAACTTTTAGCAACACATCAATAGAGCATCGTTATCCACATCTCTTGCGATATGGACTTTGGTTATGTTGTCAACCAGATTCCACCTTACTAGAAGGCATGGAACGCGTCTGACATTAGATTAATAAGCTTCAAAGAAAGATATTGATGTGATTGGTGACAGTCAAACCTATCATATTTTGTTGCTCTACATTGGGATAATTAGTCACCATTTGAGGTATTCAACAAGTACTTTGCACGTATTCTATCGCGCATTCGTTATTACGGTGATGCATCAAGACATAACAAAATCACGTGCTATTGTTATCCATTGCAGAAGACATCAATAGAGACATGTATCATTCACTAATGCAATAAAGGCATTTGTTAACCTTTATTTATTATAAGATGCACATTTTACTTTTGACATTATTGCTTTCAAAGTAAGATCTTATTCCAAAGACGTGAATTATTTTAAAAGATCACTGCTCATAGAATATTTTCTTATTCTAAAGACTCGACTTCAGGTAAAATTCCATTTTTATTTCAAGTTCGTTGTCATGTTTGTTTATAAGCAAACTTCTTATTAGGCATCATAGTATAAATGATAATATGTAAATAAAAATAATGTAATGATAGTGTGGTGTCAAATTTTTCTCGAGGAGATGATTTTCATTGTAAAATCATATAAGATACGATTGATATACAGGGTGTATCAAAATGATTGGTACCGAAGACTTATCATTTTTTGCCGAATTTGTTCACTATTTTTGTGCCAGTTTGGGGTTAATTGTTTAAATATTTGTAATTATAGTAGTTTTATCTTCTCTAAGAATTTTAGGAATAGGAAAGTAGGTGTTTTTACACTTTTCGTCGTAACGCTGGATCAGTAGCGCACCATTTTAAAGCTCTATTTTACTGCAAATACCTTGTGAGGATGATATGTTGAAAATCATTTTCCTTGCCTATTTCTTCATTCATAATATATATTAATGTAATAATCAATATTTATTGCTTGAGAGTAATATTATTGACTTGGATAATTTAGGTGGGGTGAAAGAAGTTTGTGTATCAACACCATCCAGGGCGGTAATTTAAATTGTATTTTTGAGATTACTAAGTATAGATGATGCGGTGTGGCAGAATGGCTATAGACTGTAGACAGTGTAGGTTAGTTTAGACCTGGTAAAAGTTATTGGAATGGCTCCACAGTATTCCACACTTCAGTGTGCATTCATAGTTAAGAATCACTGGTCGACACGAAGCTATGGAGAAGTACAGAGAAGATTTAGGAGACAGTTTCTAAGAGCAAGGCGTATCCCATGCAAACATGCTATAACTTGCAATGCTTCAAAATTTGATACAGAATGGACCCATCCCAGTTGTTAAGTTCTTTCAAGATAGGGCTTCACCTCACACTGCCAGAGTCGTAAGGCAGGTACTTCAGGAACTATCTATCTAAAAGCACATGTAAAGCAATTTTATGTTATGTATACTGAGGTGAGATATTGAAGAATGTGTATGCAATAAATGGTTCAAGCAGTGAACCTATTCATCTTGTGTTGTGTAAGTCAAACCATGATTACGTTGATCTTCGTTTAAATGACAATAGCTCCCAGATGCATCAACCTTATCAACTTCAGATTAATAGATCAATAAGTTAACATATGCCCCTTTCTATTTATAGTACAAAAACTATATTAATTAGCAATTTTATATTTTTGATATATTTTTGAAAATGTCACATAGCCCGGTACCAATCATTTTGATACACCCTGTACATGCATGTTGTGATGTTGAAAAATATATGATACCATTTTTTAGATGACAGACACATATATTTATTCATATTTCAATGCTGAATAAAAAACACGGATTATATGAACAGATACTATAGAAATGAGAATATTCCCGCTATTATTTTGATCTGGGGATTACACTAGTTACTTGTTATGTTTGTTTGTCTCATTTATAGTTTGTATTATGTACATTATTAATGAAAATATGCGGGTATTGAATTGATTTGTTTTATTCATTGTTCCATGGCGGTTTTTTTTTTAATTTCTTGATTTTTCTTTTCATATACATATATACAGCAGATGTTAAAAAATATAAGCTTCCAACAAAGCAAAGGAGATTCTTAAGTGTGCGAAAAACTTTCTGAAAACCGTTTTGGAAAATGTGACGTTACCTGACATAATTGCTTTCTTATTGAAATATTATAGAGAACTATAATACACTGCGCCAAAAAAGTGTCCTTACATTATCATCAGTCGGCTGCGGAGCAGGCGACTACAAGCTTTCTCCAACTAATGCGATTTTGGGCAAGCGAAACAATTTTGTTTGGCTGCAGCATCCCTTCAGTATCTCCTAGGAGGTGCTGGACATACTGTAAGTACAGTGTGCGTGGCCGTCCCGGTTTCCTCTTCCCATGTATTGGAATATAAAGCGCATATTCTTTCACAGGCTAGCCATCTTTAAGACGCAGTATATGGCCGAGAAATTTGAGTTGATGAATCTTGACTCTGGCAACCAGTGGAGTGGCGTAGGTCAGGTTGTAGATGGATTCATTTGGAATCCGATCCACACGTTTGATGTTTAACATGATTCTGTAGCAAGATGTTGCAAATGCGATTTTCAGATGCCATGCAAACACATAGTTACTCGCCGTATTTCCATGTATCGCCCAGGCCTATTAGTGGTATGTAACCACTAACTGCCTATTACACAGTTTTTAATGGAAAATGACTAATTTCGAGCTAGATGATATAAAGGCCAAATGATTAAAAAAAAAAAAATCCACATAGGTTGACCCGAGGCTTTTCTTTTTTTATCGCACTGAACCGTAAATACAAATGCCAGTGCATCCTCGAATATGAAAGTTACAATTAGTTAGGACGAATATTTCCTTAAAACCGAAGCCGTGTGGATGAATTTTGGTATTCAACGAATGTATCATATAATGAGAGAAAATGTGCCAATTCAATGCATCAAAACCCCAAAGCATTTTTTTGCTATACAACTTATAACTTATGATTCAAAATTACACAAACTCCTTATTACACTATTAGCCTTACGATTTCTAAACTCAAAACCTGATTTAATATTCTGAATATACCCACTTTCTGACATGGTTAGCATGTTTATGGCATAAATATATATATATAGTTTATCTATGGTGTCATTGAGCCCTTTCCGCGCAGGTTCATTGTTTGGTATGCCACTATTTCCTGAATTTAATGATATTGATATTGCGAAATTCTGCTACACCGGATACCTAACTCAAAACATGCGCTTCTTCATAGCAGAAATAACCTCTTACAATCGATGCTAGATATGACAGAAATTAATTTTTCTTTTTGAAACTAAATATTTTCGAGAATCAAGCAAAATATAATTTACTTTCATAACCTTATACTTCTATCAATAATATTTAACTCATCTGTATGAATGGAGTAACGTTTGGTTGATACAAAATACAGATTTAATATTTCGTGATGATGATATTTGCATTTTTATCTTCGTAAAATGCGAAGGACGATACTCGAAAAGCCAAGGTCGGGCCGAACAACAGGTGGATTAATCTAATATTGGGGAAATGTAAAGCTGAGCGTGGAACCGTCATAGTAGATTACTTTCCAAGTTAAAATTTAATTAGAGTTACATATATAAAATATAAAATATACAGGGTGTAACAATAAAATTTGTACAATTTTGAAAATAGAATGACACAAATATGCCACATATTTTTTGGTTTGATATTTATATGTCTATCAAGATAATTTCTTTAGCCACCAGAGAAGCTTTGTTCCAATAACATCGATAATATACAAGTGATGATATGGTCAATTATGTAACCTAGTCTTAAAACCGCTTGGGCCACTTTTGAATAAATGTTACAAAAGTGACTGAATATAGTTGAACCATGGACCAGTTGGACGGTGCTCTTATGATTGGTAGTTTTAAACAATGGGGTATTCGAAGTGGTAGAAATGATTACATAATAGAATATCTTTTTGAGTTTTTGAAAGTCACAACTAAGCACTGATATATCAACCTCATTTACTAGAAATCGTGGCTGCAGCTCAACACCTTCAACCCGAATTCACGTTGGAAGAGCGTATTTTTATGGTTGTGACATTCGGTAGCACAAGGAGTCAAACCGGGAGTCAAGCAGAAACAGCAAGATTGTTTATAGTTCATTTTCCAAACTCACGTCTTCCATCAAGGCATACAATTACATATTTGTATGAGAAGTATGTAGAATTTGTTAACAGAAATGCTTGTAATAGTGGTCGCCCCAGAACAGCTAGAAGCCCAGCTGAACTCACTTTCAAAATTTTATTGTTTTGTACTTTGGATGCAAAAATTGTTCTCAGAGATATGAGAAATTACTTTATTTATAAGATAATTTGAAAAAAAAAATTCATGACTTCATTTATAGATTTAAAAAAGAAATATCATTTTTATTATAAAGTTCTTGTTAATTATATAAAGTAACACCACTTATAATTCTTTTGTGTCGGTTCTTTGATGTTTAATGCACGATAAGCATATCTACGCGGTTCAAACTTGATATACGCAAACATGACAAAAGTGGCCCAACACGTTTTCTGGACGATTTGATTAATCGGACATAACTTTTGAACCCAAGCTAGTAACGAAACCAACTAAACGTCTTCTTTTAGCCAAGATATTACTTATTCTATTGCATATATCATTTGTGCCGTAAGTCTTTTAGTTTTTTCCTGTGAAGTCAAAATGCAATTGTATAAAGTTTATTGTTACACCCTGTATAACAATTTCGTCAAGGATGAGTTGATATGAACATAGGGGACTGGATGAAACAGAACGCGCTTTAACGCTAGTATTGGTTTCCTTCCTTATTTTATATTGCATGAACCATTGAGAACAAATCATGGACTCTTAAAACTGTTATTTGCAATCGAAAGATGAGAGTCAAATTGTACCTTGGGGGATCACTATCACATATTGTAAGTAAAATCACGTAATGCCTTCAAACGAACGAGAAACACTTTAATATGTCTTGTTAGAAATTCCAAGTGGCATTGAGAGAAGGCCTCTTCATATTGATCTAGTAACACTATTGCCTTAGGCAAAGGCAAGGTCAATTTTTTACTTTGAAATAATTATATACATTTATCTTAGCATTTGAGGTAGACTTAAATGGTATTTATGAATGATATTTATGAATGATATTTATTCAATTTTCATGTAATGTGTAAAGCACTTTGAGAGCTTAGTTTCAGGAACCATCAGATAATTTCAATGTTGGATTTGATTGGTGATATTGGTAGTGGATGAAGTGTTAAATGTTTGACCACGTTTGACCATTGTACATAGTCATAGTCTGGCCAATGTATCTAATTTCGTTCCTTAGGCATATTGTGAGTATAAAGGTACATTACCAATTTACCATTGACTTTAGTTTCCTGTGTCCTTTATTAGAATTTTCAATAGATGCTGTACCTGCATCTATTATAGTAAAGAGAAATATATAACCCGAAATAAAGGAAAACATTTTCAAGATTCAGGAATTCATTTTATCTTAGCTCATAGTAGGTCATGTGACTATCCTGAAAAGTTTTACTGTAGAAAAGACGTTTACTTAAAGCCATATTATAACATTTGCTGAGGAGGACGCCCTCACTGAATTTTTCAAATTCTTTTTTTCACACGATTATATTGTACTTTATTAAACCAATATACCTTGCAAAAATCAAGACTCTAGGTGGTGTAGTTTTGTCAAAATCCGAGATTTTGAATAAAACGTCTGAATCAGCCTTTTATTATTACGATGGAATTATTACTCGAACGCATACACGATGTTCATAACACACAGTACGTACACAGCGTGCCGGACGGTGATATACACAACAAAGGGTCGTACCATAACATGACCGAAGGAGTGGTACGTATTGGCGACATGTGCGCTGTTAGTAAATTCCAATTTTCTTTGCTTTGCCGTAGTTGTTCGGCTCAAAAATAAAAGGGGATATATCTGACAGTAAAAGCTAACATTTTATGGCAAAGAAATGCTAATCTATTTTGTTTGAAAATGTTATAATATGGCTTTAATGTCTAAAAGTTTATGAATTGTATTGAAAACAAAATATTGTTTAACAAGTTTCAGACAAGTTGAAACGTCCCAGGTGATCGAAAGTTAGTGCGGTGTTGAAGTTAAACTCTTTAATCATTAAATGGCATTAAAACTTCCGGATATAATTCTGATATTGAAGACATGTATGCTGTTGTATCTTAGTATCCAATATTCATAACAAACTCTAACGTAGGAAACTTCAAAGCTAGAGTAAATTTGCTTTAAAATCAGGGTGCAGTGCATTCGACTGCTTATTAAAATTTGTTTAAAGCGTTCCAATCTTTTCTTTAATTTGAGTTTATGCAATTCCCCTTTCCCGTTTCTTGGCGTAATGTAAAGAATCCAATTATATTGGATAATTTTGGAACTTTCGTTATAAAATTTATAATTTTGTACATGTACGTACATTGTGTGATTCTTCAAATATGCCATGCATAAAAGTTCATATCATCCCAGAGAGATTATCAAAACACTTTAGTTCATGATGTGCTTTACGTGATATGTTATCTTCATTAATATTGAATATAAAGCGCTATAAAGGGAAGTATACAATAAACATTAAATATATTCTTTCTCTAAACATGCTAAATAGATCACGAGTCAAGTTATATGAAAACACGCAACATCAATAGAACATCTAACGAGGCCTTAGATATATGCTGTTTGAAATACCTTATTGCTCACGAAAGAAATTGTAATAGAGAGATCACCTATTACCAGCAAAAAGAGGATTTAATTAATTTATATTGTGTTTTACTGTAAACCTGTCAAATTGTGTTATTAAACTGGTTAACTGGAAAAGCAGAAATCGTAAGCCTTCTTGGCTCTTAGTTCTGGTTTTGGTTAGGTAAGAGGTTTGTCATTTAGCTTTAGACAGCAGATGTTATCAACACTCTGTAGCATGAGAAAATTATTTTAGATTTTGCTTTAGTTTCTTATGCAACAGTTAGACGTGAAATCTTCATAGTTGGGGAACTATTTATCAAATGTTATAGTAGTGTTAGCACAAATCTCTAGATTATTTTTTTCTGGGCAGCGAAAACAAATTCGGTGGGAAGGCCCGAGTATTAAATCAGAGGAACACAGTATCACCATTACAGAAACTATAATACTTAAAATGGGTTTATATGTCATTTCAAGGAACCGGTTTTAAATGGAATGTTGGATGGTTGAAATGTGTAGGATTGATACGTTTAGCAGTAGAGAGGTGACCGTCTTTGTCGGAACGGGTTAAGGCCAGGGCTTCCGGCAAATACGGTAATCGTCACTCTTTCAGAGCTGATACCATCAAACATCCCCAAATTGTAAACAGAGCGCGTAGTATAGTTCGTCTGCAATCAACAAATTGTATAGCAAAATGCCCACCAATCTTGAACATATTGTTCACTAATACTGCTTCTGACTTTTGGTACTAGTACATCACGCCGCAAAGTAGGATCAATAGTAAGAATATCGCGTTTGGGGAGCTCTTCTAAATATCCGTCAAGTTAAACTTTGTGTTTTTAAATCGTGTCTGCCAAGAGCAATAGACAATACGATCGATGTTGTGTCATGATTTGTTCATATCAGGATTGGAGATTAATTTTGCTAAGAGATACTTCCTAGCTCTAAGTGGTAAGTAACATCTTTCTATTAGCGGTGTTTTACTTGCATGACCTACACAATCACACACAATAGCACACAAGAGGATGTCATTAATGGCTAGGCATGGAAAGGGGTGTTCATAGGGTATATCATTATGATGTAAAATCTGAGGGGCTTTTGTATGCGCCATTTCTCTCAACGTCGTATATTATGTATTTAGGTATTTTTTAAATCGTATTTTTCGCATCAATAAATTGAATTTTTACATCTTCAAGCATAGAGGCACATGTATGACAGCATCTTAGTTTAAATTTATAACACAAATAAATTACAGATGTGTAAGACATCTTTATAGGCTCACTCTAAAGAGTGATCGAAGAATCGATCAAATTAACATTTTAGCATATTGAACTTTCGATATTTGTATATCTAATTGTGTGTAGGGGTGTGGGTGTGATCCCAACTAACAAACAAAATTAAACAAACCCTTTAGCAACAAATCCAGCAAAACATCGTTAATATTTATATATACCATAATGAAGAAAACACATTTAGCAAACTGTTATTTCCAAATCTTTCTGACTCTGTTTATGTATTCAATCCGGTTTTAACTTTACCAGAAGGCATGGAACACGTCAGGCGTTCAATTAATAAGCTCCGAGGAAAGATGTTGATGTGATTGTCGACATTCTAACCTGTCATCTGTAGCTGTTCTACATTGTCATAACCAGTAACTATTCGTGGTATATAAATATTATAACAAGTACTTTGTATGAATTCTATAACACATTCGTTATTACGGTGATGCATCCAGACATTACAAAATCACGTGCTATTGTTATTCTTTGAGCAGTGTTATCAATAGAGACATTTATCATTAACTAGTGCACAAAAGGGGCGAGTTAACCTTTATTCTAATGACAGATGTAAATCTTACAATTATTTGAAAAATAAACATGCATTTTAAAGAGTGTACACTCCGAGTAAATCAAAAACTGTCACCGTATGGTAGCACTGCGTGTGCACCCACGGTATTGAAGGCTACTTTATTTTTCCTGTTCAAAAGTCTTAACATCATGACATTAGTTGCAGCAAAAGAAAACAAAGTTTTTAGTTATCTGATATCAATATATTCAGATCGCCGCTCGTAGGAGAAACTTCTATGTTATTCCAAAGACTATAAGTAAATATGTGAATATGAAGGTTAATAAAAATTAAGTCGATTCGCTATACGATACGATACGCTGTGAATTATGGGCAAAAGTCGACATTAAAGCCCGCGTAATACAAATACAATACAGCAATGTCATTGTGTGTCTATATGTCAATTACAATAATGATCTTACACGCGAATGTACACTGAAACAGCATTATTTACAATTACAGTAGATCTATTGATCACACGTAAACCTTTGTGGAGATTTTTTTCAACATTATTTATATCACACTCGCGTAAAAATCCTATGGTAGTTTTAAAAAAACGGAGATGTCGATCCTGGAGGTGAAATATTGGACTGATAAGAGCGACCGCTGGCGGCGCATTGTATTGTGAGTCGCAAGAACGTGCAAACAATCATGCCGCCTGAGAATAAATTAATCATGATATTTTAACCGTAAAATGTGTTATATTGGATCACTTTCACATCAGTGGTTTACCAAGTTATAAAAATGATGCATACAATAGCTAATTCACTACATTATGAGTGCCATAATGTAAACTAACGTAAAGCACATTTCCTGTCAAAAAATATTTTATACCATCTCCCGACACATATTTAGCTCGCGCGGTTTACGTAGACCCATCCAGACCAGTCTTGGAATTTTGCGAAAAATATTCCATATAAATGTCAAGTCTGTATAGTGTTTGATCAGTGTATCCCATAATTTGACCAAGGTCTACTTTTATAGCTCCTTGTGATATCCACCAATTTAAAGCTTCCTGTTTCCTTTATTAAAATTTTTCACTGCACGCTGTTCCTATTTTTATTATTACAAAATGTCACAAAATTTTAAGATGCTGTCTGATTAATATCAAATTCGCGTAAAAAAATCCTATAGGTGTCTTGCTACCTCTTGGAACGTTTATTTTCTTTATTATACACGTACAGAATAACACTATAAAAGGACGTTTACTTAATTTAACAATATAATATTGAGAAATATTTATTAATTTTGTTATAAAGGTGAATCATACATGTAAATAAAATCCACCAAAAAACGTTGACAACGTAAAGAAAGCAGCAAGTTTAAAAAGCCCCCACCTCGGCTCACTTTTTGAAACTTGGTCCCATTTGTAAAAGATACTGATTTAATCTTTGTCATAATTATCAACTTAAAACATTTCCAGAAGTGTTATGTATCTTTAATGTGCCGATGCGATATAAAGTTGTTAGCATTCTGGAACGATCAGAAAGGTTATTATGTTGTTTTTGGCCAATATCCTATATATGTTTTGTTTTATAATAATTATTAAGTTCATGACCAATGATTGAATTAAACGAATAACAAGTAGGCATGTTAATGGCAATGATGTTATTGTTTAAACGTTAAAAACACCGATTTGCTGTTGATATTCAAAATGGGACAAAGTTTCAAAAAGTGAGCCGAGGTGGGGGCTTTTAAACTTGCTGCTTTCTTTACGTTGTCAACGTTTTTTGGTGGATTTTCTTTTTTTATGAATGTAGCCATAAAACGAATAAAACGAAAAATAGATGTTTGAAATTATGTTATCCTTGATTTATGAGAGTAAATAATTTAATAAAACTTCATCAGCCGATTATTTTGAAAACTTGCTGGTCACTGCTACCGCGTGACTGTAATGTTAATAGGGATACATATACATTTTAATATACTTTAATTATTCAAGACAACTAAGAAAATGTAAATATGAACAACACATACCCAATTTTGACGATGCCAGCGAGACACAGAGTCAGTCCGATTTACTTCAAATTGAAACTATGTAGCAAGGCTTATACTACGGAAGCGTCTAAGTGCCACAACTTAGCAAGATAATTATGTTTTAATGATTGTGGTTTTTGTAGCCCTGTGGGGCATTCTAGTTGGATATCCAAATTTCGCGGTTGATAGTTCTTTTTAGCCCTGCGGGGCAATCTAGTTGGATTTCCCTATTAAGCGGCGGTTGTTGGCGGTCTTTCGCTGTTTGTAGTTTTAATTTCCCTCATTCTTCATGCCCTACCCTCTATCGGGGGTTAATTTATAATTTAAGCTCGTTGGATAACTATACTTCGCGGTGTTTGGTTCTTTGAAGCCCTGCGGGGCAATCTAGTTGGATATCCAAATTTCGCGGTTGATAGTTCTTTGTAGCCCTGCGGGGCAATCTAGTTGGATTTCCATATTAAGCGGCGGTTGTTGGCGGTCTTTCGCGGTTTGTAGTTTTAATTTCCCTCATTCTTCATACCCTCTATCGGGGGTTAATTTATAGTTTAAGCTTGTTGGATAACTATACTTCGCGGTGTGTGGTTCTTTGTAGCCCTGCGGGCAATCTAGTTGGATATCCAAATTTCGCAGTTGATAGTTATTTAGATTTATAGATCTAGTTGGATTTCCCTATTAAGCGGCGGTTGTTGGCGGTCTTTCGCGGTTTGTGGTTTTGATTTCCCTCATTCTTTATGCCCTACCCTCTATCGGGGGTTAATTTATAGTTTAAGCTTGTTGGATAAAGTACTTCACAGTGTGTGGTTTTGAAGCCCTGCGGGGCAATATAGCTGAATGTCTCTATTGAGCGGCGGTTGTTGGTTGTCTTTCGCAGTTTGTGGTTTTAATTTGTTGGATATCCAAATTTCGCGATTTGTGGTTCTTTGTAGCCCTGCGGGCCAATCTAGTTGGATATCCCTAGTGAGCGGCGGTTTTTGGCGTTCTTTCGCGGTTTGTGGTTTTAATTTCTCTACTTGTTCAGGCCCTGGTCTCTATCGGTGGCTATTTTGTCTTTTAAACTGGTTGGATATCCATATTTCGCGGTTTGTGGTTCTTTGTAGCCCTGCGGGGTAATATAGTTTGACATCCCTATTGAGCCGCGGTTGTTGGCGGTCTTTCGCGATTTGCGGTTTTAATTTCCCTCATTCTTCAAGCCCTACCCTCTATCGGGGGTTAATTTATAGTTTAAGCTTGTTGGATAACCATACTTCTTTGTAGCCCTGCGGGGCAATTTAGGTGGATATCCAAAATTCGCGGTTTGTGGTTCTTTGTAACCATGTGGGGCAATCTAGTTTGACATCCCTATTGAGCGGCGGTTGTTGGCGGTCTTTCGCGGTTTGTGATTTTAATTTCCCTCATTCTTCAAGCCCTGCTCTCTATCGAGGGTTAATTAAATAGCTTAAGCTTGTTGGCTATCAAAATTTCGCGGCTTGTGGTTCTTTGCAGCCCTGTGGAAAATCTTGTTACACATTCCTATAGGCTGTGCCAAGTTGGTCTGTGTGTCTGTGGTGGGGACATTCCCTCCTTTCAATAGGCCTTTGTGGATTTTTGCCGCTTTGCTAATTTGTCTTTACGTATGACTTTAATGGCCTTCCATATGTGGTTGTCTCTTTTTGGATACGTTTTTGTCCCTGCTGGCCTTCCATATTAGTGGAACAATTTTTCACATTTTTTATGCAACAAACCATGGAGGTATATAAATAAATGGAGAATGATCCAGCCAAGCCTCTTTTGTACTACGTTGGTTATGACCAATTATTGTTGAATAGGCAATTTCAGGTTTATATTGATTATGCTAAGCTGATTACATTGTGAAGTCTGTTTCACTGGCCATTGATTTCAATGGGGTAAAATGAAGTTTATACTTATTGGAAAGTGCTCATGTTTCATAACATTTTTATAGGCCTATCAAAATCTCATTTTCGCCAAAAATTGAGTGCTTAAATTGGATCAAGAAATCAGTCTTTTTGAAAAAAGAAACACCTTATCTGTTGTCATCTTGTGACTCCCTACATTTTGGTCATGAAAAATTGAATTAGGCCTATGACTTTTTTTTTCTTTAAAGTTATGACCCCCCGTATATTTGGAACCCCTCCTCCAAAGAAAATGATAGCCTCCTAATAATATTAATAATCATTTAGGCCTAAATACTGATAATTATTTATTATACAATGAGAAGTTTAATGATGATGATTTAGGCGGCCTATACGATTTCATGACAATACAGAATTAAAATTAAAAACAATAACATGACATATCCGTCATGGCACTCAATCAATTTGACCCGAAGCTTCAACCAAAATCACGGTTATCATACACTAAACTATGAGAAACTGTTTAAACAAAGTATGTATAGGGCCTATACATTCCGTATATCAATTTCTCTCTAGAAAAGATTGTCTGATCATCACTTTTGCTTGAATTCCTAAGTACTTCCGGTAAATTTTGCTCGCTCGTAACTCAAATGGCCCAAATTGGCCCAACATAATTTTTTTTCACAATCGGAAGGTAAAAACGTTTTGCTTTCATTTGCACTATATTTGAACTCCCTCAGACCCCTTAAAAGCTTAATATATGAACATGAAAACTAAGTATATTTGTCAAGTTACGGCACAACTAGTGTAGAAAACAGTTTCATAACTTGAGAACAGAACATCCGAATTTCTTCGGGTTTTCGCACGATCATACATTGAAACTATAAGCTATCAAAACTGGTGACTTTGAACTAGCTAATTGACTAGCTGACGTCATTATACAGTCTCTTTTACAAGGCTTCCGGTACGGGTCAATGTAGGGTCAATTCCTATGAGGAAATTTTGGGAGTGACAATCAATGAACCATGGTAGAGGCTCATAACCATCGTGGAGATCAATAGCTTGGCTGAAGTGGCTGGTCAATTCAAGTTTGGTGACTCATTGAATAGAGGTAACGGGATAATCTCTACTTAGGAGATTAGAATTCTGGCGATCATTCTCCATTTATTTATATACCTCCATGAACAAACCAACCGGAACGGTATAACAATTGAAATGACAGTCATGTAGGAATACAGTTCTACGATAGCTGAAGATGACAGAGGGACAGGTCTCTAGATCGATTCAACAACCATTCATACATATTACATGTTTTATTGTCCTATTATCATGCGAATCGCCCCGAGGTAGGACAGAACTTTATTTAAATGAGAAAATATTGGTAACCTGATCTAGTTTCTTGTGTTATTCAGATTGTTGTGTTGTTCAGATTTAAATAAATAAAGAAAGTAATAAAGAGATTTCTTTTATTATTTGTTCTGCTAGCGGCTGCACTATAGGTGTTTTTTTTTAAATAGGCCCTTAATATAATAAATAATAAACCTGAGAATCTTGCTTTGATAAAAAAAATAATATCACAATAGCACTGGATGATTAAAATTGTGTTATCCTTGATTAATAACAATAAAATTATTGTTTAATACAATATTGAAAAAAACAGTTGGTCATCGGGTTTCGAACTCGGATCCCCGGAACCGGAGTCGAACGCCGAAACCATTGAGCTACGGGACTCTGATATAAATTGCTGTGTCGAAGTACATTATTTATTATATGAATGGGTGCATCGTCCGGATTGAACAAAAGAATTGTGAAAAACTTGATTTTTTGGCGAATGGGGCTCAGAATTTTTATGTAGGGTATCTCAGAAACTGCTAGGGTATAATTGGAAGTAAATCTGAAAAAGTAGTGTGTAGGTGATTGCCCGCTAGTGCTGTAGCCTTGTCCAAAAATTATGGATCAGCATTATTTGCCACTAATTTTCGCTATGAAATACCGGGTGAAATGAAGCAAAAGTGTTTGTTTATTATTAAACAATGGTTGACTGTAGGATTGGTGTCCCTTTTTGAATTAATGAGTTGTCAAGATATTACATTTGGGATTCTAAATAACATTAAACATGGCTTTAGATACACTTTGTACCCAGCGAAAAATATCATAGAACAATAGAAGTCAAGTGTTTTAATGTTAGGTGTAAATATAGTCTCGCGGGAGCATCTTATTAGTCTTCTTTAACAGTCTTTTTTTTTAAAAACTTGCTGGTCACGGCTACCGCGTGACTCTAATGCATTAATTTTTCATCACAAACTGAAGTAGGTGTTCTGAGCAGACTGTTAATTATTGTGCACTTAGTTTCATTATCATTGAGGTATAGGACATTTTATTTTTTCGGAGAAGAGCAGGTAGGGCAACTACTTGATTATATTTCTACATGTTCATACTACATACTCTGAAAATTTTAGAAAATTAGCACATGTCAGTTTTTCTTAAATCACATGTTTGTTCCTAAAATGTGGGTTATAGCGCCCTCAACGGGCACTCTTCCTGTAGGGCTACATGGAAAGACCAGTTATAGAAAAATGGCCCTAAAATAAAACGGACTCGTTCATTTTTCCTCAAATTTTGCATATGATGTAGATTTAACATCTGGAATGTAATGCAAGTGGTGTCGTTGCTCTTGCTCTTCTTAATTCATTTATAAAATGTCCGCCCAGACCAACTTACACAGTGTAAGCTTTATCTGCTCAAAACACTATTTCCTGTCTATTCTTCGGAATGTGCTGTTTTCTGTGTTTAAAGGTGGATAGTTCGCAGTAGTCCGCAGGGTTATTATAACATAGTTATACATCCTAATCCATTCCCTAATTTTCACACTAACACTAAAACATAAGCCTTCTACCACAATTCTACAATTACTGGCGTGTAACCATTAAAATGATCTAGTGGCTATTTTCGTGAGGCCAGTAAAAATGCATTTACGCAAAGTCAATTAAAATCAAGACAACGTGAATATCACCCGTTTTACCTGTTTCTTTTCAGCAATTGACAGTCTTAGTATCCCACATGGTTATCATTCCTCTGTGTGTCTAATGAGAGGTCTGTGACTGTAGTTCATCAAGGTATTCAAGGGTATTTGTGAAAACTTTGGATTTTAAATAGCCCCACAAGCATGACAAGAAGAAATCCAGTGGTGTGAGATCAGGATATCTAATGACCATTCCACCTGCTTTTCAAAGCAAAACTATTGCCAAACAATTGTGCAATTCGTACCGCCACAGTTATCCTTCTGTGTGGAAGAGCACCATCTCGTGCCCCCTGTAAAGATTCACGCAACGACATTAGTAATCGGTTCAGAAAAATAGCCACTGAGTCTTTATTGATGGTCACACGACAGTTATTTTACAGTTGTGGAGGACAAAATGTTCATGCAGCTATTAACTAAGGCATGGTGACCAAATACCTGGTACTTTTTAATCTAGTGGCATTTATTAAACTGTTGATACATCCTGTATAATGAACCTGAGTGACTTCCAATGTCATCTTATACAAAATACTTTTAAAAGAACCAAGAACTAAAATATTATGAATGTAAGTTCATACGTGCTGGTAATAAACAATTTCCAAAAGTTTAAACTGACTTTCAGCACAAAAATTCACTAACCTTGAATTTTCGATGTGTGACACACATCTTCATCAGAAGAAGTCCTAAGATGTTGTGATGGACTTGCCCTTTTGTTGATCATTGGCAACTTTTGGTCTAATGAGGGCGTTGTATAAGGTTGGCAATTCCAGTCCTTGATCGCGATTTAGTTCTGGCGATTTCTTCTTTCTTCCGAGGACAATTTTATCAACAATGTGGGGGTTGTGCTATGGGCAGCCCGGTCAGTCCGGTTATCGCAAACCTGTACATGGAACATTTTGAGATCACCGCTTTACGCAATTCACCTGTCAAACCTTCCGTGTGGCTTCGTTATGTGGACGATACTTACGTTATCATTCGCGAAACTGATGTGAAAATTTTCACCGAACATATCAACAGTCAGAATTCGCATATCAAATTCACCAGCGAACCGGAAGTGGACGGATGCCTTGCATTTTTGGACACCAAAGTCTTGCGAAACGCCGACGGATCCGTGAGCATCTCCATCTACAGAAAACCTACACATACGGATCAATACCTCCATTTTGATTCACACCATCCCATCGCTCACAAATTAAGTGTCATCAGGACATTATTTCACAGAGCTGAAATAGCGGTGACAGACCCCGAGGAAAGGGTGAAGGAAGTTGAACATATCAAGTCCGCGTTAGGACGTTGTGGTTACCACAATTGGACTTTCGGTTTAGCCAAAGCTAAGGACAAAAGTAAGAACACTCCTGACCCTCCTACTAATGCACATATCAAATGCAGCCCCGGCCCCTGGGGACCCGGGGATGGTCCAGGACTTGACCCCATGTGACCCGGGATTTGACTCAAAATGTGTCCTGGGGAGCCGGGTGTTGGCCGGGACTGGTATAAGACTTGACGTCGGCCAAAACCCCGGGAAATTGGGCTGGGACTTTACCCGGGGAGGGCCGGGATTATGTCGTAACTTACCCGGGGTTTTCCAACCAGTAAAATGGGCTGTGAACATGGCCGAGGTTTGCTATTAAGGATGCCCGCATTTATGGGCTGGGGAATCCTATCACTTGGCCGGACTTGAGCCGTGGATGTATATTAATAATCCACTGAGTCGCCACATTAATGTTAGTGTTCATGTAAATCCATTCCAAAAACAAAATCTTGGCTGTTTCCAAATTTTGCAGTAGGCCATGTATCTGCTATTTAACGGGGCTCTAAAGTTATCATGTTTAACCAGACCACACTGGCTTCTTGACATGCACGTGCAAACGAGAGCCCGTGCTATACGCTTATTTATGTATTGGTTTTTATTTTTTTATGTTATTGTTTTAAAGTTTTAACCACCCGTCGATGGTAAAGTTTTAAATTATTAGGCCTACACTCAAAAACAAAACTGACCGTGATAATAAAAGAATCCATGATACTTTTGTGACATCTGCGATCGACTGCTACATGGCCATAATACTTAACAGAAGACTATACTACAGGTAATGTACATGTACTTTATAAATTCTCGAGCTGTATTTTTCTTCTTATAAAAATAATTAAAGGTGTATGATATAAAAATTGAATTCAATGTCTTGTGTTAATATACAGATTTTCAAAACTAATATATTTTCATGTTGGCGCGTTTAACAACATCATTAATCAAAAATCGTTGAAAGGATGTTTTAAATAATATCCCAAATGGCAACATCGTGAAACAAAATATTAATAACAAAAGTTTGATAGATGGTCATTTGATTTTAAACAAGGTAGGCCTATTTGGATGGGGTATGACTATGAGCCTTTACAGAATAGCCTCATTATCATTGAAGTTGCATTTTGGATTGACATCAAAAAGGCCTATAATATGTGCTTAAAATGTTTGTGCAAAGTGGGAACGTCGGGTGACTGGGGTCCGACTATGCAACGTAAAATTCCTTCGACCGGTGTGCTCGTCCGAAAAAAAGGGTCGCTAGACATAATAGACGTTATTCGAAAGTGGAAACAGTAGGCCTATAGCAGTCTGACATTTGAATGTGAGACACACTTCAATATAGTTCGAATATGAAAAACACTCAAGTCCGAATCTGAAACATGGATCTAGTTTCCTTCTAATTTACTTTACGTGTGTTCATAATCGGACTTACGCCGCGTCGGATTAAGCAGCGTTTTTGCTAAACCATTAATGCTCTCAGCCTATATTATTTGCCTTTCTCAGTTCCTTACATACTCAGCAACATTTTAGTCTTAAATGGGCATCCAGTTGGGTTCATTAGTGTCCACTGAAAACCCACCCAATGATACACCAAAATCACTGAAATGTACCCCAAAACTGTGGCAAAATAGAGGGGTATATCAAATTGTTTGATTCCATGCTATGTAAACTGTGCACGTCGAGGCCCGTGCGTTGATACTCAAACAATAAAACAAGTAGGCCTAGACCTATACATATAGGAAGGAAAGAAAAGAATTACGCTGCTCTGCGCTAGTGACGAGAATCTAGGTAGCCTAAATTCGTTTATCGTTTTTTGATGTTCCGCAACAAGGTGAGTATTTGCAATGGAACACACATATAGGCCTATATTTGAAGCATTTTAATCCACCCAGCATGTCCAGAGCTCCGCAGTCCATTGAAGACATAGGCTACCTGCCGAGTTTTGAGCCCGCATGACAAGATTGTCGCGATAATAAAACCATGTTAAGATCCAGACCTATATCCGATGCTCAGGGCCGGGAACTTGGGCCGAGGAATACCCGGGGTTCGCATCGGTTTGCATCGGATTTTCGCCCCGGGGGGCCGGGGAGTGGCTGAGAGTTTTGCCCGGGTGGGTCCGGGACTGGCCAGGTGTTTACCCGGGACTTGAACTTTTAAACCCAAAATCCACAGCCCACGACCCGGCCATCCCCGGGTCCCCAGGGGCCGGGGTTGCATTTGATATGTGCATAATGCCAACCAAGTAGAGGGAAAGAAATCGTCGACCTACATCACCCTACCCTTTATAGAGGGGTTGTCACAGAAGCTCCAGCGTATTTTCAAATCCTACGGTGTTGCTACAAGCTTCAGACCGCACAGTACGCTGAGAAAACTATTAGTCGCACCTAAGGATCCCACTCCAACTGAGAAAAAATCAGGTGTGGTCTACGAGATACCCTGCGGCGAATGTACAAGTTCATACATCGGCCAGACAGGTAGACAACTCGGAGATAGACTGAAGGAGCACAAGTCAACTGCCCCCAGCCGCAAACCCTCTGCTGTTGCAGAGCACAAAACAGAGTCTCACCACAACATCGACTGGGAATCCACAAAGGTGTTAGCCAAGGATGATAGAGAGTACCCCCGTTTAGTGCGGGAGGCCCTCCAGATCAAGAAGAAATCGCCAGAACTAAATCGCGATCAAGGACTGGAATTGCCAACCTTATACAACGCCCTCATTAGACCAAAAGTTGCCAATGATCAACAAAAGGGCAAGTCCATCACAACATCTTAGGACTTCTTCTGATGAAGATGTGTGTCACACATCGAAAATTCAAGGTTAGTGAATTTTTGTGCTGAAAGTCAGTTTAAACTTTTGGAAAAATAAAATATTATGACAATGTTAATTTAATTTCATTGTCATCCATAAAAGAGTAACCTACACAGACAATAGCATATCCATGCATATTTTCGTTTCTAATCAAATTGTCTGATAATAAGATCAGTAATGTTTTGATAGGAAACACGTCAGTTATATATGCCGCAAAATCGGTTAGGTTATTAAAAACGCATGTTCACTTCCTGGTGTATTCGAGAAAGAAAGAGTCTACCGTCTTGCACTTGTTGTATTTTAGTATCCGGTTTTCTCCCACACGCATAGGAAGATTTAAAACCGGGTTTAAACTTGCATTAGGGTGCATTCGACTGCTTAGAAATGTTCAATTGTTACCTTTAATTTCCGTAATACATTATGCCATGCATATACGCAAGTTTATATCATCCTAGAGAGATTATCAAAACAGTTAACATTTAGTTCATGATGTGGTGTACGTGATATGTTTTTTGTGTTAATATTGAATCTATTAAAGCATAGAATAACAGTAAATATATCCCTGCCCTAAATCGGTCACGAATCAAGTTTAATAGGTCTTATTACATAAGAATATAAAAGCACTCAATAGGACATCTAACTAGGTCTTAGCTATGTACTGTTTGAAATGCAATACTCCGGAAATAATTGCCAGAGAACGAAATTGTAATAGAGATAGATTTTCTATTGCTATAGTATTTCAACAAAGGATATTACGTGAGAAATATTATAGTATTATTAATTCTGGTAAAATGGAAAAGTTGATACAGTTGTCTTTTATAGTCTAGGTTCTGGCTTTGATCATGTGGCTTTCTTTTGTTGTGGATAACATTACCTTTACCCTTACCTTGATGAGAGAGAGAATTGAAGACTTTTAGTCTTTTACGTAGCCGTTTGACGTTAAATCTGCATTGTTGGGGGACCGGTGATTCAAGTAGACGGTAGCTTCTCCAGTTTTCAAGTAGTGTTAATAAGAATCTCTGGATTATTGATTTTTGATTTCTGAAGAGCTAAACAAAACTAAAAAAGAAGGAGAAGAAGAAGGAAAAGTGGAAACTAGACCGTAAGCTCAAAAAGAGTTAACACGTTCCTGGTTCAGTGACAAACAAACAAACAAACAAACAAACCACTCTTCCACATATATCTTTCTTAAATGTAAAACCCCATGAAATCATTTGGTTCTGTAATTTATCATTCGGAGGGAAACCCTTGTTGTCATCAATAAGCATGCCACAATCTCTATCGCGGATCACCCATTTTGACAAAAATATATTTTATAAAGCCTTTGGCTTAGTTTGTTCTGTTATACTTTGGATACAATATGAAGCATATGCCAGCTGTGGAAATGTACCCAATATTTCAATATTTAATTTACCTTCTATGCACGCGCTTAGGGGCGCAGTCAACAGATGAAATAAATTAAAGATTTCCACAAATTTAACAATAATTTACAATTTTATTACCATCTGTAAAGTTTTCATTATATTATCTCTAAAGTGAGTACCAGCATCCTTAATTTCAGTCCGGTGGTTCTAAAGATAGACTTATGTGTTGTGACAGAACCGACAATCCGGAATGGTTTGCACGAAGTAGTAGTAACTCTCTGTCGAGCGCATTAGACAATAGTGAAGTAGGCTATGAGACTGCAAGGAATACTTCAAGAGAGAAATAAGGCTCTTTCAAGCACTCAGCCTTAAGGCAATATCCATTCGAGGCATAGATTGTATAGAAATGGGATGCTGATATTTCAAATGATAGATAAAAAAGAAATTTGTGTTGCATTTAGATATTTTTGTAGGAATGTATGTGGGCCATATCAGTTTATGAGTTATGAATTAGTGAACCAGTTATTATCAAACTGAAACTGGCATGCAACCTTTCGTTCACTATTGATCTGGTAAAAATGTGGTTTCAAATTTGCGTGAATGTTCATTTTCTCGCAGAGATGATTTGTCATTGAAAACACATAGCATATGAATTTATCAAATTGAAGAACACATACACATTCATGTTGTGATGTTGAAAAGCAATCAGTTTAGAATAGAACGGATAACACAAATATTTATTCACGGATTATATGAACAAGTAAAAAGAAGTGAGATTATTATTTTGATCTGGAGATTACACTATTTATGTTTGTTTGCATTGTGTCTAGTTCGCGCGCGAACTCAGTAAACTTGGCCACTTGAGTGCACATGCCTTCCTCACGGTGCGGTTGGGGGCCTCCAAATTTTGACCTGACCCAGGGCCCACAAAAAGGTAAATCCGGCCTTGTGTACACTGCTGACAGGTTTGCGCCCATATAGCCATTAATCTCTTTTGATGTATTCCACAAGTTAATGAAGAATGCGGCTGGAAATTTGATTAATTATGGGTTTATTACTCAGAAAATCAAAATTGTAAATGAGAAACATGTAATAATGACTTAGGCAGTTTGTTTATTAGGGTGATCGTACTCCCTCTGTCTTACTATTTTTTTCTAGCTTTCAAGTGGACTACTTGTACTACGGTATTGCATTTATAGCTGATTTACATTGTAGGTAATAGATCCAGAATCTGAATCATTAAATTAATAATAGCGTAAACAAATATTGGTGTAATTAGCAACTCTTTGTGTTGGCGCAGAGGTTAGGCTTGGTTTTTGCGGTTAGTTTGTTAAAGTTCCTGAACAAAGTGCCTACCAAAGACCCAACGTTTGTAGTCATTTTTTTTTATTCCGGGACATATGGTAACTAGAAATCAGATCACTACTATGTTTACATTTCTAGTGCCTATATTTATAATACCGAGTAAAGATAACAAATTTTTCCTTGCATCATGGGATCGCCAAAATCATGTGTGTTTATTTTGTCCCAGTACGCGTAAACCCATTGTGCGGTCTATTACCATTTGGTCTAATACCATTCCGTCTAATATCCATTTAGTGTACATCCATTTCGTCTATTGCCAGAAAGGCTAATTGTCGCCTAGTCTAATAGCCCAATGCCCATCTAGTCTTATACTGTTTGTCCCTGGTCTAAAAACCATAATAGTCTAATAACCACTAGGCTACATCTAATATTTTTGAAATAAAACATTTAGTCAAATAACAGTTTCGTGTAAAAACGGTTAGGTCTTTATGGTCTAATTGCTAAATAACATCCCATTTTGTCTATTTGTTTCATGACGAAATGATTATTGGACGTAATGGCTATAGACCTAATTAGTTTAGACGAAATGGATGTCGACGAAATGGATATTACGGAATTGTATTGGACCAAATGGTAAATCTTCTACGCCACTGAATTCGTATCTAACTTATTCTAAATGTAGTATGTCCAGGCATTGTACAAACATTGTATGAAACTTTGCCTCCCGATACTACAGTTTACTAACCAGAATATGGGTATGGGTGGCAGCACGTTATATTCTAATGACTATGCTATTGAGAATTTCCACAAGAGCCTGCGATTTCACACTGCTGTTACTATTCAATGAATCCGCTTCTACACTGTTATTTAGCCTATATCATATGAATATTTGAAGTAATGTATGATAATCGTTGAATCTATCGACTCCGGTGTCAATGCGTCTTTCAGCCCTCGCAGTTATTACATTCCTCCGGTCACAAGTGACTGCAAATCGTCATAGATGGCGGGCAGGTCATATCCGGAATCCGTGTTGAGTTTGGGTCTTTGGGTCTTGATCTCTAAGGCTTTTCTGAATTTTCGGTTTCAAAGGTTATCCTCCCTGCCGGTAACTTCTACATAGTCCAAATGATGTCATGTGTGTGATTAGATGTACAACATATGTTCACCAATTAGTGTCAGCGGGGCTGTGGCTCTAGTATGTTCCTTGAACCTAGTGGCGAGTGCTCTTGTCGTCTCACCAACATACGTGTCTATGCACTCCGAGCAACTGCTTTTATATATAACACCACATTTGTTAGAGTCCGGGGTTCTATCCTTGGGATGGACTAGAAAAGACCTTATTGTATTAACACGCTTAACCGGTATGCGTTAACCCCGTGATCACGGAAGATGTTTTATTAGCTTTTCCCTTGACATATGTAAGGCGGTATTGATATTTCTCAATTGGCCTGTAGTGTCTTTGAGATATTTCCTTTTCTTGTTCTTTGGTGTTTTGAGCATCCAAGTCTGATATTATCCGTTAGCCTTCAGCGTAGATTTGATATGGCTTCTCTCTTGTTCTTTATCATCCTCAGAGGTAACTAGATTGTCATCTCTGTCCAGTAGTGTTCTCCCAACTAACCGTTTGTTAGATAACATAACATTTATGTAGCATATGATTTTTCACACAACCTTGAATTTGTAAAAAAACATACCAGTTAAGCAAAAAAATACTTCATTATTAGGTAGGATTGGGGCTTTCTTTCTTTCTTTCTGTTTTATTTTATGCTGAAACATAATTCATGATAGATTTGAAGTCATCAGATCTTGGTCAACTGTCAGATTCGTTCAACAATACAATTTCATGCATGAAATATTTTATTTTGTTTTTGTTTTCCTTTTTATCAGTTCAACCCGCTATCTAGTGAATGTTCAATGTAATTTGTAAAGCATTTCTCTCTCGCATGTATTACATGTACGATACAATGCTATAATAATACACTAAGCTACTGAAATGCTTCAAGCCTAATTCCCATATTTGGTACTGTAGGACTACCTACCAAAGTCATTTCAATGCATTATCACGTCTACACCGTATTACATCGCTATCTATCTCAACACACACATTGCTATACCATGTATACACGCAGTGTCCGTGCGCAGTATACAGTACGTACAGTATCGTAATGTAATGAATGTCGTAGCACGTAATCATGATCGCGGCAATACGTACGCTGCAATGTCAATTCAAATGTTGATAAATCTAGTAAATGAACCCATAAATAGCCATTTTTAATGTCTCAAAGATATCCATACATGAGCTTATCGAACGAATCTCCAGTTTGGTTCCAACTTCGAAACCTACCTATTTGAATGATGTTTCAGGAGGCATGCGCAACACGATCACATATACACGTCGTGTCCGCCATGATTGCTTTCGGTCGGCGCTATATTCTTACCTGAAATAGGTAAAAACTACATAAACTCGGCAAAATATCTGGCCAATGTATGTTTTGCCTTTCTAATAGGTGCATTTTAAAATTACATAACAACTGGTAAAACATTTTGATGAAATTTTACTTAACCTGTGTAAAAAATTGTCGAAATTATACACAACATCATTATACTTGGTATTTTTTTACATAATGAAGGTCCGATTTTTCTGTGTGTAGGGACGATGTTTGATATTGTAAGTTTGAAGACATACCATCTCTTAAACCAATGGGGTTTTATATTTTTGCATATTTCAATATGTACGATTCTTGTAAATGGTACACCACTAGTCCTTCCATGCAAGCGTGGCATGCTGAAAAACACATTATTACTTGACTACAGAAAAGCCACCACTTTCCCGCCCCTGCTATGGAAGATGTGGCACTACACCTGGTTTATTGAAATTATACCTGGCATGATATTCAACATCACAGCAATACATGTAAGTGTATTGATAACCATCATTTCATAGTCTCCAATATGAGTTAACACGCACAGCTGCTGTGCATCGTAGCTCATCGTCGCTGCTTTAAAACATGTTAATTCCCCCGCAGCATTATGTGATGTTTCGAAGTCAATTCAGGCAGATACTAGCCCACGACGGCAGAAAAACTGTTATTCTTGATAACACTAGATATCACAGCGCTCTCATGAGGTACGGCCCTACCAAGGGTTAAAGCTAGGGTTAGACAGTGGTATATCTGGTAACTTGCCATGAGAATACACAAGACAAAAAGACATCACTTAAAGGAAAGCGTAGGTTGTGTTACAATACAATGTGAAATACCACTTTTTAGTTATTATTATTGATCAAGAGTTTTGAGTTATAATTCATGTATTTATAAACGAGTCTATGTTACAGCTTCAGGGACCGCGTGAAGTAGAAAACTATGTCTTCTAAACATTAATAACATCTAAACATTCTATTTTCATAACCTTTGTGAACAATAATTCTGCACTAAAGATTGGTTTTTATGGCTTAAAGGTGAAAATAGCAGTGACAACAACTTTGATTTATATTTTGCTCTAAAAACTGCTGCTGGGTTAAACAGCGCTACTACACTATTTTATTATAAATCTGGCCCAACACTAATACACTAAATATCATATTATTTTATTCTTAAAAACGAAATGCTAAATATGATTTCCATACCATTTAGATGGAATCCAATGCACGCGTAACGCGTAACTTGCACAGGTAGCCAATAGGATGACAAATAATAATCTAAGCAGCCAATCAGTTTAAATCATCAAACTGGATTTTAGAAATTTAAATACAAATGTAGGCAGAACTGATTACTAGTGTGATCACTGCACAAGTGCTACTTCAAACGAAATAATCTGCAATAAAGAAATGGATATTACTTGCTATATGTTATTTCCCCGGGGTTATTTCTGGGAGTTCCTTTAACGATATTAACAGAAACGGTCCTATTCCGTCACCATCTTCCACTCATTTGTTTTCCTCGTTCTGTATTAATGCATTTATTGAATACTTGATACATTTCATAACTTATAGATATTATAAATATGCTGCGGGTGTATTAGAACTTTTACATTGTAGCATCACTGTTTAAAATGCTTATTAATATTAATATCACCTTTTATGATGACTTTGAACGTACATTTACCTCGAAATTTCACCATGTGCATTAGTATTTAATATTTCCATTTCACCCCAACTCAACATGCACGGTGGTTGACATTTGTAACATGTTTAAGGAGAGTCGAAGAGCAGTATGACGTGGCGTTGTTTGCACTCAAATTTTGAGACAAATAAATTTGACACACTAGGGAATAGTATGAGCGTGATTTGTCTCTGGAGGAGACTTTCGTGTTGATATAGGGTATATAATGAAGACCGCAGTGGATAATGTGCTCAAGTGCCATTTTGGCGAAAATGAGTTATTGAATTTTTTGAAGTGTTTGAGTTTTAACAATTTTTTCTCAAAATTTTGGCCGATATGACCCCTCAGACATAGGGGTCACGTGAGGGGTTATCTGGGGTCAAATTTTCAAATTTGTCTGATCACTTTCAAATTAGTGTCAAATTGCTCGTTGGGTCACAAGGATTACAAAAATATATGGTTTGTTATATCTACAACATTTAGTTGAGGAGATAATACGGTCAAGGTCAACCAAAGGTCAAACGAGGTCAAATTTTAGCAACATCCGATTTAGACAAATGATACATCAAATTGTTCCTTTTGATATGGGCATTCCAAAAATATATACATCTAACTTATATTGCCATTCAATTTTGAGAAAAATCAATTTGTTTCAATCTGACCAATGATTGTAGTGGAAAAAAGACTCAAGTGCAAGATATCGATTATTGATTAAAGAAAATCAATAAGTAACAATGTATTAATTTATAGCTGTAAAAGAATAATATTGAAAATAAAATTACTCCTGCAAGTTTTAGTCCAAAATAATAAAGTTTGTGATCTGCAGATAAATGTCAAAACTCAAAACTTAAGACCCCATTTTCTCAGAACTAGTATTTTGGCACTTAACCACTTCTTCCACTACAGTCTTCATATGGACATTTGGAAATGTATTTGCTCATGTAGAATTCTATGACTGTTCATGTAGAATAGCAAAGAAAATTTCTATGGCTCTCAAATGCCGTTTTTCTGTTCAATTTGCCTTTTTTAATCTCGAGATATGTTTAGTTAACGACGAAAGAGTAAAATCACAATTGTGCCACTTTTACTAGGGAATATGGCTTTATTGTAAATCAGTGATACTGACTGATATCATCAAGTTTATCAAGAGTTCCGTCGTGAAATCAAAAGAATGCATCAATTACACAATACAAAACTTTTTTTTACTGTTTTTACTGTTTTATCATGATGCAGGAATAATGATTCTATTTTTCCACTGAAGACAGATTAAAAGATAAATAAATATTTCACATTCTGTTGTACAATTACATGTGCATGTCAATGATTTTGTCATGGTAAATACTGTTCTCATAGTCACTTACGACATGTTAAAAGACAAACAAATATTCCACACTTATAGGTTAATGATTGCGTATTACTTCCCAGCAAACACAAAACGTTTTCGACATCATTCGCAAAAGGTTATAAAAGGTTGTCAGAAAACGTTTAAATGTCGGGTTATATAAAGGGTATATAAAGAGTATAAAACGTTTTCATAACCTTAAAAACATTTTTGATAATCTACTGCTCAGCAAACAAAAATGTTTTACAGAAAACGTTTAAATGTCGGGTTATATAAAGGGTATAAAAACGTTTTAATAACATTCCAAAAACATTCTTGAAAACTTGATACAAAACATTCTAAACAGAATATTATTTTGGGGTTGAAAAAATATTTTGCGAAAAATGTTTGCCCAAAATATTTTCAATAACGTTTTAAAAATGTTTTCATGACCTTTATATAACCCGACATTTAAATGTTATTAAAAGGTTTTGAAAAAAACATTTTAAGAACATTTCTGTGTTTGCTGGGTTCAAATATTTTAACATAATGTTATTTAAGTATTGACACAATATTTGGCAAAAATGTTTGCAAAAATAGTTTACAATAACATTTTTTGAAAACATTTAAAAATATTGTTGTAGTGTGTTTTCATACAAAACGTTTTAAAACGTCATCATGACCTTTATATAACCCGACATTTTAATGTTATTAAAACGTTTTTACCTAAACCAAACCAAAAGCCAAAATAGAACTTATTTAAAACGTTTTTAAAACGTTTTTGTGTTTGCTGGGTTGTTGGAAGATAAATTATGTAGACAAAATAATGCACGCGCGCTGATGTTGATGCATCTAATGCACGAGCTCCGCAGGGGGAGTGCATTAGACGCATCATCATCATCAGCTGTCATTGACTTACATGTACAGCTCTCTTCCCTAGTAAAAGTGGCACAATTGTGAATTTCCCTTTTCGTTGATAAACTTATCTCGAAATTGAAACAAGCAAATTGAACAGAACAAACGGTATTTGAGAGCCAAGACTGCGCCCTTGACGTTGATGTAAGCATCATGTCAAAAATGGCGGGGCGCTCCCACTTGCAAAATTGTTTTTGAGACAGGCTGTATTTAGGTCTCGTGGTTATTGAGTTACTGCCAATAATATATTCACAACTACAGTTGTGGGCGTTTTCCCTCCCGAGTAGATTAATGTAGTACATTATCAAGCCTTGATGTCTCCTTTATAGAACTCATACCATTCCTCTTTGTATTAGCTTTATTTGTCTCAATATTTGATCACAAACTTTGCTAGTCATGCTGCTCTCTGACTAGCCTTAAGTAAGTTTGTGGAAAGAAATTGTGCCAAATATGTTTTGTGCTGCTGCTTGTTTGATACTCAAGAAAAATCTTATTTTACTACAATGTGTTTCATTGAATCTCAACCTGACAACAAGTATATAGGTTTAGGTCGCATTAAAGGTTAATACTCACAATACAAATTTGAAATGTCAAGAAATAACCCAGTAACATGACAAAGTCGATTACACGGTGTTCGTTAGCACGACACATCGGTATTCATCGCCATGAGCACTATAACAATTCAGGAGATCGTACTCCAAATTTAATTAAAGAGGAAACCTTTTATGAGAAGTGCAGTGATTGCTATGCCAATATGGAATACTTGACATAATATAGTTCATCCTCGCTTCAAATTCACTCAAATTGTGTCAGATAATATAATAAGCTACATCATATTGTGTATTTCATACGAAACAATAATTCTTTCAGGAGAAGCTTTCTAGGAAAATGTATGCACTATTGGACGATATGCGTGAATCACTAGAGATGTTACACTAATTCATAGGATTCGCATAATTTTTACTGACGGTACTGGCGGGAATTGATACCTGATGTACAGCCTTGATCATGAGATGATTTGTGTTTAAGGTAAAGTATGAAGATCCTGCATAAAAGCAGATGTTAAGATTTAGAGGGGAAAACACGATCAAAAACAACATAAACAATGTTATTCAGGTTAGTTAGAAATCTCCCTGAATTAGCCGTTAGTGTTACTCCCATTTATCAATGAAGTGTTTGGATCATTTTGCCGACCACTGCATTGTGTCACTGTATTGCACTTATTTAAATTAGATACACTGTTGACTATATATTTTTGATATTTAGTTTATACACGGTATAAATCATTCTGGGACACCCTGTATATCGGAAGTCATATAGGTTCAATCCATCCTCCTGCATGCGATATTCATATGAATATATTTGTCTATTCTTCAGAGTGAAATAATACTAGGATTATTTGGCCTTCTAAACCACGCTTTTAAATCCAGATTGACTTGTTTGATTTTGAAACTGCTTATTAAAGGTACCGGGTGTCCCAAAAGTCCCTTAACATTGTGAATTTGCCATAACTTGCGTTGGGTTAATAGTGTTGTTACAAAAATTGCACAGTATGTAGATAATTCTTTTAGAAATGTTATGATACCAAACATGCCTATGTGGTCATGACCCTTTGGCATGAAATTAATGGATATCTACCTTACCGTAAAACCCACTTTTATAAACGCAAAATAAGTCTCGTCATTTGAGACGTGAACACAATATAACGTGTTATCATTTTAAAATCTGTTTTGTTTAATTTGGCTTTGTTTGTTTGATTGTTTGTTTGTTTGTTTATTTTCAATGCGTAATCTTCATTTTCTGTTTTATCTGGGTTTTATATGGAAACTGCTTAAGATCTTTTCTGAGGATTCGATGAACAGTTGTACGCTGTACGTTGTTCTCCATTGAAAATCGACATATTGATCGCCTTGGGCTTTTCGCCACCGCTCTTCGTATGACATCAATGTTTGTAGCCGATCTTCCTGTTCTTCCACGTCCTGCCCTAAGTAGATCATGAACAGATCCAGTTGATAGGAATTTCAGCACTAGTTGCTGGATTGTATTTCGGCTGGGTAGTGCATAATTTACATTAAAATGTTCCTTAAACATTGCTTCAATGAGTTTGTCTGACTTTGTTTCGGCAAAGAACCATACGACCTGAATCCGTTGATCTATAGGAAATTCATCATCACTTCAACTGTTTTAAAGTAAAGTTTAATATTGTCAATATATCCTAATTATAATCTTAAACAGCAGTCACGCTTTCGCTAAGGCATGTAATCCATGAATGTTCATACCTAAATGTAGCATGTGCAGTGAGTGAACCAACTCGGGGAAGCACATCATTTCATGTTCTTGAACAAAGAACACATGAGCTTGCTTTTGTGGGTTTGATACACACATATGTACAGTCGCACAGTAAGGTCAATGGGTCATCAATAATGCTGTTTTTGGTATCAGAATAATTCTAAAAGATCAATCTATGTGAATATGTTCTCCATTTTGGTATGAAGTAGGAAATATTTGAGATATGGCCAATTCACAATGTTAAGTTACTTTTGGGACACGCTGTAGTTTCTAAGAAAGACAAAGATTTAATAATAGGAAACCACGTGCCCAAAACCAAAAGCAATCCTAAAACTCATAATTTGAAACGACAGAATGTCGCCCACCCATACTTCAAAACATGACATCATTAATTAGTTTGAATGACAAGTAATATTCGTATATTTTACAGCCCGGTTAACATCACATCAGCAATTACTTTCAATGACAAGTAATATTCGTATATTTTACAGCCCGATTAAATTTGAAGATGGAATCACTTTACTTCTATCACGGCTTAATATTTCCTTTCAAAGTTGAAAGTTTTATCATTTTATATTATCGATGGAAGCACAAATAATAAGATTGGTTGTCAATTTCTCATTTCCCGAACAAAACTTGATCGTATTAATATAGTGGCGGAGATAGGCGACATGTGATTGTCATTAGTCTTCTTCTGGTCACTGCTTATTGTGCACTGCGTCAGAAGAGGCTCTTGGAAAAGAAACAGAAAAACAAAGAACCAGAAACTGAATAAAAAAATATCGTTACACTCGAACTCGTTTCATTTCATTTCATATATATTTATTTCACATTCGTGGCCAAGGGCCAAAATACTGAGAAATATTACTAATTATTATACTTAAAGATACTTAGAATAACACACAACATTTAAAACATTTATAATTACACAAGTTTTGCACAGGGTAGTATGAATAACATGACACATGGAAAATATATTATTACAAGGACACAATGACAATGATATGAAATTTGCACAAAAAATAGGCCAAATACAATGTAAAAACGATTTGGTTAAAAAGCACTAAAGGTCAAAAGTTGAACCTGCCAGCAGGATAAAACCATTATGAGAAAAATTGAACTTAGATAAAAGCAATTGGGGCAAATAATGCATGTTTAAAAGGGATACTCCCTCGTAAATTTCTTGAGATTAATGTAGCAAAAACATTTCTGCCTGCCAGTAGAGTTAACATGTCAGATCTTGGTTTGCATGGTTGTTACAGTTTATCGGAATGTGTGATTTTCATCAATACCTCTCTGCTTTTTATTCTTTACAAAATCGGAGAATTTTTTCTGTTTTGACGCACGAGGAGCCCAAATATTGACCATCCAATTTTATATAGATATTGATTTCCCAAGATTTAAAGCTATTTCGATTTTTAAAAATCTCATTAAAATGAGATTTCATATTAAATAAAGAAATAAATGGTAATTCAGTACCCTTTACACCCAAATAATGTGGCCGTAAAACGTTTTAAATGTCTTTATCGCCGAAGACATATTATTTAAATATTGATTTAAAGGTACTGCAATGCAAACCCCTTTAATTCCAGCGAAATATTTATTTATTTTGTTTATATAGGTGGTACTAATAATAAATAAATAAATAAATTTCGGAATTTATATAGCGCTTTTTCCAGAGGATTCAAAGCGCTGCAATTTCGCTGCGTGGTGAATCATCACAATCAGATCGCATCAACTAGGCTAGTTGCAGCCGAACCCGGCGCAACCCTATCCGCACTTAGATTGTAACATATCCACCCATTTTCTGCAGCTCCCCAAATTCCATTGGGTGAAGGAAGTTTTTGATAACGAAACAACTAATCACCGATTTTGAAAGCAGGAGGAAACCGGAGATCCCGGAGAAAACCTGCGAGAGCGAGCATGGATCGGGATAAACCAAGTGCACATGAGTCCTTGGGCCGCGCCGGGGCTTGAACCCGGGACCTCAGTGGTGCAAAGCGAGGGAATTACCACTGCGTTAACTCCCTCTCCCTAGAGCCAATATACTTATCCGCAGCGTAAGTGAGAAAACTTACCGCTGAAATATTGGACTCGTAACTGCGCGTAATGCTCCGACGTAGAACGTGTCAAGCTTAATCGTTGCGTTTCGAATGGCAATGCTAATTAACGTGCCTGCGCGTGACGCATTTGCTCAAATCATAGTGCGCAATTGTTATTCACTGTACAGTTGAGGTAATGGAATATCAATTAGGGAATATTAATACTAATGAAAAAAATCATAGCAATTGTTCCTTTAAAGACCCTTGAACATTCGTCCAAAAATAAGATAGGATCAATGTTTTAAATGACCCTTGGATGTACAAGGAGGAGCTTCAGGCGAAATCCGATCTCAAATGTTGCATCCTGAACGACGAAATGGTAATGGGATACCCGATTTCCACATTCGGATTACATAGCTTGTGTAGGGCTATCTGGTTACGGATGAATTTTATCAGTATGTCACATAGGGTGCACATTCAACTTGCTCGTCTATGCTTGAACACCAAAAAGAATAAATTATTGTGGCTCGTCTGTCTTTTTGTTATATTGGATGGATATTTGATACTCGAAATAATTGAAAATAAATGCCTTTACGAATGCACTAACCGAAACTAGACGATTAACAGACACGGTCTAGTAACAGATAGGTTTGGTATATAGACCTTTCTACAATATAGTGTTTCTTGTTCAATCGTTGTGGTAGAACTTGTTGCTGCGATCTGTTTGGAAAGCTGTATCATGGACAAAAGATTAGAATACATAACCTCATTGTCAAAAACATAAAGAGAAGTATAAGATCTAATACATCATATTTGTTCCACTCTTTCTGTATAGACGGTCAATACAAACACGTCTTACTGCAATCTGAATCCAACCACTTCAAAATTCCACAAACTGACTAATTTTTAACTTGTCTCCCATCAAAAGTTAACCCATGAAGACATCGGTCTAAATTACTGGTTTATCTTCATACCGTGACCTTTCTTAAAGTGATTATTCTCAACAACAACTCACCCTACAGTTAAATACATAAAAAAAACCAAGAAAAAAAAAAAAAAAAAAAAACATACGCACACTCAAAATCTTTTGAACGGTTATTTTGGAGACGTGTACTATATTAACAGGTATAAAATCTTGAAAATTCTTAACCTGAGCACAGCTTATTTTGAAATTAATCAATCCTGTAGATTACTTTAATTCCTGCGCTAAAGCCTCTTAACTATTTTACTTTTATAACTCCCTCTGTCATTGAAACCTAGCAAACACAAAACGTTTTACAAAAAACGTTTAAATGTTGGGTTATATAAAGGGTACAAAAAGTTTTAATAACATTCGAAAACATTTTTAAATACTTTCTGCCAAACATTTTGACTTACGTGACTTGACCTAGCTGCACAGGCCGTTGTGGCCCTTTGCCCTCTTCCGAGTAAGCCTCCTCCATTCAGTTCTGTCTGCTGCTTGTGTATTCATGTGGGATCATTCCTTCCATCTGGTTGGTGGACAACAAAATGTTTAACATAATATATTAACTGTTGACAACTGTTGTATTTTGCAATAACATTTAGACAACATTTTTGAAATGTTCTTGTAGTGTGGTTTTTTTTCATAACGTTTTAAAAATGTTTTCATGACCTATATATAACCTGACATTTAAATGTTACTAAAATGTTTTACTAAACCCAAAATGTGTTTATAACGTTTTAAAAACATGTTTGTGTTTGCTGGGAAACCATTTAATTATTTGACAGGTTATATCTTTTCAACCGTATGATTGATTACCTTCACGAAATATATAACCTCCGGGAAACATAACGGTACAGAGTGTACCTGAAAGAGATGTACTGTCGGATATTGCAAAATAAAACAGCTATCACACATTGTTTGAATTTTGACAATAGACAGCTTCGTTATTGAATTATACCAATTTGAAAATTATTTGTAACCCATTTCTGTGAGTCAAAAAGAATTAATGACAATACACGCCTCATGCGCAGTGCTTTGTATTCCAGATACGGATTATTGATTCGTATTGATTGATCGGATAAAAAATGAGACATGATCGTATAAAAAATGTTGTTTTTTTAAAGACAGAAACAGTAAATTTTCAAAATTAAAAAAAAAATGTATGGGAGCAGGATTACTGTGCAATTACATAAATTATTCGGTTGTATTCTGCTCGGGCTTTAATATACCCAAATATGAAAATTCAGGGACACCCTGTATTATTTCATGCTTTACTGTAACGGATAAACACACAACAATGTCTTCGTGTCTGTGATAATAAACATGATGATTTATTTAATTAGGTAAGCAGAAAATGAGGCCATCAATGCCACAGGTCAGTCTCTAATACAGGTTATCATGTTACCTGTACACACACTAATTTAATAAGACTACATCACTTGCATCACAACCAACTGCATCGCAATATTTATAGTTAAAGGTAAAAGTGAAACATATATACGATGATTTATGATGATATGCTTGTCCGTTTTTTGGAAACGGGTACGCAATACTACAAAAAAAAAAGAATGGGATCGGCTATCGTAATCCTTAATCTTAAGAGTAAATGTTCTTACACTAACATGAGTCAGGTGTAAATCCATGTAAAATCTAAAAACAATATTATCTGAAAGTGCCAACGTACATTGTGGCAGCTAGTGTACCATCAAGTACACGTAAATACAATAAGATTGGTTCAAATTTAGGCTGTTTAGACATTCTAATATGAATCTATACCGAACTTAAATTTTGAACATGGACTCGATCGATTCATAGTTGTATTGGCACTCCGGACACGAGTGACTCGGATATAAATGAATTCAGTTCGCACTTGTAAAACAATTAGAACCGTGTATATTTGCGGAATGTATGGGAATTATTCCTATTAGCGAATTAGATTGGTTAGTTCTGCCATTCCATTATTTTAAACTTTTGCGAGAATTTCAAAGTTAAAGGGAAATTGAAAGTAAAAGAGAAACAAGTAGAAAATCCTTCAAAGTCTTCAACGAGAACACATGTGAACGCAAATCACTTCTTCAAGTATAGCAACCCGAGAGAGAGGATGATGAAGTCATAATGGAATTATAAGGCGGGAAGCAATCAAAATGTTGATTACTGTACTGAAAAAAACTATATTATTAGCAACAATACTCGTGCCTAAATACATTATTAATAGTTTTAAGTTGGTAAATGCATAGAGGAGAATACATTATATATATATACATTTCCACTGGTTTATCACAAATTAAGAACATTGAAAGCCCAAAGTCAAAGCTCACAATTCAAATTTGAAAAACGCCTTTGTTTATAACTTAGCGCTGATCACAATTTTGGTCAGTACATAAAAAATAGAAACTCAAGTGATGCTGGGTTTTTATTTATAAATCGAACATCACTGAACATTGATGTCAACAATGAACAGCAAATGGTCGCGAGCATGGCATGGAATTTAAGACAGCCTTAAATAAATGAAGTACATACTTAGTTATTTTTCGAAGAAAACTAAAAATAACAAATGTAAATTAGGCTAAAATTTTCATTCAGGATGTAGTAACGGTAGCTTTTATTGGTATATTGTGAGTGACAACTTCTCGAGCGTCTCATTATGTTGCCCCATCCCGTTTTACCACTTAAAATTAGAGAATAAACGATTAGTGGATGCCGGCGCAGCCGGTATCCACTACGATAAAAATATTGGACCTGCCTGTCGTCTATCATAGGTAGAGGATAGGCAAAATTCTTAGTCAGTTAAATATTATTTTAATAACTGTAAACTATTTTTTAAAGCAAAAATTAAGTTACCGTCATAAAAACTCCCCTTTTTCTAAAATAAACGAAACTTGTTTACAACTTCAAATCTTTTGTTGCGCGTACTGCTAGCGCGTGCGAGTATTCCGCACTGCGTCTACGCATACAACGCGATACATACGCGCACCTCTATGAGCGTGTTACGCGTTATCAACACTCATGCCTGATAGACGACACCCAAAATCATGCGATTGTCCAATCAGATTATGTGTCTACTAATAGACCACTCCCACTGAATAAGAATTGACAGTAACTTCGGGCATAGCCGATCAGTCAGAGTAAAAGCAGAGCTCTTAACAATTGATGAAAGTCTGGTAGCGTATCAGACATAGCTTAGAGGTAGATGGAAACTAACTATGGTTGCAAGGCCTAACATTTCGTTGACAAAATTCATCTGTAGATCCCTCTTCGTCTTGAATCTGAATAATGAATAACTGTAGAATGAGCTATAATTAATCACAGCATTACTATCAAGGCTGTTTTATACTTGCAGATCGTTCGTCGCAAATGTATCGTTCAAATAAACATTCCTTGAGCATATCAGTAACTCGATCTTATTCAATAGCCCCTCAACAGGTTCAAAACATATTGAATGTTGAAAACAAATATTATAGTTCTAGTCCAATAAAACAGAATTCGCTGTGGACGTTCCGACTCTAACACGTTACTGAGATTATATTACCCCTCGTCTCTGTTCATGGTGGTCCTTTCTTTCTGATTTCTACTTCCTCTTTAATCAAACGTGTGTACATGACTGTCTCTTTTCCCAGTACCTTTAGAGTCATCCCAATCTATGATGTGATCTTTCTCCAGCACGTGATCTGTAATAGCTGATTTGTTAACCGTAGATCGAGATGCTTTCCTGATCGCTCTTGTGCGAACATTAAGGTTATTAATTATTTTAAACTGTTGTGATTTGGTAGTTCACAGCATCTTACGAATGGTAGTGAGCTTTGGCAAAAATTGCATTGCTCAATTCATAGCGAGCGTGTAGAAGAATTAAAATATCACAGATACACTTTTATAGGTGCTGCGGTTCTTGAGTTACGTTGTAAAGAGGGCTGAAACAACAACACTTTTGTAAAACGTACATAACTCATTAACATCAATAAATTAAGCAAGTTTGCAAAGTATATGATTTGTAGAATGAACTTTTGCAAAACATCAATTAATTTTAAATAATATATTGATATAGATAATGAAAATCGATTTTTAGGTTGCTTCGACCAACAATACCTCGTCTACCCTTAACACTCGCCTTATTAGTCTCTGCCCTATGTTTTTCAAGCCTTTTTCCAATATATGAAATGTTACAGTTCTTACATGGGATAGAGTAGATTAAATCCGTGGTGTAAAGCGGCTCCTCTTTTGGGTGAACAAGCATATTTCCTAAAGTGCAATGCGGTTTCATTACAGGAAGACAGGACCACCATCTCATTCACGTGTTTGACGATCTTCTCAAGAATAATACATCTGGTAATCGCGTTGCTGAACAATCAGCATACTCTGTGATCCTCTGTGGTAAACAGAAGATCGTCACAACATCGACAGTGTTGAAAAAACCCGTCTACAGTGAATACTGTTTTATTAAACTAGAAATATGAAATCTAATTCTCATTAACAGTCATGATGAACATGTTCAGTAAGGTTGAAAACAAATAAACAACTTCATACGACAATTACTTTATTCATATCTCATTTGATCGAGTACAACACATTATACATGTAGTATACGTGACTTGAAATAGTAACACTTCCAGAGAGCCGTCATTTTCTAACTTTAAAGTGCAAGGACACCAACTATCGTCACGTGATTGTCTTTCCAATCTGCGCTGCGACTGCTGTTAACGTTGATTCAGTTTTGCACTGAACAGTTTTGATTCGACGCTTAAGAATAAGTTTTTCAGTTTAATATACATAATAAGCAACTAGATTCAAATATTACATTGCATATGTTATTTTATGAACAGATAGAAGATGAAAATAGTGATCCTATTCGATGTGGTTTCCTGTTCTGTTGGTATTTAAGTAATCTATCGAATTACACTACAGTGCAGATATACACGCCTGACCACTGGCTCCAATTTTCCCAATCCTTCTAGCTATACATACCCATTATCTTACATTTACTTGTGTATTTTTAATGACATCTGATTCTTACATGAAACATAAACTTTTATAAAGTATGAGATGAAGAGTATTTTGGGAAAGGCACAGAAACTAAAGACAGCGTAATTAGAGTGAAGCAGTCGGACTGAAGCATATGACTGACTCGGATACAAATGAATTCAGCTCGCACTTGAATGGAGTGAACTCGGGTACAGTGTATTGTAAAACAATTATTAGAACCGTAAATATTTGCTGTTCTATACATAATACATTAGAACATGAAAACTTGGTTACAATGCATTGAAATGTAATAGCAACTTTTGCGCGAATCTCTGAATTAAAAGTAAAATTGAAAGTAAAATGATTATTAAACAGACTGCAAAGAGGAAACGTGTGAGTGCAAGTCACGTTTTCAAGTATGGCCACTTGGGAGAGAATCATAAAGTCATAATAAAGGAAGCAATCAAAATGCTGATTAATTTAAAACTATACATTAACGACAATACACGTGTCTAAATACGACTTTGTTAGGCTGAAACCGACTTTGCACAAGCTCGCTGAATTAATAATGCACCATTATCCCAGCGTATGATGCTAAAGGACTAATTATACTTAATGCTAGATACAGAGTGGAGACGATTTGCGATAACCTTGAGGTTAACGGAAGAATAAGTTGGTAAATTCACGGAGGAGAATACATTATGTTTTTAAAATCGGGATCATGAGCTATCATGTGTGTTTTTTCATTCTTTTCCATGATTTATCACAAATTCAGAACTTTAAAAAGTCCAAATATGGACACTTTAAAAGTAATGCAGCATGACATTAATTTGGTATTACGTACAATGTTCATATAGATTAAATGCAAATTAGTAAAAATGTAAAATCTAAATTTGATGTGTCTCTCAAAGTAACTGCTTTACTTTTACTTTTCCACCCAATTGAATGTACCTCCTTTAATATTATCATATTCGGCTGATGCTCGGTACTTGGTTACTGGTAAACCTGTTTATGATAATGCGGTAACCGCAAAACTGTACTTTCAGCAAAGGCAGCATTGACCTTTTGCGAAAAGATGTCACAGCTTTATATTGAATCTGTTAAACCTTAAAAGCGTCTATTATTAGTAACTGATTATTCATTGAAATTTATCAGCATAAAAGGAATTGTAATTCGTTGGGTACTATCAGTTGGGGATCACTCGTACTTTAACAGAATATTGAAACAGAAAAGAATTAAATAAATAACATAGAAACGGGAAATGACAAGCTAAGTAGCAAATATATCAAGAATTGGAACACAGCATGTGGGAAAAAGAAAAAAAAGAAGCTAAAAGAAGCTTAAAAGAGAATGTAAGAAGGGACAGATTTAGATATAATTTACGTTTTCAATGATCCTACTTGTTCAGTAATTCCTCCCGTTTTAGTCAACGCGTCCATTTACTTATCTAGCGGTGACCCGCGCCGGTATCCCACTAGTGTGCATATGACATCAGTCAGGAAACTACAGTACCTCTTTTATTTCTGTGGGCGCATCGCCATGAATAAAAAATTCATAACGAAGTTATGAAAGAAATTACAGTCAAAAAGGATCCTCTTGGTACATTATAACGGGTCCTGTATGACTGAATGAGGAGGTTTAATTGTTACAACCAATTGAAACTTACGTAAATATGAGAATCACGCTTTGAATATCGATATGCAAATTAATGTGCAAATCAATTAACTTCTTACTGTGGAACTTGGCTAAGATACGCAGATTTATCGATCATGATGCTTCCTCAAATGCTATGCGGGCACTTATTTTATCTAAATTAGATTAAGGCATTGCACTCCTTTATGGATGCAATGGTAAAGATCTTGCTCGTCTAAGCGCCTACAAAATCGGGCGGCCCGGCTACCCTACGCACTCCTCTCACAGTTGAATCTTTCAAAAATGGTCTTAAAACATATATTTTCTAACGTATTTTGCTGTTGTTATTTTTATATGTTTGTAAAGCGCAATGTTCATATTTTTGGTATTGCGCTATATTAAGCGCCGTTGTTATGTTATGTTATGCTAAAGAAGGCTTTGCTGTCTTTGGATGTCTGACAATAGAAATCAACGCAATCAATATCATCATTTACATTTCATGATATTCCGATTCTACTTTCTACAGCCCCTTTTACAATTAAGGTGTAGACATATATCAAAATATTTACGACACTCAAGTATTCACAATAATTACATGATTTATACACAATTCTTTACAATATTTGAACAGCTCATCAGCACCGATCACAATATTTTGGTCAGTACATAACAAAATAGAAATTCAAGTGCGGATGCTGGCTTTTTGTTTGCGAATTGCGTCATCTAACCATTGATGTAAACAATAATGAACAGCAAATGGTCGCGAACATAGCATCGAATTCGAGACAGTTTTAAATAAATGAAGCTAAATGAAGCACATACTTAGTTATTTATTGAAGAAAACTAGATCTAACAAATGTAAACTGCGCTCAAATCTTCACTCAAAAGCTAGTAACGGTAGCTTTTATCGGTACACTGTGAGTGACAACTTCTTGAGTGTCTCATTCTGTTGCCCAATCCAGTTCTACTACTTGAAATTGACAGTAACTTCGGGCATAGCCGATCGGTCGTAACTTAGAGTAAAAGCAGAGCTCTTAACATTTGATGAAAGTCTGGTAGCGTATCAGACATAGCTTAGAGGTAGATGGGAAACTAACAGTTTTTGCAAGGCCTAACATTTCATTGACAAAATTCATTTGTAAATACCCCTTTGTCTTGAAACTGAATAATGGATAACCAGTTAATAGTTGTAGAATAAGCTCTAATTGCCTATACCATTACTATTAAGGCTGCTTCATACTTGCAGTAGAGCGTTTGTAGCAAAGGTATTATGGGTTGTTTTACAATCAGGGTACACAGATTGTCTCACTGGGGGTGAAAAATGAAGTGTCTAGTTTTTCCTCAATTTATTTGTTTTTGTGTTGTAGATGGGTCAAATAGGAAATCTGTAAAATTTTTAGGCGTCAAGTGTTCAGAGTTTCAAGTTATGCCAGAAACATGTTTTTGATGTACATGTTTCTGTATACCCAATTTTTCGGAGAGGACACATTTTGACGGAAACCTGACGTCCAACTTTCAAACATGTGATACATGCAAACTAAGTGTAAGTGGACTAAGTGTTTATTATGAGTTTGTAGGATATATATAAGTGTTTTTCAAGAAAATTTAATTTTAGTCTTGGGTCAATTTTAACTATGGATTACGAGCTTGTATTCGGAGAGGACAATTTTTGACGGAATTTTCAACATAAATTTGAAGAAATGGTACAATTAATGAAACAGTCGCAATCTTACGTGGTTCTCAATTTTGAACAATCATGTTTCAAACATTACTTCTGAACTGTCAAAATATGTTTTTATGTTATTGCTGGCAGTGATATATCATTTGCAAAGTTCACAAATTTCAAATGAGACGGCTATTTTGTCCCAAAATCATACAGAAATGTATATTTTCATCATTTGCTAAGCATTTCAAACAGTTTCTTTGTGGCTGTAGGTGGAACTAATAGGGGCCAATAATTAGGCATGGCAACTTTTAATCATAAGTTAATCTAATATTTGAAAGAGGGCACAATATGGTGCTCAGCCCAAATGTACCCTGATTGTAAAACAACCCTTATTCAAATAAACACGATTCCTTGAGCATACCAGTAACTCGATCTCCTTGGATAGCCACTCAGTCTGTTGAAAACAAATTAAAACCTTCCTACGACAATTATGTGATGGATTTGGAAAACAAATGAATCTGGTCGATTCCAGCCAAAGCGGGGCAAAATTCTTTCTGGGCCATTTTAAAAATGTTTTCTTTTTCAACTCTAAACTTATCAAATGATATTATCAAAATAGTGAATTGTCAGGTGGAAGTGCCAGCGGATTGAAAAATAACTTTTCTTGCCAGATCAAATAAAGTGTTAAATGTGCATATGCATGTTTTCACTTTCTTTAATACCTTTCAATATTAAACGTGTGAACCATATAGACCAGTTATGGGTGTAGACTTTGAATGCAAAATAAAATTTTATTACACTATTTTCAGATGTTTTAAGAAAGAACAAGGTGTATAGGGGAGGTTGTGTCAATTATTCGAGCTCTTTCTAAATATGCTGTCATTTAACATTACTGCATTAGTTCGAAAGATTAGAATACATGCTTAATAGAAATGTAAAGTAAGATTTGGTATCTCGTCTCACGAGGAACTTTGATGGATTCGTGGAGTAACAGCGTCTTAAAATTCGTTGATAACATTTGATTCGTGGGCAACGTTAAAATTGATTTTGTGGATGGGTTACATTTACTTGTTTAAAATAATCGTTTGACCTCAGAATTATAGTACGAAACTTCGTTTCATGATAAAGTCATTTATAGCATATTCACTTACTATTTTTCAGCATGATCATTTTACTTTTGATTCGTGAATAACAAAACTATTACCTAAGATGATTAAATAGCCTCTAGAGCCCACAAAAATCCTCGGAATTCAATCGTTCTACATAAGGAATAGAGATAATGCAAACATCTTTCGAAAGGTAATGGTTTAATTTTGATTGAAGAACGTTCAATAACATATTATAGCGCTTTATCTTTAGATTTGTGGCTAACGCTAATTCATTTAAACTATCATATATCATATCTTATCCCCTGATATAACTTGCTAATAAATGCCAATATGCCCAAAGATTGCACATTTGACGTGACATGATATGCTCCATCAATAATGTGAGTTTCTTTATTAATAGTAATGATATTTTAAAGTGGAACGTTCAAAAAGAGAATTTTGTCCCGTTTTTGCTGGAATCGACAATTTAAATGAGAATGAAACAAGTTGCATGTATCAGTTTCATATGTCATTTGTACAAGTACAAGATATAGTATACGTGCTTTAAAATAATAACATAGAGCTGTCATTCCTAACTTTTAATTGCAAGGACACATGGTCACGTGATTGTCTTTCCAATCTTCGTGGCGACTTAAGAGTTCCAATGTTTATAACGTTGATTCAGTTTTGCACTAAAGCGATTGCATTTTTTTTTCAATTTCATATAAAAGTTCAGAGTCAAATATTACATTCCAGATATCATTTTACGAACAGATAGAAGATGAAATTAGTGTTGTCCGTATTCGATGTGGTTTCCTGTTTGTATTTAAGTAAACTATCGACTGATACTACAGTGTATATATACACGCCAGACCACTGGCTCCGCTTTTCTTAATCTGTCTTGCTTACTTCCAAAGTATCGTCCCTTTAATTGTGTACTTATAATGACATCTGATTCTGACATTGAACGTAAAGCTTTATATCGTATGAGATGTAGAATAATTTGAGAAGGGAATGAAAGGGGAGCAAAAACTCTTTCAGCGTAATTATAGTAAAACAGTTGGAAATAAATATCAACCAGAAAGTCAACAAACTTATACATACAAACAAAGATATAAATATATCCTGTGTTTGAACACATTTACCACGATTTATGGATTTTTGTGATCTTTGTAGTGTTGTAATGAACAAAAAAATGTACCGTTAACAACATTTGTGATGCGATCAAGCCAAATCAGTCGGAACTCGGAAATATTGATTTTGAGATATAGCCAAACAAAGAAAGTTTTTCCTTTTGTTTCCTCTTGTTTTGGAAACTCTTAAATTGCTCATATCTTTGGAACTGGTTGTTCAATTTCAATGGAGTTTTCTGCAAAATCCAGCTTTGTAAATGCTTTTTACTATCCTATAGGAAACTGAAAATTTATTATGGCCGAGTTCCGACTGATTTTGCTTGATCGCATCACATTTGACTGATCTCTCAATTTGAGTGCTATTACTAGGAGTTCCAAATGTCATATAAAACATATGCATAATGAGGACTTGAACGGATAACTGACCTGGAAACAACATAACGATTACACTAATCATGTCATCAACATCGCGTATGCGTTCGACTTATATTTCGATCATGAGACTAAAACGACGATGATTTTGGCAAGGTTTATTTTGTCATCTTTTGTTAAAGTTTCAGCTAATATATCTTGGGTGGACATTATGTGAACAGCTCTTTTAAGCCGTCCCAACAGTAGTTTGGAAGCGCTACAATGTGCTACTGTATTGGAAAGCGCACAGATCTTTTCTTAATAATTACTTGGAGATCGCAATTTGATTTCAAAAGCAATTTGTTTATATTTGCAGCTCATAAAAGAGATGGATATTCGAGTGATGCTAGTATTTTGTCAATCGAACTTCATCGGACTTTTGATGTCAACATCACTGCTGAACTCTACTAAACATCAAACGGTCGCGTACATTGCACAGATTTAAACACATACTTAAATACATATTTCAACTGACACGGTTTACTCTTGTACTAAAACTCTTCAAGATGTAGAATAAAATGGTAGCTTTTATTGATACATGTTGAGTGACAACTTCTCGGGAGTCTCATTCTGTTGTCCCATCCCGTTTTTACTACTTGAAATTGACAGTAACTTCGGGCATAGCTAATCAGTCGAAGCTTATGGTATATCTGAAGAGATCGTAACAATTGATGGATGTCTGGTAGCGTATCAGACATAGCTTACAGGTAGACGGGAAACTTACAATAGTTACCATCATGATTTTTTATTTACAAAATTCATTTAAGTCTTCGTCTAGAGACTGAATAATGGATACCAGTTTGATGTACAATGGGCTCTAATTACTATTAGGGCTGTTTTACACTTGCCACTTGCAGATCGTTCGTCGCAAAGTTCAAATAAATACTATCCTTGACCATACCAGTAACTCGCTCTTATTGGATAGTCACTTTTTGGCTAATACGATTATGAAGAATATACTTTTTTAAATTTCATACCTTTTAGCTAAGAATAACATAATTAAAAGTTGTTTAAAATCATAAATCGTGGCATTGCCGATAACGTTGATTTAGTTAAGTACTAAAGCGATGGGAGAGTGTAAATAGTTTTCGCAGTTTGAACCTAATATCCGTAAAGATTTAAATATTGCCTTCTTTCCCAATGTGCCTCCGTTGCTCAGTTGGTTAGTGCGTCGTGCTTGCATTACGAAGTTTTCCAGTTCGAATGTGGCCAGCTGCACTGATTTTTTTCTCATTGTTTATATGAGGTGGCTATTCTGGGTAAAGATTTAAAATGGTTCATACTATAAATCCATGGAACTAAGTGTAATAAACTTCAGTCCTTGCAATGACATAATACCAGTTTGGCAGTTCTCGTCGCCACCAAACAGCAAGCTTTCCAGTTATTATGCATAAAGGTTCACATTAAAATAATTATTACAAACAAACCAAAGATGAAGTTTAAAATGGTTTGCTACTCAAATGGTTTTCCTGTTGATATTTAACGCTATCGAGTGACACGACGGTGTATATAGATATACAAACCAGACGACCGGCTCCGCTTTTCCTAATCCGTCTTGCTTACTTCCCAAGTATCTTACTTTTACGTGTGTACTTTTAATGACATCTGATTCTGACATTGAACGTAAACTTTTATATCGTATGAAATGTAGAGTAATTTGAGAAGGGAGAGAAAGGGTAGCAAAAGCTCTTTCGGCGTAATTATAGCAACGCAGTCGGAAAGACACAAGACAGATGGAAATGCTGGAAATTGAATGGGATTAACAGACAGCATAAGAGCAGCAAGTGAGCGTTAAAAAGAAGAGTGGAGAGGGTGGCAGACAGAAAATAAACGTGTACAAAATAAACAAAAAAATTAATAATGAATTTATGATGGAATTAATATGAAATAGCTGATAAAAATGGTCCAGTTTTGTAAGTTATTGTTAATAATTGTTAATATTAAATTTTGTATGATGTTTACAGTTCTTCTTATAACGTTTTGCCAATATTCAAGTTTGACAGTCTTTCTTTTATTCCGATCGTTTACATTTTGTAACTATTTGTATATTTTACCCAGTATCCTGTATCTCTTTGACATTATTATCTCTGTCTGTCTCTATCCTGCACTTGATCAAATAACATATGAGTAAATTCAATTGATCAGTGCAAGTATAACTTGTGTTCATCAGATTTAGATACATTTATTTTCCACCAAGTGATTGTCGTAGGAAGGTTTTTATTTGTTTTCAACAGACTGAGTGGCTATCCAATAAGATCGAATTACTGGTATGCTCAAGGATAGTGTTTATTTGAATGATAACTTTGAGACGAACGATCTGAAACAGTATGAAACAGCCTTAATAGTAATTAGAGCTCATTGTACACCCATTAACTGATATCCATTATTCAGTCTCTAGACGAAGACTTAAATGAATGTTGTAAGTTCAATGAAAATTGTAAGTTTCTCGTCTAACTCTAGTAATGTCTGATACGTTACCACTCTCTAAATTCCAGGGACTTATTAGAAGGACAAAACCTTGAAAAGACTTAAAATTCAAATCTAATGGATTTAAATTTTACTCTAATAAAGATTTGAATTTTAAGTCTCTGAAAGGTTTTGTCATTCTAACAAGTCTCTTAGACTTATTTTTAAATCTTAGGAATTTAGAGAGCAGACATCCATCAATTGGTACGATCTCTTCAGATATACCATAAGCTTCGACTGATTAGCTATGCCTGAAGTTACTGTCAATTTCAAGTAGTAACAACGGGATGGGACAACAGAATGAGACTCCCGAGAAATTGTCACTCACAATTTACTAATATATAAAAGCTACCGTTTAATTCCACTTCTTGACGAGTTTTAGCCCAATGTACATTACTAACTGTGTTAGTTGAAATATGTATTTAAGTATGTGTTTAAACCTGTGCAATGTACGCGACCATGTTTAGTGGCGTTCAGCAGTGATGTTGACATCAATTATAGTCCGATAACGTTCGATTGACAAAATGCTAGCATCACTCGAATTTCCATCTCTTTTATGAGTTGCAAATAATAAAAAAATATTGCTTTTGAAATCAAATTGCGATCTCAAAGTAATTATTACCATGATTAAGTAAAGATCTGTGCAGTACAGTAGAACAGTAGCACATTGAAACGCTCGAAAAATACTGTTGAGATGGCTTAAGGTACTACACCCCCTGATAAATTTTGTGACTAATTTTAAATTTTTCTCAAAAATAACTACACTGCAAATTGGCCAGAACACATGGAACGCGTTCATTAATGTAACGGTTTTCTAACACATGACACGTGTTCAACTTATTTAGAGAACACTAGTGTTAATGTAGAGAACACTAGTGTAACGTGTTCTAATCCTTTAAACACTGGATTACAATAAAGAAATGTAACGGTTTTTTAACACATGACACGTGTTCAAACATTGATTTTCAGAATGCTGGTGTTCAACCTTTATTTTCAAAATCTCATTACTTGACAATAAACAAATTCATGGTAGTATAAACAAGATAATGGCGGTGTTCAGAAGAATTCCGATGAAATCCGAGAGTTTTCACCTTAGGCAAGCACCTTGGTCTGGGGCGGACATTTAAAAAATGAATTTAGAAGAGCAGCAACGACACCACCTGTATTACATTCCAGATGTTAAATCTACATCATATGCAAAATTTGAGGAAAATTGAACGAGGCCATTTTATTTTAGGGCCATTTGTCTATAACTGGTCTTTACATGTAGCCCTATGGAGAGAGTGCCCGTTGAGGGCGCTATAACCCCCATTTTAGGAACAAAAATGTGATTTAAAAAAAACTGCCCCGTGCGAATTTTCTAAAATTTTCAGAGTAAGTAGTATGAACATGTAGAAATATAATCAAGTAGTTGCCCTACCTGCTCTTCTCAAAAAAAAAAAAAAAAGTCCTATACCTCAATGATAATGAAACCTACAATCTACGGAATAAGTCCTTGGAACGCTTGGTACACTCTGTCGAAAATCCGTGCAGAATTTCATATGATCATGGAAATGACGTATATTTTGCCTGGGAACAAGCATGACATCTACAACAATGATTTACCCTTCCCCTCTCCCCATCAATCAATGTTGGAACACATTGGGAAACCGCTGAAGACATTGGCATTTCTCAACATTGAACGGGGGAGAGGGGGTGAGAGTTTTCCATTATTTACACCCAAGCGTTCCAAGACTCATTTCCTTGATTGTAGGTGCAAGCCCAATGCTCGAACCCTCGCCGATCGTACCGGTATGTCCCGGCTGACAGCGCAACGCCTATAACCGCTCGGCCATCTCGCCCTATTGTGTCTCTCCGATGCTTGTTCATCGCTGTCAACAGATATACGGACTCCCAAAGTTGCCCTGAATTTCATTCTTCCCTAAATCCTTCTTGAAAAAGACAGTTTGGAATAGCGTTTCCACGTAGCATCGCCATTGTTGTTGTAGTCACTTATATCCCTCCGTCAAAGGAGCACCGTGTATTTCTCGCTGACACGTCGCAGCTCTCCAACGCCTCTATCTGCTCATCCACATCGGTATCATTACCTCATGCGTTCCATTTTTGAACACCAGTATTCAATATAATCATTCAGAACACTTGTGACACGTCTGATCAATACTGTGTGTTCTACATTATACTAAAAGAACACTAATGTGCTAGGCTTATCATATTTTCAAAAACACCAGTGTTCTAAAGAGACAATTATGAACACCCCGGACGCGTCTGAGAAGCGTCATGTGTTCGGGAAAATTTGCAGTGTACACACTGGTAACACAAGTTATTTATATTATAGGGACAAGTTATCCAATTACTTTACTGATAAGACAAGCGGTTTGTTATTTATAATAAGAAATAAGATACCGCTAGGATGTACCTAGTTTCCTATCATATATACTGAACCGCTAATCTTGAGTCACTGAAATTTCAGTGTAGTAATTGGATTCCTTGCCCCAATACATAACTTTTGTAATCAGTGTGTTATTGTTTTTTGAGAAAAATGCAAAAATAGTCACAGATTTACCACATGGGTGTAGTACCCCCTTAAAGCCGTATTGTAACATTTCCTTAGGAGGGCGTTGTCAAATTGTGTCCAACAGTCCAAGAGTATTGAAGTAATCCTGTGTGCTATTTTGGTTCATTTTTATGGACAGGATTATAAGATATGACCTTGTGAAAAATTATAAGTTTCATTTTGAGGCCAGTTTATTAAACGATTCTAAATCATAAGATTCAATATAATAACAGATTGGTTGGAGTGAGCCTGACCTTATATTATATACATTAAGTGGTCTTTGGTGACCGTCATCTTCTTGTCCGACCTCCTTTGTGTCATTCTCTAGCGCTAGCCGCTTTATTGCTAACAAATATTGCCTTTGGCTTGCGGAAAGTTAAAAGAAACAGCAGCTGTTTTGTACTTGTACCCGTTAACTCACTTAACCATCATGATAAACTAAGTAAAAGTTGATACAAAACATTCAAAATGAAAATTGCTTCCCCACGGAATCATTCTGATGAGATCAACAGTAAGATAAAATTACTTAAAGCCAATAACAAATGGGCCAATATACACCAGTTCAAGTAAAATATTAAATAGACGTCCTCCCTTAAGGGGTATCAAGAAAGGTCCACAACTGGTCGCCACCCTGTGATTATATCCCAATCTTGCTGCCAAAATAATAGACCATGTAACTTAATATTAGATGGCTGCGTTTTAATAGTTGGATTTTGTTAGGATTAAAAAAGGAAAAGAAAATAGTAAATCGACCACTGCCTTAGTCTAACCTTCATATTTAAACCTAGCCGCAGTCTGTGGCCCTCACGGACTTAGCGAGCGCGTAGCGCGAGACCTACAATCGAGCGCGTCATACTAGTAGTATACTAATAGCAACAGAGCCCGAAAGTAGTGCTAATTTAAACCAAGTCTAAAATTAGACATGGACCCAACTTATTATGTGCATAAGGACAAAAAAAACCCAATACTTATCACGACGTTTGGAAAATCTTATCTCTCTTTCTTCTTTTTTGTATCCTCATGCTACTCTTTCCCTTGCACACACACGAGGTTATAAAATAGGCCAGTGGGCTATAACCATTCTAATCGTTAAGTTGATTCCGGGTTATCAGCCAAATCGGTCAGTTCCCTCCTTCCCGTCCCGGCCCCTTTACGCGTATGTTTACATATGGCATTTAGCACACCTAGTGATAACACTCAATTCAAGGGCATCGAGTGTTGTTAACGGTAAAATAATACACCACTTCGGACTGCGACGCTCAATGAAATCCATAAATCCTGGTCAGTTGTGTGTTCAAACAAGGAAGAGAGTCTATTTACATGTCAAGCCTTTTGACTTTCCCCATCATGATTCACCTTAGCTCCAACCCACTCCTTCCCACTTATAATTCTTCTCCTATTTCTCGTCACCCTTGACAACATGCCAGTGATACCACAACTAGTAAAATCGCTCCTAGTCTAGATTTGAAGAAATCGTAACTCAATATACTTGCACCATTTTGGTAATAAGTCAAGTAACATGAATTCGCCTATTAATATATCAAAATTAATTCAATAAGTTCTATATTTACTTGAAAATCATAGCTCTTAAAAGGCAATGCATAATGAATAGACCTTTTGCAAAATACATACGCTGTTAACTTTTCTTGTAAATGTCATGTAATTCACTCAGGAATTACTGTCTTATGATGAAAGCATAATGTAGAGATATTGGCAAGTAAATGTATTAAATATGTATTCGAAAGATCCATAGTTTATATTCGCATGTGTTTCTCTTGTTATAACTATGTAAGGTATTATTTAGCCTTCGGTGAGGTGATAATAAGATTCATGAAGAGTCTGTGTGACCCCAGACACTTGATGAGAAACTAAGCATCCATGGCAAATACAGAGGTGTTTACCGCTCATTGCCCCGATGAATTTGCTTTCCATGCTAGCTATCCTGTTAGTTCAAATAGAAAGTGCAGTAGTTTTCAAATTGTTTTACCTCGGGATGTGAAATTGAAGAAGGATGAGCAGCATTTATTAGTTTTAGAAATGTCCTGAACGTCATGTCTAACGAGAGTTCCCGAGGGGACAGAATTGTAAATGCATAATCCACGACCAGGGTTGCCTCAATCATATTTAACCATCCAAAATCTGGAACAGAGTAAAGAAAGCAAACATCATCAAAGCGTACAATCTCTGAAAACGTCAACAGCGCATAAAGCGAAAAATGTCCCCGTAGTGATCTTGAGTTGTACAAAATTTAGCATGCATGCTTTCTACAAGTATCTCAACATGTATGTTTAAAGGCCCATTCAGCGATTATACGGTTTGAATACGGTGAATTGTAAAATTAATCAAAATTCAAATTTTGGCGGCTTTGCTAGTGTCATAGATGGTTAAGCCGAAAGCCATGTATTAAAGACAAAGTGAGACATTTTACATAAATCTGTAATTTCTCTACTTAAGTACAGAAATTAACTACATGTATTTGAATGGGGCTTCAACTTTGTCAATACTGCGGGTTTTTTTGCAAAATAGTAAAAATACCTAGTGATAATTCTAATGACATATCCTTCACTCTCAGGCAATGTGTACACAATGTTAATTTGTTTACACTTTCGCTGGGATCACTGAAATGGCCTTCAAATGTCTTGATGTTCTGGTCAAATTCATACCTGTACTGATAAAAACGAGTCTCAGATTTCAGTAGTAGTACAAGAAGGTACAACAAGGAATATTTCCCGACACAAAAAGTGTATAAACATTGGCATAGTTATAATTTAATTACGGGCGATGGATGAAAGCCTCCTTTCTGTTGCACCTGCATAGGGTAACACTATGTAATTGTGTGAAGATGTTCGGCTATTTGCTTTGACTTAGCCTTTATGTCCCCAAGGAACTCCTTTGCCTAAAGTTCCACTTCCACAACCATTCTGTAGCTGAAGTCTTAAAATCGTGTGCTAGTTTTTTAAACACATTCACTATCAAATTTAGTTTTAAGGTTAAGAAGGTAAGACAAGGTGTAAATCTATACAGCGCCTTGCCTGCTCACGAAAATATTTATTAACCTCATGAACGTAGAGAGATGTAGTATGAAGAATACTGAATATACTTACAATGCTTTTGAAACACAAGTAGTCGGGGGTTGGGGTAAAATTTCTAAATGGCTTGTCAAAAATCAATTGCCCCTCTCTGCCTACCAAAACACATTTGCTCCCCACAATTACAATTGCACCCGGCCTCAGGATTCGTATTAATTGCACAGCACCTTAGCATATTTGTAACAACGGCTGACACTTGCATATTTTGGAATATACCATTCAGCATTTCATTAAATTTAATTAAATTGAAATTAATAAATAAAACAATAGTGCTTGGATATTGAAATATGATCAGGCAGGATTTCGTAAAGGAAGGGGGACTAGGGACCAAATCGTCAATATTAGGAATGTGATTGAGAAATGCAGAGAGCATAGACTTCCTCTTTACATGTGCTTTATAGATTACAGTAAAGCTTTTGACTGTGTTAGCCACCCTCAGATGTTGGAAACTATGACAAAAATAGGTTTCCCAAGTCATCTTGTGGATCTGATCAGCTGCTTATATGAAGACCAAGAATCGGCAGTCAGAACAAGTAGTGGGGACACAGATTGGTTCAAGATTGGAAGAGGCTTACGACAGGGCTGTGTGCTATCACCAAACCTATTTAACATCTACTCTGAAGACATAATTAGAACAGCTTTGGAGGGGTTTGAAGGTGGAGTGAAGTTTGGCGGTACAAGAATTACTAACCTGAGGAACGCCGATGATACCACTCTTATTTGTAGCAGCAGAGTAGAGCTGATTGATCTTTTGCAGCGCATCAAAGAGGCCAGCGAAGAAAAACACCTTCTCCTGAACACAAAGAAAAATTAACAATCAATTATTATGCCATGAGCAAATACTAGTTTTATTATTTACCATGCGGAATAGCTATATAGTACGCTAAGGCAAATCTTGAGTTTCATAATTATGGAAATGTTATCTTGTAATAAATATGTGAGTGGCATAGATAATACAATCTGGGGCATGTCTTTACATTTTAAGCGTGTTCGATTTCTTGACTGTTTATTACTTGTAAAGATTTAGTATTACATTTTGTTCTAATCTATAATGTGTATTCACCAAAATAAATTTGTATTCCGTAACATTGTGACTACTGACAGACGCGTTTCCACCCAGGCTATTCAATTTCGCAAATTCAAGCTACTGATGAACGGAACAATACTAAATCAAGATTTGTGAGTCATTCCCATTTCATTTTGTATTGATGATCACAAATCTTTAAAAAAAGATACTCAACTATGATTTCTGCTGCTACTACGTGTTAGTAACCTCGTTTCCATTTTGTCCAAATAGAGAGCATACCAGGCGTTTTGTTATATTTTTAATATGCATTGATTTTAATATTAATGTTGGTTGAAATCTCTCGGAGATGTTTATAGCCAAAGAATGTTTAACAATAAAAAGATAAGAAAGTAGGGCTTCGGCATGTTCAATTCGTAATTTCAAATAACGTTTTCATGGCATCAAGTATTAATATATCATTTCAGATTGCACTTTTGTCCCTTTTAAACATTTGGAATAAAATCAAATATTTAAATAACAATCTGGATTGCAAGTCAAGGTTATGGTTTGAATTAATATTTCCGTGGTTAATAATTTAATGAAACGGAAATTCAGAATCAAACCAACATGATTTCAAATATAAAGGGTAGCAACATGATTTCGAATAGAAACAATTGCAAAGAATAGGAGAATGAAGAGACGACTTTGAGGAAGTCATAGCTTTCATTCAATGCCCAGTCGCCAGATATGATGGATCAAAGGAATAATTCAATTATCGACATGATAAATAAGAAATAAATCTTGTTGGTTTAATACATTTTATCAGTTGATCGTTGCCTGTGATTCAGTGATCATTGAGAAGATATTATTGTCTCACATAACCAAATAAACGGCATCCTTCTTCCGACTGCATGCCGAACTCTTGATAATTCACTTCCTAAATGAAACATAAATCTAAAAAACTTTCAAAATAAATCTGATTGATTGATTGATTGATTGATTGATTCCTATAATTGACCCCGGTTGTTTTTGCAGGTTTAACACGTCTGTGGGCCTTGGAACTTCTGTGGACCTACATCTGTTGTTTTTGCCCCCCCCCCCTTCATGTACCATCTTGTCTGTGTGTTTTTGTATTGCCCCACGTCAAGTTGGTATACCTTTCACTTTTCCATTCCACTTAATAGTTTGATCTACCGATAAAATGGAACTGGGTCAAATATCGGAAACCTATCACACTTAACTGGCACCTGACACAATTATTTACCCCTCAACGCAAGGGTACTCCTTAACTTTCTTAATTTAGCTGAAGTATTATCATTTAGATCGTGTATTTAATCTTCGTCTTTATTAAAGACAATATTGGTGCCCTCAATGTTGATGAAAATACCATTTTTATTGTCAAATTTGACAAGCAACAGTACCTTTGTTCGTGTACAAAATTAACAACAAATAATTAATTTTATGATGGAATTAATATTAATTTTTACTGTTTATTATTCTTTGGCTATAAACATCTCCGAGATTTCAACCAACATTAATATTAAAATCAATACATATATTAAATATCTAACAAAACAAGTTGTATTCTATCTGTTTGGAAAAAATGACTCACAAATCTTGATTTAGTATTGTTCCGTTCATCAGTAGCTTGAATTTGCGAAATTGAATAGCCTGGGTGGAAATGCGTCTGTCAGTAGTCACAATATATTTTGGTGAATACACATTATAGATTAAAACAAAATGTAATACTAAATCTTAAAGAGCAATAAAGAGTCAATAAATCGAACACGCTTAAAATGTAAAGACATGTCCCAGATTATATTATCTATGCCACTCACATATTTATTACAAAATAACATTTCCATAATTATGAAACTCAAGATTTGCCTAGCGTACTATGTAGCTATTCCGCATGGTAAATAATACAAATTAGTATTTGCTTGTGGCATAATAATTGATTGTTAATTTTGTATTGATATTTTACTTGTTCTTATATTGCAATAAATCGGTTCAAAGTTCATTTTATGTTCTCTCTAGTTTTATTCGACCGCAGAGGGTTAGGTGAGTAAACGGTTACGTTAGCAAACGGCTTATATTTCTTACATTACACAACCCAAAGGCAATATTGGATGTAACGCGGCACACAAGAAGTCTGATAAGACAAAATACGGTCACCAATGACGACCTTTGTGCGAGATATCAGGTCGGATTCACTCTAGCTAGACCATTGTATTTACACGTGTGGCCATTATCAGTTGTTTAAGTTCGTGTTTTTCTGAATCAGTGGTCAGAAAATAGTTATTAATACTAGAGAGCCTTGCGATTTATAACTTCTTGCGCATAACAAGAGTATGTGTTGTAAGAATAATAAGCAAATAATGCTGCGGTAAATGAACTGACTTATGTATTGATTAAATTGATTTTAAGGCATTCCACATCTTACAAGGCGAAAAGGTTACCTGAACTAAATATTCGTTCGGTTTGTTTGTTTGTTTGTTACACAATACACTCAGAACGCTAGTCCTCGCTGGCTATTGTTATACAAGGCTCATTTAGTCACTGCACAGATCGAATTTAGTCTTCTAGTGTAAGATTTTCGATTTTGACAGGCCTGAATATAATTATTCGCTAATGACAGATTTTAACCAACTTTCTAAAGCACATCATACGGGGCTATTATCGTAGTTTTGTCAGAATTTTGATTGCACCATTTTTCATTTCCGATCGCCAATTTATTTTATCCAAATCTATGCGTGAATATACCCATGAATGGATACCCATTCTGCATGCCACAATAGAGGTTATCCGTGTTCTATAAGCTGCATATCATATCAGCGACTGCTGTACCTTGTTTAGGTTTTTCAAAATAAGTACCTGCATGTGCAACCATGACTGTTTCAAAATAGCCCGCTAATACCAGTAACTCCGGGGATGTGCATTGAATTGGTTCGAATGAGGAATACTACGGGAACCAGCGCCTTTTTTTAGAAGTCACACATAAGTAACGTGGATAACCTATAAAATTAATAGATTATCGATTAGTTCTGCTGGTTGCATCGAAATAAAGTACTGAATTGGACATTTTGGCAGTCGCAAGTAAAAAATGGTGAAATCAAAAGGGAATCTCTCTTTAGCGAACTGTGTTAGTTTGAAACGCTAAATAGTTCTCCACGGGCAAAGTTCAGGTCTGCAAAGATTTTACACTAAAAGACACAATTTCAAACCTAATTTTAATACCGGGATTTAAAAAGGTATATCCAAGCACTATTATTTTATTTATTAATTTCAAAGCAAAAGGGTGTATCTCAGAATTGCGTTGATTTAATTAAATAAATTGCTGAATGGTATATTTCAAAATCTACAAGTGTCAGTCGTTGTCACAAATATGCTAAGGTGCTGTGCAATAAGTATGAACCCTAAGGGCGGGTACAATCGTAATTGTCGGGGAGCAAATGTATGTTTAGTAAGCAGAGACGGGGCAATTGATTTTTACAATACGCCATTTACAAATTTTACCGGAGGAGCTCATAATTATTATACATTTCTTGTGCAGGCAAGGCGCTGCACTTATGTTAATTCGATCGGGCCAGATTAACACATTGTCTTACCTTCTTAACCTTAAAAATAAATTGTATAGTGAATGTGTTTAACACGAAGAAAAACTAGCACACGATTTTTTAAGACTTCAGCTACAGAATGGTTGAATTAAGTGGAACTTTAGGCAAGCGAGAGCCTTTGAGACATAAAGGCTAAGTCAAAGCAAATAGCCGAACATATTCACACAATTACAGAGTGTTACCCTATGCAGGTGCAACAGAAAGGATGCTTCTATCCATCGCCCGTTATTAAATTATAACTATGCCAATGTTTATACACTTTTTGTGTCGGGAAATATTCCTTGTTGTACCTTTTTGTACTACTGAAATTTGAGACCCGTTTTATCAGTACAGGTATGAATTTGACCAGAACATCAAGACATTTGAAGGCCTTTTCAGTGATCCCAGCGAAAGTGTAAACAGATTAACATTTTGTACAAATTGCCTAAGAGTGAAGGATATGCCATTAAAATTGTCACTATATATTTTTACTATTTTGCAAAAGGTTGAAGCCCCATTCAAATACATGTAGTTAATTTCTGTACTTATGTAAAATGTCTCACTTTTAATACATGGCTTTCGGCTTAAGCATCTATGACACTAGCAAAGCTGCCAATATTTGAATTTTGATTAATTTTACAATTCACCGTATGGGCTAATCGATGAATGGGCCTTTAAACATACATGGTGAGATACTTGAAGAAAGCATGCATATGCTGAATTTTGTGCAAGTCAAGATCACTACGGGGACATATTTTCGCTTTATGCGCTGTTGACGTTTTCAGAGATTATACGCTTTGATTATGTTTGCTTTCTTTACTCTGTTCCTTCTTGTACTACTACTACTGAAATCTGATGAGGCTCGATTTATCAGTACATATACTGATATGACCAGAACATCAAAACATTTGAAGGCCTTTTCAGTGATCCCAGCGAAAGTGTAAACAGATTAACATTGTGTACAAATTGCCTAAGAGTGAAGGATATACCGTAAAACCCCGTCTACAAGGATATACCTAAGAAACGCCCTCAATAAAATTGGTTGCTTGTTGTATTTGGAGTTTGAGCAAATATATACTGGCACTGGGTGGCTATGCATTCCATCTAAGTATGTTGTAACACCAATCAATTGTATTGACATAATAACGACTGTTTCGTATATCAGGATCGTATAGCTCAATTGATAGAGCGTCAGACTTTGGAACTGAAGACATGCTGAAGAGAGCATGGTCCGGGCACCGGTTCCGTTTTTTCATTCTCGTTTAATTTTAACTTTTGACATGTTCTTTTTATCTTTCTTCAAATCTACCTTTCTACTTTTAATTTTAGGTGTGTTTTTTTTTTTTTTTTTTTTTAGTTTTTTTTATAGTTTTTTTTAGTAATTTTGTGGTTTTATAGAATCTAGTAAAAGCATTTATTCTAAATAATAGCGAAACCCACGGTTAGACAGATGTGTTGTAACTACTTGTCTGTCCTCGTCTTTGCAATAAAACCTATGTTGCACCTTTGTGCCATCCCAATTCTTGAGGAATGGTAGGTAGGGTGCGTTTTTGGCTTAAGCACGATTTTGTTTCTACTTGAAATGAAATCAAAATAAATATTGTTCTGTTGCCACAATTGCAGTTTTTTAATAAAAAAAAATAGATGAGGAATAATAATTATTCCATATTTGAATCTATTGTCCCATCAAGAATAGAGTGTCTTCAAAAACTTCAATCAATTCATCTGACAAAGGAAACTATTCTGGTCATTCAATTTTGTTTCGCTTGCACCTGTTATATCACAGGCGTTGGTAGAGAAGGCACACTTCTCTTGTCTTCACCGAAGTAGTGATGTAAACACTAACATGATTAATTACCATAGCTAGCAATGGACATACACTATTTTTTGTTCCACTTGAACCCATACTATAGGCTATTCGCTGTCGATGTGACGTAATTAATCGGATTAACTACCATAGCAATTGATGAATACAATTTCGAATATATAGCCCTGCACTTCATCGTTCACGTGGCACCTATGCATTAAACCATAGTTGTCAATGCTAATCACTCGCCATGTAAGATTAGTATTTATGAAAAGAGTGGTATTCAATCTATGTTTGGTGACATACGCGGGTGATTAGTGCAATCTGCTTGATGGTAGTTATTGCGATTATTACGTCACTTCGACAGCGAATTGTAGTATAGACGAATCCAACAAGCCAAGTGATGGTCAGAATTTATTCGGCCATTATACGCTGGTGAAGTTGCGTAATTAATCGGATTAATTACCATAGCAATAGGTGAAATTTTTGAACATATCGCGCTGCGCTACAAGCAGGTTACACTCATCACCTGTACTGTGTATGTCTGCAATCATAGATTGAATACAATACTGGTCTTTTCAAAGATCTTACAGGTGCAGCATGATATGGTTCAATGAAGAGGTACCGCCTGAACGTATCAGTGTATAACGCGGTATATTCAAAAATTGTTTTCACCTATTGCTATGGTAGTTAATCCGATTATTACGTAACTTCGCCAGCGTATTAAATAAAACAGGAGGATGTGAGTTCATAAGGGCAATGTCGGGGATTATAGGTCACAATCGATGTGGAGAGATGAGAGGTCCGACCAACAGCCATAGCGAATGGTTCATGTTCAACTAATTCCAGCGGACGGTCTGTGGCTAGTAATTAGGAATCGTCTTTGACCACATGCGCAGATCTGTCTCGTCAGGAAGATATTTAATATCCCGAATTTATAATAGGCCTATGCCTACCAGTTCCATCGTATAACCGATCTGCTAGAGAATATTTGTTACCATGTTTAATAAATTCGTATTTATCGTATAATAAAATGTAGCCAAATGTATATTATGTGTCACACGGTTTTCTGCTGAACCACTAGCAGGCTATGTTACCACATCTATGACAATGACAAAGGTGAATTTTGATGATTTTTACGATCGTCCGGATGAGCAAATCACTGAATGGGTCTTTAGTTCCCTCCTCTCCTTATCCTGCCAATATTATATGAATCAAAGAAAATAAAGAAAAATAAAATTAAACAAGAAAAAAAGACAAAGAAAAGAAACAATAAAAGAAAAACAATAGAATAAATTAAACTAAATATGTAAAAAAAATGATCACGAAAGGAGTCTTTAGAAAATGCAAGAAAATATAAATGAAAAGTTTGAACAATATTTTGTTTATAAAAGTTTGTGTGACCGTGATGAGGCTCGAACTCACCATCTTCCGATCTAAAGAACCAAAGTCTTATGCCTTGCCAAGTGAGCTATGCTCGTGAGATGCGAAATAAAGATAAAATAATACATTGTATATCTGCTTGTGTCGGTAAATGATTTGCTCAAATTCCATAATGATATAATATTGTGGAGGGCGCTAGCGTGAAATATGCTATCATCACAGTCGCTTCTATTCCTTATAGACGGGTTTCTACGGTATGTCATTAAAATTGTCACTAGGTATCTTTGCTATTTGGCCAAAAACAAGAAAAACAGCAGTATTGACAAAGTTGAAGCCCCATTCAAATACGCGTAGTTAATTTCTCTACTTAAGGGTAGACAAGGTATTGTTGGTCGAAGCAGCCAAAAAATATCGATTTTCATTATGTAAATCGATATATTATTGAAAAATAACATATTGATGCTTTACAAAAGTTTATTCTACAAACCATATACTTTAAAACCTTGCTTGATTTATCGTCGTTAATGAGTTATGTACGTTTATATAAGCATTGCAGGTCTTTCAGCCCTCCAACAACATAACTCAATAACCACAGGTATACCAAAGTATATCTGTGTTATTTGAATTCTTCTAATACACTCGCTATGAAACGAGCAATGCGATTTTGCCAAAGCTGACTACCATTCGCAAGATGCTGTGAACTACCAAATCGCAACACTTTAAAATAGTATAGTATAGAAATTACAGATTCATGTAAAATCTCTTTGTCTTTAATACATGTACATGGCTTTTGGCTTAACCATCTATGACACTAACAAAGGTGCAACAGAATTTGAATTTTGATTATTTTTACAATACACCGTATGAGCTAATCGATGATGGACCTTTAAACATACATGGTGAGATACTTGAAGAAAGCATGCATGCTGAATTTTGTGCAACTCAAGATCACTGTGGGGACATATTTTCGCTTTATGCACTGTTGACGTTTTCAGAGATTGCACGCTTTGATTAAGTTTGCTTTCTTTACTCTGTTCTAGTTTTTGGATGGTTAAATATGATTGAGGCAACCCTGGTCGTGGATTATGCACTTACAATTCTGTCCCCTCGGGGAACTCTCGTTAGACTTGACGTTCAGGACATTTCTAAGACTAATAAATGCTGCTCATCCTTCTTCAATTTCACATCCCGAGGTTAAACAATTTCAAAACTACTGAGCTTTCTATTTCAGCTAACGGGATAGCTAGCATGGAAAGCAAATTCATCGAGGCAATGAGCGGTAAACACCTCTGTATTTGCCATGGATGCTTAGTTTCTCATCAAGTGGCTGGGGTCACACAGACTCTTCATGAATCTTATTATCACCTCACCGAAGGTTAAATAATACCTTAGATATAACAGCTCAGATATAACAGGAGAAACATATAAACTATGGATGTTTCGAATAGTATAAAATACATATTTAATACATTTACTTGCCATTATCTCTACATTATGCTTTCATCATAAGACAGTAATTCCTGAGTGAATTACATGACATGTACAAGAAAAGTTAACAGCGTATGTATTTTGCAAAAGGTCTTTTCGTAGATGCATAGCCCTTTTAAAAGCTATGATTTTCAAGTAAATTTATAACTTCTTGAATTTATTTAGATATATTAATAGGCAATTTCATGTTACTAGACATATAACCAAAATGGTGCAAGCATATTGAGTTACGGTTTCTTCAAATCTAGACTAGGCGCAATTTTACTAGTTGTGGCATCAATGGCATGTTGTCAAGGGTGACGAGAAATAGGAGATGAATTGTAAGTGGGAAGGAGTGGGTTGGAGCTAAGGTGAATCTTGATGGGAAAGTCAAAAGGCTTGACATGTAAATAGACTCTCCTCCTTGTTTGAACACAACTGACCAGGATTTATGGATTTCATTGAGCGTTGTAGTCCGAAGTGTTGTATTATTTTACCGTTAACAACACTTGATGCCCTTGAATTGAGTGTTATCACTAGGTGTGCTAAATGCCATATGTAAACATATGCGTAAAGGGGCCGGGAAGGAGGAAACTGACCGATTTGGCTGATGACCCGGAATCAACGTAACGATTACAATGGTTATAGCCCACTGGCCTATTTTATAACCTCGTGTGTGTGCGAGGGAAAGAGTAGCATGCGTATACAAAGAGGAGCAGAAAAAGCAATACGATTTTCCAAACGTGGTGATAATTCTTGTTCGTTTTTGTCCTTATGCACATAATAAGTTGGGATCATGTCTAATTTAGACTTGGTCTAAATATGAAGGTTAGACTAAGACAGGAGTGCATATACTCTTTTCTTTTCCTCCTTTAATCCTAACAAAATCCAAATATTAAAATGCAGCCATCTAATATGCAGCCATCTACATGGTCTATTATTTTGGCAGCACGATTGGAATATAACCACAGGGTGGCGACCAGTTGTGGTCCTTTCTTGATAAGGGAAGATGCCTATTTATTTTACTTGAACTGGTGGATATTGGGCCATTTATCTTTTGTCAATTTTATCTTGCTGTTGATCTCATCAGAATGATTGTTTGGGGAAGCAATTTTCATTTTGAATGTCTGTATCAACTTTTACTTAGTTTGTCATGATGGTTAAGTGAGTTAACTGGATCAAGTACAAACCAGCTGTTTCTTTTTTACTTTCCGCAACCCAGAGGCAATATTGGTTGGCAATAGAGCGGCTAGAGAATGTCACATACGACGTCGGACAAAGAAAATGACGGTCACCAAAGATGACTTTTATGTATGTTTATAATATTAGGTCAGGCTCACTCCAACCAATCTGTTAATCTGTTGAATCTTGTGATTTAGATTCGTTTAGAATTTTAAAGGCGTCAATTGGGAGAAAGCACCACCACATAAAATAACGTAGCAGATGATGTGAAAGCGGTATTAAGGATATCCGTACCTGACATATCGGTAGCAATATGTCAGGTACTCATATTTATAAAAATGAGTGTTTTGCTTGGCAGAGATATCATCATTTAATTTGAGTCGACTTTGGAAAAATGTAACATCGCCACCTTTTTTGGGTGTCGAGTTCAAGACACACAACCACATAGCTAATCAGTCGAAGCTTATGATATATCTGAAGAGATCGAAACAATTGATGGATGTCTGGTAACGTATCAGACATAGCTTACAGGTAGACGGGAAACTGACAATAGTATACAATCATGATATTTTATTTACGAAATACATTTAAGTCTTCGTCTAGAGACTGAATAATGGATATCGGTTAATGGATGTACAATGAACTCTAATTACTATTAAGGCTGTTTCATACTTGCAAATTTTTTCGTCGCAAAGTTACAATTCAAATGAACACTATCCTTGAGCATACCAGTAACTCTATCTTATTGGATAGCCACTCAGCCTGTTGAAAACAAATAAAAACCTTCCTACGACAATCACTTGGTGGAAAATCTAAATCTGAATGAACACAAGTTACATGTTTCACTTGCATTGATCAACTGAATTTATTCATGTGTTGTTTGATCAAGTGCAAGATGTCATAGTATACTTGTTTTGAAATAATAATATTTCCAGAGAGCCGTCATTTCCTAATTTTAATGTGCAAGGACACACACTATGGGCACGCGATTTTTATACGGTGCGACGTAAGAATTCCAATGCTGATTAAGAGATTGTCGTATCCATGTATCGTTACAGAAGACACCATTAGTTGTACATATCAGTAACTCGATCTTATTGGCTAGCTGTTCAGCAAGTTGAAAAACTAAATATATAAAACTTTCCTGCGATATCACTTTGTTTTAAATTTAGAAAAGTATGTAAACAACTTACATTGTATCACTGGTCAACTGATTAATTTATTCTGATGTAGTTTCATATAAGTACAAGATTAAGTAAAGTACACATGCTTTGAAATAATAACATTATCAGGGCGCTGTCAGTTCGTTAATTCAAAGTACAAGTACTGAAAACAATTATTATTATTATTATCATTATTATTATTATTATTATTATTATTATTATTATTATTATTATTATTATTATTATTATTATTATTATTATTATTATTATTATTATTATTATTATTATTATTATTATTATTATTATTATTATTATTATAAAGGTGTACATAAACACCATGTGAAAGACTAAGCCTGAAGCGCTTTAATCACATTCAAAATCCCCGGTTTTATTAGCTAATTCCCCCATATATATAGCTACACAGTTGAGCGGCTAAGTGTGTTTTCTTTCGTTTTCTTTCATTATATTGGCTTTAACTGATCACAAACCTCCTTGAAACTTTATACTTTTTGGCTAATACGATTATGAAGATTATACTTTTTTTTTAATTTCATACTTTTTGGCTAAGAATAACATAATTAAAAGTTAAAATCATAAGTCGTGCTTTGAGAACTGCATTGCCGATAACGTTGATTTAGTTAATTACTAAAGCGATGGGAGTGTGCAAATAGTTTTCGCAGTTTGAACCTAATAACCCATAAAGATTTCAATCTAAGTTTAATAACTTCAGTTCGTAAAATAATATAATACCAGTCTGTATCCACGTCACCAATGCTTTTCAGTTATTATGCCTGGAAGTTCACATTGAAATATTACACAGGCCAAAGATGACGTTTAAAATAGTTTGCTACACAAATCGTTTTCCTGTTGATATTTAGGGACGCACCATTTGATACCCACCAACACTAAAAAAAACCTTCCCCACCTAACTGTGTATAAATGCATGAAATAAAAAAAAAAATTCTTCCCCCGACCCCAACTTCCTACCCCCCCCCCCTGAGTATCTAATGTTGCGTCCCTTAAGTCAACTATCGAGTGACATGACAATTTATATTAGATATACAAACAAGACGACTGGCTCCGCTTTTCCTAATCCGTCTTGCTTACTTCCCAAGTATCTTACTTTTACTTGTGTACTTTTAATGACATCTGATTCTGACATTGAACGTAAACTTTTATATCGTATGAAATGTAGAGTAATCTGAGAAGGGAGAGAAAGGGAAGCAAAAGCTCTTTCAGCGTAATTATAGCAACGCAGTCGGAAAGACACAAGACAGATGGAAATGCTGGAAATTGAATGGGATTAACAGGCAGCATAAGAGCAGGCAGTGAGCGTCAAAAAGAAGAGTGGAGAGGGTGGCAGACAGAGACAGAATTGTCAAAGAGATACAGGATACTGGGATAAATATACAAATAGTTTCAAAAGATGTAAACGAACGGAATTAAAGAAAGACAAACTGTCAAACTGGAATACCGGCAAAAGATTAATATAAACAATTATTAACAATAACTTACAAAACTGGACCATTTTTACCAGCTATTTCATATTAATTCCATCATGAATTCATTATTTGTTGTTTATTTTGTACACAAAAGTACAGTTGCTTGTCAAATTTGTAAATAAAAATAGTATATTCATCAACCTTGAGTGCACCGATACTGTCTTTAATAAAAACGAAGGTTAAATACGCGATCTAAATGATAATATTCACTGAGCTACATTAAGAAAGTTAAGGAGTACCGTTTCTAATACGGTGAGGGATAAATAATTGTGTCAGCTGCCAGTAAAGTGTAATAGGTTTCTGTTATTTGACCCAGTTCCATTTTGTTCGGTACATCAAACTTTAAGTGGAAAGGAAAAGTTGGAGGTATACCAACTTGACGTGGGGAAATACAAAAAATACAGACAAGATAGTACATGAAGGGGGGGGGGGGGCCTAAAACAACAGATGTAGGCACAGAAGTCGATTAAGTTCCAGGGCCCACAGAAGTGTTAAACATGCAAAAACAACAGGGGTTAATAAAGGGTTCACAAAAAATAACTCCCCCCCTTAAAATTACGAAACATTTCTTAGCATAACTTGACATACTTTTCGTTGATTTGAAAATTTAAAAACCTGTGAATAAAGGAATCATTTTCCTACCCTCCCAAAGTTCTTTTCTTTTTAAATCTGTTTGTTTTGGCCAAAAATAATCACATTTTCCAAAAATGATGCTTTCAGAAAATGTTGCACTTTTCCACATCCTATACATGTAATGTACAAAAGCATTCTCGATATCAATGTTTTGATTGATTTAATGGTGTTTTTGTTTTCTTTATTTTTCATGTATACGATAACCCAGTCACCCATGCAATCATCTTGCAATTTAAAACAATGATTCATTGACATGTACGGGGTATTTCTAGAAGGTTTTATTGAGCCGGTGTTTCAAAAATGGTAAAATCAATTTAAGAATTACAGAATTACAAAACATTTCTTTGCATAACTTGACATTCATTTTGTTGATTTAAAAAATTTAAAAACCTGTGAATAAAGGCATCTTTTTACTACCCTACCAAAGTTATCCCTTCACAAATTCCTTTGGTTTTGGTAAAGAAATAATCACATTTGTCAAAAATGATGCTGAAAATAAATTGCACTGTTGAACATCCCATACATGTAATGTACAAAACTTTCTCGATATCAATGTTTAATTGTTTTGTTGTCCTGTACCTTTCTGTCTCTGATCCCTTAATCTCCCATGCAACCATCGTGTAGTGCAAAATAATGATTCGTTGAAGCTAATTTTGACATAAATGAGGATGATGAAAAGTGCAACTTTTTCTAAAAGCATCATTTTTGGAAAATGTGATTATTTTTGGCCAAAACAAAAAGATTTTTAGAAGAAAAAACCTCGAGGGTAGAAACACGATTCCTTAATTCACAGGTTTTTAAATTTTTCAAATCAACGAAATGCATGTCAAGTTATGCAAAGAAATGTTTTGTAATTTTAGGGGGGAGTTATTTTTTGTGAACCCTTAGTTATACTATGAAACTTTTTTAGATTAATGTTTCATTAAGGAAGTGAATAATTATCATGCAGTTGGAAGAAGGATGCCGTTTATTTGGTTATGTGAGATAATTATCTTCTCAATGATCACTGAATCACAGGCGACGATCAACTAATAAAATGTATTAAACCAACAAGATTTATTTCTTATTTATCATGTCAATAATTGAATTATTCCTGATCCATCATACCTGGCGACTGGGCATTGAATGAATACTATGAGTTCTTCAACGTCATTTCTTCAGTCTCCTTTTCTATATACCTACTCGCGATTGTTCTGTGCTGCCCTTTCTATTCGAAATCATGTTGCTACCCTTATTATTTGAAATCATGTTGGTTTGATTCTCACTTTCCGTACAAGTTGCTTTCATTAAATTGTTAACCACGGAAATAATAATGCAAACCAAAACCTTGACTTCCAATTCAGATTGTTATTTCAATATTTGATTTCATTCGAAATTGCAGATTTTTAAAAGGACAAAAGTGCAATCTGAAATGATATATTAATAGTTGATGCCATGAAAATGTTATTTGAAATTACGAATTGAACATGCCGAAGCCCTACCTTCTTAC